>NC_137251.1:605000-1205000 GCF_051294905.1 Botryllus schlosseri | reverse complement strand
AAGAAAGTTAGCATTCTAGGCTTATACTTCTGTTTAATACTGAAAATGTCATGAAGTTGAAGCGAACTGAAATCATAAACACTTTAGTATTAGGTCCATATACGCAATAAGCTACTTTAGTATTCTGATGGTTTGGGATAAAATGTAATTTTTCGTGCTTTTTTATTTTTTAATAAAATCAGTATTCATTTTACAGAAACGTCGTGTAAAGGTAAAGTACTTGTACATTTCGGAGTACTCAAGTATAAGTTCTGGTTAGCTAAATTTCGATGTCATAGAAATACCACAAACTGTGCTACTTGTACTTCTTCAGAGTACTCAATTAGGTTTTTAGCTATATGCAACAAATACTTTCGGGTGTTTTTGATATTGGACTGCTTCAACTCCATGATAATTATAGTATTAAGCAGAAATGAACCTACAATACGAACGTTTTACTTACTCGGAAATGACTACTTTTACGTCAATTTATAAAACTTAAGTAAAGCTCACGAAATCAATAGTGTAAACGTCTCTAATGCGCTGAAAAAGGCAGAAAAAGTACTCAATACGCTAAATTTGAATCTAAAAATATTAATTCTCGTAAACGTAGTGGGTGTGGGATTCGAACCTATGTGAACACTTGTTCATTGAAACTTAAGTCCAACGCCTTAACCGCTCGCTGAAGCCAGTTCCGTTGCTACGATATCTGAGAAATCTATTAAATTAGGGTAGAAACGTAATTACCATGCTTAACATTGAATACCAACTCTAAACTTGATACGTAGTTGTAGAGCCTTATGGCAATGCACCATGCTAAATTTCATCACACATCTAATGATGGAACACCTTTGAAACTATCGCAATCGAATACCGACTTTTACGCATATCTGATTTTCGTGAACACAGCATATGCCCATACATAGTCAATTTCAATAACAGAATTAGCATGCTAAACATTAAATTCTCACCTTGAACGTTAGTACACAGTTGTAGGACATAATAACAATGCACCATACCAAATTTCGTCAGACATTTCATGATGTAACACCTTTAAAACCAAAGCAGTTCGATACAGACTTTTGGCTAAATCTCTTTTTCCGTAGCGTAGCACGTACCTATACATAGTCAACTTTAATAACGGAATTACCATGTTAATATTCGACTCCCCACCTTGAAACTCGGTACGCAGTTGTAAGACATTATTATGACAATGCACCATGTCAAATTTTGTTACGCATTTCATGATTGAACAAATTTTAAACTAACGCAGTTCCATACCGACTTTTGCGGGAGCGTAGCACGTACCTATGCATACTCAACTTTAATAACGGAATTACCGAGCTAAACATTGAATGCGCAACTTGAAGATTGGTTCACAGGTGTAGGACATTATGACAATGGAACATTTCGGAGTACTCAAGTATCAGTTTTGTTAGCTTATTATATGCTCAGTATATATTATACGTCACGAATTGTGGAGCATTTACGAGGGTGCTCCAGGGTGCTCTTCATTGAGTGTTCGGGGTGGGTGATAAGTTTAATTTGTAAAATTAGTGTGTTCAAATCAGGCCTGTCGCCAACATAGTGATGTCGCATTAGCCCTAAATACACATAATAGAATATAAAGGAAAAGTATCATCTAACGTATAATGAATGTTATCTATTTCTCGGAAGCAAGTTATTATCAAAACATAGTGATCAAAATTATCGCAGAGCAATACCGATTTTGCGTAAATTCCGTTATGCGTCTGACTACGTTACTAGAGATTATGTAGTTAGTTAAGGAATTAGGAGTCCTATCTTCCCAATCGGTATGGAACAACATCAAAAACATCACAAAGCAATATCGACTTTTGCGTGAATTGCGTTTTACTACGGTAGTATGCGTAGACGTGGACTTTCTACTATATTCGCTCCTAACATTATAGCAGCACCCGACGAAGCTTACATTATTACGTTATAAGACGCCGGCGACGTTTCACTGTCGGTTTAATCACCCTTATTCTAGTGACATGAAAAGGACTGAATCGTATGAAATGTCGTCACTACAAGAATCGAGCGAAAGCGCTGTTTCAATCCGTCTTGCATCGGTCACGATTAGTTTTACTTTTCAACTAACTTGGTGTCTGTCGTTATATTCATTAGACTCGCTTTCATGCGGCTAATTTGGCCCTATCATTATAACGTCGGGGATTGCGTACCTGCGGCGAAGGTGTTCGTTTAATTATAGCGACGAGAACCGGGCCCTGCGGCTAGTCCGTTGGCATTTTAGTGCCGAGTTAAATACCCTTATACTCGACATGCAAACATTATACGGGTAGCGGTTGTACTGCGAGCTGATAATAAGGCTTGTGGAGACCTCGGAAATCGACACCGCGATCTGCCTGCACTCAAAATCGCTATGAAAACCCGTTAAATAGAAGTAAAAGTAGCATGGAAACATAACTGCTTACTGAAAAATCGTTACGTTGAAGTTCGGTTGCAGAGACAGTAACTTGTATACATAAAATCAAGTTTAAAAATGTGGACGGATGAGTTATCTCTGACCAATAGAGTAATATAACCGCCTATAGTTTGGTGGGGTATTGCTATAATGTATATCCAAACAATCGTTGCAGACTCTGAATGTTACCTAGGTCCTTATCACAAAAATCATGCCGTCGATTCTAGCCAAGGTAAGTTTTGACGTGGAAATCGTAAGTCGTAAAATTTGGAGACTGCAGAAACCGTAACTTGTACACATAAAATCAAGTCTAAAAATATGGACGGATGACATTAGTCCTAAATATACATAATACAATATCTGAGAAAAGTATCAAGATGCGGCAATCAATGCAGCGATGATATAGCAATGGATGGATGATGTGGCACTATAGGCGTGGCGCTTGATGATGTGGCACAGATGACGTAGCAGATGAATGTTCCCTTAGGGGATGAAAATGGGCGTGGCAATTAGGATGACGTGGCGCTCTCTGATTGGGCGGTACCAAAGTTCCTTAGCTACACTACTGACAGGTCGCTGGGAATCCGAGACACCTTCAAATATTTCACGCAAAGATTATGTTAATGGATACACTCTTTTTGTGTTTGATTTGACACCCGACAATAGTTTGGGATGTTATCAACTTCATAAGACAGGAACTGTGCATCTGGTTTTGACTACATCGAAGCCTTTACCGACCTCCGTAACCTTGTTATGTTTGAAGGAGTTTCAACATCTTCTACAGTTGAATCAAAAAAGACAAGTTGTCGAAATATGAATACGTCTGAGATCAATGATATTCTCTATACCCGGCCATCCTGATACACGAAGTCTATATCTAGGAACTTATCCAGTAGACCAGTTACCACAGAAACCAATTTGCGGAAAATTCGCTATCACCATTAATTACGACGAGTCGGGTTTGCCTGGGTCTCACTGGGTGTCTATATACAGAGATGACGATACTCATTTTCATGATTCACTAGGTTTCGGACCACTAAAACCTCCGATAATCGAATTCCTGGAGCCGGATGAATTTTCCGTGACTGGGAAACAGTTACAGAGTAAAACTTCCGATGTGTGTGGAGATCATGCTATTGCATTTTTGATAAAATGAGCTCAAGGATTTTCAGCCAAGGAATACTTGAATAATTTTGGCGATGATAAAAAAGTGAATGATACGATTGTGCGTGCTTTTGTGAAGAGTTTGATTTCAGAGTAATAAATTCAACGAATGTATGAATGTGTATACTTGTGATTCTTGTCGCGACTGTGAACAGCAGACTATTCTGTAGGTGCGAAACAGCGGTACGGAAGGTGCGAATAATCCGATCTGAAAGTATTATCCAGGTTACGTAGGAATCAATAGCGAGGAAAGACTTAGAACACGATCGGTCATTTGTCACGACTCAACTACAGCGTCTTCGTGTGAGCGATCGCTATACCTGTAACGTTATCATGTTGCGTCTATATCAGCTACCGTGTCGCCGCGACCATAAGAATAACGATATATTAAAGTCGCACTCACCGTAAACGTTGGGATTAACTCGAATCGGTCATATATAATAATTTGTAATATTCGCATTAGCGAAGGTTCATTCACATGACTATTTACTTGATACTTATTCAGCACCGTGCGAGAGATGCCTATACCCGAAAGGGCGATTCACGGCCGCACCCATAAGACACAATAGCCGCATGCCACCCCCGCCATAAGACACAATAGCCGCATGCCACCCCCGCCATAAGACGCAATAGCCGCATGCCAACTCACCCATAAGACATAACAGCCGCATGCCAACACGAGTTTCCCAGCCGCGTGCGAGGGTCCCTATACTGAAAAGAGTTACCGTGCGAGAGGGGCCATTAAGCCTGGAATAGACGATCCGTAAACGCGTCCGTATCTTTCTCTCCTTATTTCTCTTCTCAAACGGATGCGTGCGAGAGAGAAGAGGGACGAGGAAAAAATGAGGAGCAGAAAGAGCAAAAGTGTGAGAACCCGCACGCGTTCACTTCCATGCGTATTTTCCATCCGTTCAGCTAGCAGATCTGTCTCTGTAGTGATCGTACATCGCACTTTCTGAAGTTGCAGTGATTAACCATGCGATTTTATGCTATTTTCAGTTGTAAAACAAAATGAATAATATAGAAGACGAGAATCTGATTGCCGCTGTGTATAGAGCTGTACAATCACACCAATCCAGACTACTATAACTAGGCTTACCATACGTCCTCTTTTAAGAGGATTTGTCCTCTTTTTTGACTTTTTTGAAAGTGTCCTCGGAGGACGCCCTTTTGTCCTCTTTTTTGAGATTTTGTCCTCTTTTTTGAAAATTTAGGTCAGATTTAGAGGAAATTGCGAGTGATATGCCGCAAATTAGCGCAGAAGTGAAGCTAAGGCGGGTATTTCGAAGGGAAAAGTGGTGATTTCAGCTCTGAGCGAAAAGAAGACCTTTTTTTTTTTTTAGTCATCCACCTGGCAATGTGGAGTGATAAACGTGATTTTGAGCTCTGAGCGGAAGTGATGACCTTTTTTTTTTTAGTCAACCGATCATGAAGTGGGGAAAATTTACCGGTTTTTGAGAATTCTTCTCCAGTTTTGCATGTCTGAAATTTCTGAAAAAGTGCCCTCTTTTTTCATTTCCGAAATATGGTAAGCCTACTATAACAAGGTAGCCAGGAACACAATTTGGCGTGATATTGTTCTGTGATATGGACTTGAAGATATGTAAAGTATGTGAAGTCTTTGCATGCTCGGCATAGTACACATCAACATTCAGAATCCAACGGGGGAAGACATAAAAGCAGCCAGAACACCTAAAAGTTTAACATTTTTATTGATATAACTTGGTAATTTCTGTTCGACTGTTATTGAAATTCTAATGTAATTTGTGAAAAAAAAATAGTAGCTATAATTGTAATCCTAATGTATTTGGTAAAATTGTGTTATTTCAATTCCAATGTAATTTGAGAAGAACTGTGTAGCTATATTATTAATTACAATATAGCGTGGTAATGTTTTTGCGACTATTGTTGTAGTTTTAGTGTAATTTTCGCAAAAATTTGTAGCAATAATTGTAATTCCAATGCAACTTGGAAAAGTGGTGTTATTTCAATTCTGATGTAATTTGGGAAGAACTGTGTAGCTATAATTCCAATTCCAATGTAATTTGGTAACAAAATTGTTGCTATTATTGTAAATGTAATGTAATTAGGGAGGGAAAAAACTTTAATTATAATTTCAATTTCAATAATTTGGTTAACTTTGTGTTATTGTTATTCTAATTCTACTGTATTGTGAAAAAAAGTGTGTAGCCATTATTATAATTCTGATGTAATATAGCAAAAACTGTAGCTTTAACGTAATACTAATATAATTTCGAAAAATAACTGTGCAGCTACAATTCAAATTCTAATCCCAGTTAAAAAGGCAGAATATTCTCTATTCGTCCGAGCATTGGAACATTCGTTTTTACAAACTTCTTTCAAAATCGTGTACTACGGGGACCATCTCGCGGAGGGTGGCGAGGTCACCTCGTTTCAAGGCATGACCAGGGAATTTCAAGTTCGGGCCTAGGCTCTAAAATATTTTTGATTTTGGTGTTTTCGATCGGATGCAGTTCCTGACCTATTACGATTTGCGGCGTTTCCTTTCAAATCTACTTCGAGAACGTATCGTATTGTTCGCAGCATTTTTTTTCATAATCGACACCATTTTGTTAATAAAGAGAATAATGTCAAGCTCTTTTGTAGTCTGAAGGGAGGGACTGGAAAATGTTCTTTCACAACCAACGATTGCGTTGATTCAAGATAACCTAATAACTAGGGCAATTTTTTTTACCTAAAAAACGGAAGATTTTGACCTAAAAAATCTAAATTTTGACTTTTTTGACCTAAAAAAACTGAAATTTGACCAAATTTTGACCTCACGTATGCAAATTAGGTGTTTTCGCATATAATGTTAAAATTGTACTACTTATCTTCATTTCTGGTTGGAACTGTCTGTCCTTACAAAGTAGATCGGCCTGAAAAAACGTTTTTGGCTCAAAAACTGACAGATTTTTACATGAAAAACTAGTATTTTAACGAAATCTGGCCCTATGAAGAATTCCAGTAGTTACATTACGTATTCTGGTGGAAATAATTAAAATTTGTTGTAGTACAACGAAAGATCCTTTCCTACATTCTCGGGTAGAAAGTGTCTGTCCTTACTACGTAGCTTGCCAAGAACGGAGAAAGAACGTTCAACAGCAGCATTTGTTGGCTGACAACACTCAAGTTGTGTGCACACTGCTGGTGACAAACCGTGTTGCTTCATTCTGACAATGTTGTCTATATCACAATTTTTCAGCTTGCGCTTCTTGATATAAGAACCATGCAATGTCCAAGCAGTCTTGCTTCAGCTAGGATATTGCAGTACGTTGACCATAAAACTATAATAAAACCATGTCACTATTTGTTTGATTTGACCATTTATGATTCACAATGAGCAGACGATGGTCCGTTTACAGCGGTAAAGCCTATAAAGTAGGTTACAAGCTGTAAAATATCAAATGATAAGCTCACCGACAGTGCAAAATCTACGATGCAAACGAAATTCAGAGGTCAAAAAATGTTTGACTTTGCAAACAATTTTGACAAATTTTGACCTAATTTTGACTTTTTTTGACATGTCAAAAAAAAAAAATTGCCCTACTAATAACTATAAGTACATTTATCTCTAATCCTAATCCAATCCAAATGCGACAAAATCTCACAAATCCTGTTTGTCTTTGAAACTCAACTTCGTGTCCTGGCGTGTTAACGGCCTTTTGACGGGCGGTTGTAATGCGTTGTCATTTGTAGAGTTGTTATGACTCTTCGACGTGTTATCATTGTCGATAGGCAGGACGTGGGAGTTCGAGTCGTCCCGAGCGGACAAGGTTATGGTTATTCCGTTTCAAGTCTGGCGCCGCGTTGAGGTTGATGCTCGGCGAGATATGCCCGTGCTGATATTATAACGGAAATTACACACACCGTATAATACATTGGTGGGTTTTTCGTGACACCAGAATAATCCCGATCACAACGAATTGAAGCCGGTTGATCAATTATGAAATCGCGGTAATGCGTTATCGCTATAAGGACATTTTCCTGATGTAATAAAAACACAGGTGGGCGAAATGTGAATACGGATTAATATAGGTCGCAAGTTGCAATGTTTGAACATGTTACCAAAATCGTGTCTACTTTTCTTTGGGTGAGGTAGCGAATCCATGTGGTAATGACTAAGGCAAGTTTTTTGTTGCACTGGAATCGCGAGAAAGTTGCAAGTGTTCCAACAAGCCAAAATGCCGGCGACGACGAAAATCGGTTCTACTTCACCGACCGTGCATCAAAAAGTTCCTCGAGAAATTCCATTTTGTCCCCGACGTGAGGAATCGATAGAGTGGAGTCCTGTGAAGATAATATGTCAGTTGTGGCACAACCCATCCAACAGGACAAAACTTACCTTTGTGTTGAAACGGCCCTCGACGTCGACGTCACTTATCCTGACGTGATCTCCTTCGTTGCACAACACGAGCCCAGTCAGCCAGAGTTCCTGAACATTGCTCGTAAGTCCGGACACGGTGCCGTCATACCGCGCATGCCGTGACACGTCACTCACCTTCCAGTGCAGGTTTCCAGACCACGCTGCGATCCGAGGATGTCCAAGCAACGTACGAAGCGTGCGGGATGAGTAGTAGTGGTTGACCAAATTCACTTGCCGCACCTGCAACGATTCCGTCGTCGTCTTGCTGATAATGTGGCGTAACAAATCGACTCACGTGGACTGGTTCCTTAATACATCTCGCGATGACTTGCAACATCTCGTCGCCGACAACGCGTAAATCCAACAACCTAAGTCCTCGACTCCTCGCAACGAGCGTTCCAACGACGTGAGCTTCGCCGCGACTCAATGTGTCGCCAGATATACTGATGACGTAAACATGGCTCATGAGATCGTTGTCGTCTGATTCGTAGAACACCGTGTAAAGCTCCAGGAGAGGAAGTCCCGTCATAGATAACGATCCGTGCTCCTTCGTGAACTGTGAACGAATCGATCGGCCGAAAACTCGCTGTTTTTCCCTTTGATCCGGGACTGTGACGAAACACGTAATGCCGTTGTCATTGTTGTGTTTTGCCGTCTTGAAGGCAATTTAGAAGTAGGTCGAATTGCCAAAAAGGAGGGCATTTTCATAACCCGAAAAAGGAGGACGTGTAGTGACTGGTGACCCTATATGTCAATTATGCTACTTTCAAATTGCTCAGCAATAAGACATGCTGCTTGTCGGAGCGTTGGGACAACTTCATTGTGATCGATCCGAATTTATGGAAGACCAGTGATATTGTGACTTCGCGCATTATCTTTTCATATATCTCACACAAACAAGAAAGAAAAACGATTTTCTTGTTCTTGAGGAATAGAGTTTTATCTCTCTCTCTCTCCATATATAAATATCAGATATGAACTTGTCGCGATATGGAGGCTCAATTTAACAATGACTCACTTTTATGGAGTTGATCCGTTGATTGTTCGTAAACGAGTCCGGAAACAAATCTGCGAACGACCGACCATCGACTTTCGTGGAGATGTTTTCCGTCGAATTGAGAGAATTCTTCAGCTGTCATATGAGCTATGAAGCTTGCTGCAAGGAACTCTTGTATGCTTTGATGACAGAAGAAGAAGACAAAATCACCCTCGATTAAATGTCGACTGAGCAGATTGTTGCCGGGAACCTTCATAATCAAGTCCTGAACCTCTTCGGTAGACAAACCTAACTTTTGCAAATCCTCCGCATAAAATACGACTCGCCCTTCTTTCATTCCTCGATAAGCCATTTCTTTCAATTTTATTAATATTTTGTCTATTTTGTCACGCTGTCGGATGTTTTCGACGTGTCGAAGAGCGGCAATGATTCTTCTGTACAGTTCGGTAACTGTATTCGGCGGAGGTCTCGTCGGATCTCTCGCCATTACAACTGCTGTTAAAATTAGGAACACAGGAACTGACACCAAGTTAAGTAGTCTGGGCGACATACTACGAATATTTTCCCAGGCTTCAGCACCACCTTTTCCGATTAAAAACACAAAAAAATTTTCCGCGTCATTTTGCGTCAATCCTGAGAGAGTAATGATGTCGCTCGGTCGTGCCTCCGCTGGTAACTCTGACACTCTAAATTCGCGTGATGCGAAGACGATTTTCATCTGGGGAAACAGATTACCTGAGAGTATGTTGTACATGATCGTTGCTGTATCCGCACGGGTGAATGGATTAATTTTATTGTATTTTGTAGCATGACCTATCTTCCACGTAGCCTGATCTAGACCGTCGAAATATAAAACGGCATTCGTTTGGTTTTCCAGCAACCACTGATAAGCATTTTCCTCATCTGACTCATTTCTGAAAAGTCCCCCGAAGAGAAATGTAGATGGTGTCATATAACCAGCGTACTGGATGCTTTTCAATTCGATAAAATGTATCATTTTCGAGACTACTTGATTGGAGCCTTGTGTTAGGGAGGCTGTGTCGAGTGATTTTCTCGCTAATCTACGCATGAGAGTGGTTTTCCCCGATCCCGCAGACGCGACAATGCCTATGACCGAATGTTCGTCTGTGTGTGCGGAATTGGTTTCTTCAGTAATTGACATTATAAGCTGATCGAACGACAAGGTATCCTCATCTTGCTCTTTGTGTCCGTGAAAGCCTATTTCTTCTATCAATTGAGTTGCCAATACCTCTCGGTAATTTCCTTTGAAGTAATCCTTATCTTTAATCTTTCTCATCCGAGGGTTAACTTGGAAGTCCGGTCGGTGCAGACTCTCAGTCTTGAAATCATCAAGAATTTTGTCGGTAGTCTTTTGTCGTGTGTTGGCGTTGACGATGTTTACTAGTGCCCAACACTCTTCTGCAATATAGAGATAGGAGTTATTATTATATCATCACCACTCAGTGATTACACCTCTGGTTAGATTCTCGCTGACTGTATTGTAAAAACCCATCCTATGGCAAAAACAGCGGTTACGGTAGAAAGACCGGGTAAATGGATACGAATGCTGTATAATGGGCATGAAGTGGTTAACTTCCGGCCAAAGATGTACGTGGATGACTTATGGGACTATCTGAATAACGGCCTGCCTCTCTTTTAACGTTACCTTTTGATTGGTGTGATCGGATTTAAAATCATACAAATATCCAAATCCGCAACCTCTTATGAATTATGTCATTAAAATGGAAGTTATTACAAATTCATTGTCCAAGGTTAATTCTAAATCCGAACATCAAAATGTTGTGAATCTGAATCCGGGTAATTCTTCAAATCCATTTTTATGCAAATAATAATCGGGTATGAGTTTCAGTATCTTGGACTATAGTAATATTATTTACGGGCTCTTCAGTTTCGAAGACATTTCACTAAACTATACCGGAAAATATGAGTAGAGAGGACAAGAAATTTATAACAATATATATGCAATTCCCGATCTTATTGACCGATTTATCATGAATTATCGAAAATTTTCGTGCATGGCGCTGGCTCACGAAACGGCACCACTATAACTTCGTGGTAAAAGTGAACAATGTGATGGGGGACGGTTTATCACCTAATGGAAGCCCATGGCTCAAGTTTTTTTGGGGGCCTGACGAAGTGCTGTTTCGTTCCTGTCAACGGGTATGCACCCGGAGATATCGCGGGCGGAACAATCAACTGATTCCTAAATGTTACGTCATGCCCCTGACTTTCGCTTGACTTCTTTGTTACCAAGCATAGATAAAAGTGTGTATAATGGATCATAGCGGTAGCAACACCTTTATTCGCGAACAATGGAGTTTGTGCAAATACCATAATTGGCCGGTCGAATACAGTGATGCTTATAACGACGATATAAGTTGGCTTAGTTCTGTGCTACCTTTTCTTCAGCCGTAATATGGCCTTATCCCTCCATCTGCGTTGGGAGGGATTCAAGATATTTAACTGCAAACGCGGACGTTGAACTTTTCGGGGCAGTGATCATAATGGAACTGATACATTACCTTGGCAATTTCTAGTTTCCGCATATCTTTTATGTTTAAGACACCTAATCTTCTGAGCAGTGATTTATTGGACGCACGGTCTGGGCCCATTGGGGCCCTGGCTATGATCCTATCTGAAGTCACCAACTCAGTCAACTCTGCCAGTAAATGTTTTCACGTGGACTGAGAGAGGATGAAAAAATTAATAGCATTATATGCAATGACCAATATTATAGACAACATTTCATGCTAATTATAATTTTTTCGTGACATGCGCGACTAGCCAACTACATGCATTTAAACATAGAGCCCCCTATAACAGTAAAATGTGTCATGGTTAGAATCCCGCGGCGAATGTGGGGGGTGGGGGCGATGTTTCCCGAAGTTTCGTTCACTATCCTATGGAGGGGGAAAAACCAAGGTTTTTGGGGGACGGGGGCAGACGAAGTACTGTTTCGGCCCTGAACTAGAGAGTCACCACAACACTGCAGTGGCTGGTTTTAGTGTGGCCTATCAACATGCTCGACATTTGCTGTCTTCATATATTGTTTATTGAAGGTTAATCTCGACATTAGGTATAATAAGTGTGCTAGATGAAAAAAGCATTTCAATCTTCTCAAAATTGCTTTGTGGGTCGGATGAAATCGTATGGTAGGTGATATGTTTGACACCTCGTGCTAGATAATACAATAATTTTTCAATTTACACAGAATGGCCGCGCGGGCCGGATGAAATGGTCTCGCGGGCCGTATGTTTGACACCCTGAATTACACTGTGTAACCTAATAAAGTTATTTTGCGAACCCAAACTTATAAATTACAGATGTTAACAGACAGAACGCGAACATTACACTCATCCCAAACAGCAACTCGACAGACATGAAATACATATACATTTAAAGGTAAAAACACGTCGGGAAATAGATCAATAGGCATTGCCATTGTTGATAATTTGATACAATCAGCAAATTATTTTGTGCGCAACACAACAAGTTTCGACACCGCATTGACTGAAATTACTCGAATTGTTGAAGTGACGTTCAGCACTTGAATGAGGCGCCGATGTAACTTCAACGATATAATTCATTGATCAAATTTTCCTGGACACCATTTATTTCCCTGCAACAGCCTTGCATACAACAATGCGAACAAGGAAATACAATCTTACCTTTACGGTGTGATTTACGTTGTCCAAACACCACATTGAATGTCGATTGGTCTTTCATTGTTAAGCTAGCATTACCAGCGATATGTCGAAATATAGCACCTGGAATGAAACATACAGGTCGGATTTATAAAGTGGCGACAATATACCTTCGACCAAATATTTGGCAAAAATGGTAATTATTGATGAATCCACAAGAATGCTCTTTTCGAAGCAGAGTAACTAATTTTGTTGAGATGCCGTAAAGCAGATAGTAGGTACGTTAAAGTATACGGATATATTGAAGATGAATATGGAACTGATCGCTACCAGGACCACCACGATGATGTTAAAAATCCTAGGACATGGGACTTGATTGTTGTGATTGAAGGATTTTGAAAGATGATATATTTTCCACTCTAAATATTACATAAAACAAAGAGCGTATTTCTCAAACGTACCAAATATGCCTTATAGTTCTATATTATCATTTGTATAACATACCGGACACTCGAGCAGATGATGATGTAGAGTCATTGTCGAAATCCCCACCTCCTTCAGCCATTATAATGACCAGCTTATTCCTACAACACTGCTGATGCCAAATAATTATAATTACTACGTGACGCATACTAGGGAATTTGCATTTTATAGTCATTAGTAGGGCAATTTTTTTTTGACATGTCAAAAAAAGTCAAAATTAGGTCAAAATTGTAGCGTTAGGTCAAAATTTGTCAAAATTGTTTACGAAGTCAAACAGTTTTTGACCTCTGCATTTCGTTTGTATCGTAGATTTTGCGCTGTCGGTGAACTTATCATTTGATATTTTACAGCTTGTAGCCTACTCTATAGGCCTACCGTTGTAAACGGACCATCGTCTGCTCATTGTGAATCATAAATGGTCAAATGAAACAAATAGTGACATGGTTTTATGGTCAACGTACCGCAATATCCTAGCTGAAGCAAGACTGCTTGGACCTTGCATGGTTCTTATATCAAGAAGCGCAAGCTGAAAAATTGTGATATAGACAACATTGTCAGAATGAAGCAACACGGTTTGTCACCAGCAGTCTGCACACAACTTGAGTGTTGGCAGCCAACAAATCCTGCTGTTGAGCGTTCTTTCTCCGTTCTTGGCAAGCTATGTAGTAAGGACAGACACTTTCTACCCGAGAATGTAGGAAAGGATCTTTCGTTGTACTACAAAAAATTTTAATTATTTCCTCCAGAATACGTAATGTAACTACTGTAATGTAAAAATCTGTCAGATTTTGAGTCAAAAACGTTTTTTCAGGCCAATCTACTTTGTAAGGACAGACAGTTCCAACCAGAAATGAAGATAAGTAGTACAATTTTAACATTATATGCGAAAACACCTAATTTGCATACGTGAGGTCAAAATTTGGTCAAATTTCAGTTTTTTTAGGTCAAAAAAAGTCAAAATTTAGATTTTTTAGGTCAAAATCTTCCGTTTTTTAGGTCAAAAAAAAATTGCCCTAGTCATTAGGCATATTTCATAAGGCTTAATAAAAAGAATACTTCGTCCAAATTTCATGGTCTCAATATCTAAATTGCTAGGTTGTATAAACGTAACGCTGTGCGCCTGTACACCGAATTTTACTTTGAGCCAGTAAAGGCCGTACAAACTCAAATTAAAATTTGACCATTATTGGATATCATAGCATAGGGTAGTTGTTATGTCAAAATTCGGGTTGCTTCAACCCGGAACTTTCAAACCACTAAATATGACGTCTGCTGTGCCGTACAGATAAATCGTGAAACACCACACCAAAATAGACAAATATTATTAATACATTTATTCTTTACGTCATTATGGAAGGAACCAGTTGTATGTAATTTTACCAAACTTTGACATCGTTATACCATAATGAGATAAAATTTAATTGACTGCGTCATTTTCTATAACACAATATCCTCAGTGCTTGGTTATGCTGTTCCCATAATATCATTACATCAATATGACTTTTGAGTGGCGTAAAATCCCCATTGTCAAATGCGATATTTATTTCGTTTCCTATGTCGACTAACAGTTGATCAGCCTACACCTCATTAAAATATATTTTACGCACAAGTCGGTGTTGCTCTTTATTGCTTTTGACTGTGTTCCATGCCGAAATAGGTGATGATATTTCTTATGGTACCTATCGATGATGTCATCTTACAGTGAACGAAGATTGCATTGAAATATTCATTCGGAAATAATATTTTCCCAAAGTCGATTTCAACACAAAATCACAGACAGTAAGTAGTATGTGTCCTGTTATGGTCTCCATACCCAAGTGCATGAGTGTGTGCGCGTACCATAGCCGTTTCAATGCCGACTAGGAGACCGAATTACCAGGGCTCTTTTCCATTCAAAGACTATTCAACATGATTTGCTGGATTTGAGAGAGAGAGAGAGAGAGAGAGAGAGAGAGAGAGAGAGAGAGAGAGAGAGAGAGAGAGATGATATTCTTTCTCGCCTGCACCATCGAGATGCTTTGGCGACGGAGTTGCGATACGGCCCCATGAGGTCATCTAGTCTGCGCCCCCGTTTTTTTCTCCTCCATGCTATCCGTGATTGCTGAGCGCCTTGCAGGATAGCTGCGGATACCATTTTTCGAGTCTTTGGTATGACCCGGCCGGCGATCGAACTTACGACCTACCGCTCGAGAAGACGGACGCATAGCCATTACACCAGTGCTTTTCAACCTTTTTGAGCTCCAATCGCACTTTTTTTGGGAAATAAATTTCATTCGCACAAACTAATCGAAAATTGTTATACAAAAAGATGAAGATATAGGCCTGCTCAACATTTTGTTCAGATGTGCAACAAATTGGATAACTATGTAGCTTAAGCTATCAAATGTCTCATTAAAAAGGCAACTTTTTCGCTCGTTTCACTTCCAATTATTTAAATACAACCCTTCTCGACCAAACAATGTTGTTCGGAATTTGTAGGCCTACAAGAAATTCTACTAATGCTTGGATGGCCAGGTCTTAAAATCTGTTCTGCACTCCTACCCAAAATACAGCGTATTTTTCGCGAGTGAAAAATGCTTGCTGGCAGAAATCGTTTTTGAGAGCTGACACAAAGGTCCCGCGAAGCTCCAGTTTGCCGAAAGGATGAAAAACCAACATGTTTGTGTTGAGGCTTTTGTCTTATGTCTTTGGAACATAAGGTGCAAAACGATCAAGGAGAGTGTACATTAGAGCTCGATACCTTATGATACGTTGCTCCAACTTCTGTCTCGCAAGTTTATGAGAAGAGCAAATAACTCATGGTACTACGTGTTCTACTCTTCACCTCAATCTAACTTGAGAATTCATAACAGTTTAATAACGGTAGCTCTTACACTACCACCAAAGTTTTTGTGGCATCTCGCGACCTGATCCTCGCCCATGAAGAGGAATATATATTTAATAATACAGTTGTATGCTACGATGTTGCGGGCATGTATGACATACAGAACGCGCACATCACAATTCTAACCAACACAGCTCTACAACACATGTCTGACGTACGCGATTTCAAATTAGGGCGAATTAAATTCATGTGGGTATCACAGTTGTTACAACTGAGTTGTACTATACTGTCTACTCGGATGGCAAGAACGCAACTATTCCGTGCCGACAACGGAGCATATCCAATCCATCTCGAAAGGTTTGGCCATCCAGCATCGGTAATTTTTAGACCGAGGTTCTGTCGCTGCTCATGTTTTTGGCACCGCATTTTATCAGCTGTTTATTCGCCAAAACTTTACGTCTTCATGTGTCCCGACGCAGAAGGGGTTGGCCTCGAAGTGAATGAGTCTCGTAGGCCTGAACTCGCTCGTTGCACACCCCTACACTAGTTCATCCCAACGGTTTTTGACCATGATTTCCAGAAAAAAAGACAGTCGGACAAATTTGATCATGAATTCCATGCCATATGCCATATTTGCTGCGCGTCTCGCTTATTGGCTACAATAGCCTATCCAACACAGTGACCTTGGATATGTAAACGATCGCAGGATTTTTTGCAATAAATTCAATAAATATTACATACATATTAAAAGATAGCTCTGGCACCGTGTCGACCAAAAATTATAACCTTTGCGGTCCCTACCTTAATCACCATGAAGGGGAAAAAATTTACGTTACAGTAAATTTGCGAATCTGAATCGCTCTGATGATGGTATTTACTACTATCCTCGTACCTCGCGCTAATCGAACAGTTATTACGAAAATATTGTGATTGTTTAGCGGAAGAAAGCAGAAAGTCATTTTGACATCATTTTTCGAGCCTGTCGCAGGATCAGACGGGTTGATATACTGTATATGTCTGCCACTATAGAGAATGTAGAGATCTCTATACTGCAACTACACCAGCTTCCAAACCAGACTTTAGGTGACGTAATAATTATAGTGTGGGAATATTAATTCACTCCGGCTTGTAAGAGCTACGATTAGTGGTGCGTCGTATTAAGTTTTTACAATTGCGTCGCAACTACAAAAATTACACTGATTCTAAATTTCTTATTAAGTTCATTTTAATTATTCCTCGTCAGAAAAGTTAGCAATTAATCACGATTGTCATTCGCACTTGATCCGGATTTTCATTCGCACCATTCGCACCACCTTCGTCATTCGCACTTGACCCGGATTTTCATTCGCACTATTCGCACCACTTTCGTCATTCGCACTGCAATTTTTTTCATTCGCACAAGTGCGAACCGTCACACAGGTTGAAAAGCACTGCATTACACTATCTCGCTTGGTATAGCATGATATAGCATATCTATTTGCAGCATATGATTTCCGAGATATACGGCACTGATTTTCTTTTATATTTGGCTGAGAGCTTGAAAGCACACCGAATTTTCCGACGGCCCGTGAATGGGGCAATTAAATACAGACTGTTAGGCAGAGCGAATGTTATGCCCCAGTTCAATAAAGGTTATTTCATGTATTTGTCTGCCGGTGCAATGAGCTTGGAGATAAGAATCTGCATGTTCTCTAGAATGATTGATCCAATTTAATTTAATTTAATTGTGCCTTATTTGTGGGGACATGGAGAATTACGGGACTTTCTCTCAATATGTGATATTTTAAATTGGATTGATTATAAGGCTTCTATGGTAGCATTTTACCCGAGTATTTCGATACCCCGACATTAGCAATGGATATCCTCTCAAGGCACCTCTCACGTCACACCGATTAAAAAGCATTGCTCCAGCCATAGGCTAGACCAGGGGTACCAAACTCAAATTACATCTCGGGCCGGATTCAAAAAATCTGATCGCTCGCGGGCCGGATCATTTAAATCAGTGGTTCTTAACCTTTTTTCCTCCAGCGCCCCCTTTTAAAAATTATCGTGCTCCAGCGCCCCCCAAACTTCATAATGTAAGGAATGTAATAAAAACAATGAGTAAGAGGGGGGCCGTAACAGCACTTCGTCAACCCCCTAAAACGATTGCCTAGCGCACCCATAGCGTGATAAACCGAACTTCTGAGGGCTTCACCCCCACGAACCCCCTATCGTGATTTCGATGGTCAGCAAAGTTTGTGTGGCTTGGTCACCCTAGGTACCAAAATCTTGCTATAATGCATGAATGAATAGGTGGTAATTACATATATAAGTCGCGATAAACTGAGTGAGCTGTTGTATAGGAAGATAAAGGGCACGTAATTGATAATTATACATATTCGGGCGTGCCCGCAGGTACAATTATTCGTTACCAGGGCCGTAACAGCACTTCGTCGCCCCCCCCCCCAACAAAAGACGTTGGTCCTGGGTCTATGCGCACAGAAAATCTACGTTGCGCACAACAAATCCGAAGTTATTACCTTTTTTTAGTCGATACGCACTGTTGTCCAGGGGTCAGCGCAGTGAGTTGTTGAGTGTGCGCAGACTCATCAAAACTTGAAGCGAACATTGTGAGGTTTCTTGGAAACTGTAGGGCCCGTTACTAATAATTAAACATATTCGGGCGGGCGAACCCGTTGGTATGACTTCGTTGCATGATGTTACTTCGTGACCCCCTGTCTGCAATATCAAAAAATATAGAATCGCTCAACGGGGATATCGCCCAACAGGAATATCCCTGTCGCCCAATCGTACTTTAAACTAAACGACGCACACGATTTCAGATTGGTATTTCTTCACTGACATATAATTTTTCCCTGCCAGATGGAATTCGTCTTCTGGGGTTCAGATTGCCAAGACAGGAACATTCGGTGTCAGTCATTTAGGCGCCCATGGACAATTAAACATATATGTATTTTGAAGGCTATATGTAACGAAGTTTTCGGTGATAATTTGCTCTGAATACTCATTAAGGATATTTCCTATCACCACATCATCTACTGCGAAGCCATTTTTCTCCAGCGCCCCCATACCGTCCCCCTGAGCCCAGCGCCCCCCATATCGCCCCTGAGCGTTTCCGCCCCCTTCAACATCGCCAGCGCCCCCTGGGGGGCGCTGGGGGCAAGGTTAAGAACCACTGATTTAAATGATTGAAATTCCATACCCCGTTTTTTTCTTAAATACTCAATTATTAAGCCTACACAATAATATATTACAGTATAACGGATGATAGGATTCTACTCTAGCAACACCTTTATTAAAGAACAATGGAATAAGCAAAATAAAGATCATGGCCGGTTCAATACGGTAATATAAACGACCAAAAGAGTACCTTTAAGGACGATATACCTCATGTGCATGCGTTATGTGTAATACTAGAGATATAAAAAGCTGGTTTAGGGTTGCCATACGTCCGGAATTTCCCGGACATGTCCGGAATTTCACCGTTCAAACTAGCGTCCGGGAGGAATTTCTAAAATATGTCAAATGTCCGGAATTTTGACGTAGGCTCATAATTTTTTTCGTAAATCAGCATAAAAACAATATTGTTTGGGAATATTTATGCTGATGTATGATATTTTTCTTCGCGATTTACTATCACATTTATTGATTTTAATATGGAGACTACCACCTTGGCAAAAACTGCCCTAAAATATAAATAAAAACGTGCTTCATTTACTGGAATATGCCAAATTGAAATCGCATTTATAGAAGAACGGTATATTCCTAGAGATCGTTAAGGCCTATTAAATGCTTTATTCAAAGATAGTGGTTACAAACGGGGGGGGGGGTCGTTTGCCTTTGTCCTGGGGTTTGCGAATATGTTGAACGTAGTCAGCTTCCAGAATAGCCCGTGAGTGAGTCTGGGCAAAGGTGCTGACTTCTTTTAGTAATCAGATCGTAAAATTTTGATCTGGCTACCGAACATTTTAAATTGGAGATGGAGTCGCGACCATAAAAGGTTGGAAACCACTGGATGTGGGGTGTTTATGAAGTTCCGTGGTGCGCACTGGCATAATGCTGATGAACAATCTTATCGATAGGAGATGAACATGACTTAACGATGTGCAATTACGCTCCCAGTATTTTCGAACTCATCATCCTCCTTCACCAGCACCACCGCTAACTCTGATCATGTGGGCGGAGAGTAGTAGTATTTATATAGTTATACATGGAACGACCAATATTATTAACAGAATTCATTCAAATAATTTAACGGCCAGATGCATATAGAAACAAGATGCATACAGCAAGCACCCCCCCCCCACTTCAGAAGTTGCATCGATTACCCTGTGATGTGGGCTCAAAATCATTGTTTATCTGGGCTGGAGAAGGCTGAAAACATGTGCTTTCGGTCCCGGTTACACAACACACAGCCACAAACTCCTGAACCGGACCGTGACCACCTCTGGTCTATGAGAAAGCTTTGCGGGTGTGACGTCATAACTCATTTTGAAATCCACTAGTGGGCGCTAAAGAGCGTCCGGAATTTGTCTTTCTGAAATATGGTAACCCTTTTATTACTATTATATCGCGATTCGGATTTCTCCGTATGCAGAGGTAGTGCAAAGTAATAAGCGAATTTGGGGGTGCGTCCACGGATCTTTGAATTATATTTTATTATAACAATTATATTCTCCATGCATGAAACCTGCATACACCGGTTTCTCACTATGGCGGTTTCACTTCTGTGAATAACTACTTTTTGATCCTTTATCCGGAAAACTAGGAATAGAGTGTGCATTTTTTGCCTTCTCGCATTTGGGTGCAAATGACAGCTCTTCCTCGTTGATTGGACTGAAACCACAACATCACTGTCGGGTGGTTATAATGTGGCCTATGAACAATTGAACATACTCGACATTTGCTATCTAGAGGGATTATTTGATCATAATATTTCGTACAAAATTCTCAACATTTGTGAAAATGTGCTGGATTATAGAGCAATTTTTCAAAATAACTACGCGGGCCGGATGAAATGGTCTGGCAGGCCGGATGAGGCCCGCGGGGCGTATGTTTGACACCCCTGATGTATATCATTCGTCTCTATTGGGACACCGTAATAAATGAAGAAAAAAAACATTGCACTCACCTGGGCTGTGGAGTCGGTAAATTGTACCACCTACTCCGGCTCCGACGCCTACTCCACACATTTTCAATACACAGACTCCGACTCCGACTCCTGAGTCTTTAAACGTACCGACTCCGACTCCGATTCGGACTCTCGACTCCGACTCCAGCATTATTACCAATTTACTTCGAAAATTATATGCCACATTGTCGGTTGAATGACTAGTCAAAGAAAGTAGTCGAAGACCATAGCCTATGTCTAGTCTACGTGTACTTAATCAAGTATTCAAGGATTGGGACTTGCAGTCTTTCTTAATCATTTGTTCGAACCAAACAGCTAAGCTACTCTACAAATATTTTTAATTTTGTCAAGTGGGAAACATCGTTTGGTCATATTTACATCATTTTTACAATTTTACAAAACCAGTCGATGCATTTGCTCTGTCACAGTATTATGGTATAATTCCAAAAATTGCATCAATTTTGACTGCATCGCGAAAACGCATATTGCGATTTTCTTCCCCTGCGCAACTGAGTTGTAAATTGCAAGTAATGTCTAATTATATCTATATCAGGGGTGGGCAACTTTTTCGGTCAAAGGGACACATGAGATTTACGAACCATTGCGTGGGCAACTGGAATGTTGATAATCTTTTTTTAGTCGTCCGATAGGAACGAACCGAATTAGTTAACATTGCAAAAAAGGCTTATATTAATACGCTCTATAATTAATAACAATATGTCATGCAACTGTGCAGTGCGCAGTCAGGCCCTGGTCGCGCAATGCGTGAAATTTTTTTGCAAGATAATGACTGAATTCAATAAATAAATATCAATATCAATAAATATGTTGCTAACATACATTGGGGGGTCGCATCTGTATACCAGCACTGGGCTCATTTGGCAAAGACAGGATTATTCGACGTTTAGACATAGCAAAATCGACGGTATCAGTGAACATGCCTCTATCATTTTGTGCAAATGTTTTGTCGACGATCTCGCTGCGAGTGCACAAGCGAAGCCGCATGTTGGACGACACGTTATCTCCTAATTGCGAATATAGTTAGAGACTCAATTCTGTGAATAACATGTACACGCTTTACTGCTGAATGTAATTATTGAGTCCAATCATGAGGCACACAAAGACAAAGGCTCCATATCATTTGTATGAATACGTGATAATGAAAATAAGATCAGACTCCCTACTTTAGATGAAAAATCCCCCTTCCGTTTTAACATTCTATACTGGAACCTGCGTAGTGTACTGTTTGGTGTGGAATCAAGAAAATCCTACGGTTCAGTGAAATTGGTCTACATCACAATTGCCATTTGGACAAAGGCAACTTTGCGGCCATTTTTGACCGGCTTGGAACGATCTCGTTGCTTTCCTTCTGCAGGTATGATGTAGCAAAGCGACTCACGTGGACTGGTTTCCCAGACACCTGCGAATGCATCCGGTTTCGAACGAATGGCCACTGCCTGAAGATAAACCTGTTCTCAACCTGTCAGGACATAATTTCTACTAAACATTTTGCTTTCTCGTCGTTTTCGGCAAAGTTTTAATAGTTTGAACTTAAATTTTCTCAAAATTCGGTTTTGCATACCTTCGTAAGAACGATCTACAGATTTTTTGCGACGGTAGATCACGAGTTTTATTATACATCTCGGATCCCTTCACCTAAATCTAAGTTCTATATACTGAGAGTTCTAGTGCGGTATAACTCCGGTGCACGGACGAAGCAAACATTATAGGCGAGCGAAATTCTTAATGATAAATTATTATATGCTTCGTTATGACTCATAGCCAATGAATATACGCACAGTTTATAGTTGTATCAGGTTAAAAATTAATAGCATTCATGAAGGCATATTTCCGAGAGTCGGCCGGACACATTACTCCCGCGTTCGTTCCTGTAAGCTGCGACGTTTTGTGCAAATAATCTGAAGGGTCTCAGTGGACTCGACAGCCGAAAGCCAACATTATTTTATGGTACCTTCGTGTGATAATGTTTACACGTCGATGACGGCCAGCGCGGTGCCAGCCTGTGCAGTTATCGTGTTATTAAGACTTGGCGAAATCGAGTTGGCCAAACTGAGTTATTCGCTTCCGAATCGAGTCGGCCATAATCATTTTTGTCGTCACAACAGTATATGGTTGATACGGAAAATTGAAAGAGGCACGTTATATGCGACCACAAAGAAAAAATGCCAGTTCGCCACCAATTGAAGATTTATTTAGTGTTCTTTTCGATAAAAGCTTACAGTATTAGATTTCATGACAATGACATACTGCGAGGCGATGACGACTTGACAGAAATAGGCCATTTCCACTAATGGGCGCAGATTTGTAGGCCTACTATACATCCTCCGAAAGCAGATCGAACTCCTACCACACCCCAGACCGAACCGACTACTGGCAGGCAAAAACTATGGGGATGTAATGGTGGACGCCAAAGAATCGTACATGACAGGAAGTGGTGTAACTGTCAAGTTTTATAGATCGAACCCTCGGCATAGTATGAAGGTCGGTGGGTGATTTGTAATGTGGTATTGGGCCTTTGAGAAGGAGATAATTGTAATTGTATAATTAGACTAATTAAAGCGAAATTTCTGTAATCTAATTCCTGAAATACTTCTATACTCTCCCTTTAATTCTACTGTAATTTCTGGTTTTCCTGAAAATGCTACAGGAGAACTGAACAGTGCGAAATGAGCCAAGATCAATGTACAAACATGCGCCATTCTTGTACCCATGAGAACGAATGATTTGTTATGAACTGAACTTGATTTTAGTTTATTTATTCATTTATTTCTGATTCGGAAATAAATTCCATTTCAAATTTTCGCAAATTCATTCATTCTAATGCTAAGGTAATTGGGAAAAATAAATGGCTGTCATTCTAATTCTAATCTAATTTGAACAAAAGAAAACTAGCCGTAATTTTACCTGTAATCTAATTTGAAAAAATACTGGGTATGCTGCGATTTTAACTCTAATCTAATATGGATATAAAACTGTGTAGCTGTAATTGTACTTTTAATCTAATTTGAAAAAATACTGTATCGCTGTAATTTTAACTCTAATCTAATTTGGAAAAAATACTTGGTATTCTGTAATTTTAACTTCAATGTAATATGGATAGATATAAAACTGTGTAGCTGTAATTGTACTTTTAATGTAATTGAAAAAAATGCTGTATAGCTGTAATTTAACTCTAATCTAATTTGGAAAAAATTACTCGGTATTCTGTAATTTTAACACTAATCTAATTTGGAAAAAATACGGGGTATTCTGTAATTTCAACTCTAATCTAATATGGATATAAAACTGTGTAGCTGTGATTGTAATTTTAATCTAATTTGGAAAAATACTATATAGCTGTAAACCTGTAATTTTACCTCCAATCTAATTTCGAAAATACTGTAGCTATAATTCTAATTCTAATCTAATTTTGAAACGAACTGTGTAGTTGTAATTTTAACTCTAATCCTATTTCGAAAATACTGCATAGCCATAATTCTAATTCTAATCTACTTTGGAAAAAATACTGAATACCTGTAATTTAACTCTGATATAATTTAGAGGAAATACTGTGTAGCTGTAATTGTAACTCTAATATAATCTGGAAAATTACTGTGTATCTATATTCTAATTCTAGTCTACTTTGGAAAAAATACTATGTAGCTGTAATTATAACTCTAACATAATTCGGAAAAATACTTTGTATCCATAATTCTAATTCTAATCTAATTGGGAAAAAATGCATACCTGTATTTCCAACTCTAATCTGATTTGGAAATTTTCTGCCCAGCTACGGTCGCCACCTCATTTCTTTTTCCAGCTCGGAAAGACTTACCTCAAAGTCCAGCGTCTGGACTCCGACAAGGGCGGCTGGCAGGTGGAATTCACGGACGCGGACTGGGAGACGAAATTCCGCTGGCACAGACTCGACAACGCTAACGTCTCGAGGTGAGCAAATGGCGCTTGTGTAAGGTAATTACGGCAGCCGCAAAGAGACATGCTTCACAGGCCTGAGCTCACCGTGATCGACGGGATTTTCAACTTGATCGCGGCCGCCACCGGGTATGGAATCAATCTGGAACGCTTGGAGGCTCTCGTGAATAACGGGCAACTTTCGGACCACGATCTCGATCAAGAGCACGGATTTGACAATTCCCAGTGAGATAGAATCAACAGAATTTGTAATAATAAATCAGATTTCTACAAACCACTGGACTTTTAAACCGTGCAACTACAAGTAGAAATAGAACTGTATGCTCACTTTTCAAAATACACAACCGGAACTAGAACTAGAATGACACTCTCTTCAAAATGTGCAACTAGAACTAAACTTGCTCACTTTTTTAAAACTAGCAACTAGAACTAGAACTACTTACTTCTGAAAATACGCAACTAGAACTAGAAATAGAACTATTGACTTTTCAAAATGCACAACTAGAACTAGAATCACTCACTTTCCAAAACTCGCTACTAAAACTGAAACTACTTACTTTTCAAAACTAGCAACTAGGACTACTCACTTTTCAAAACACGCAGCTGGAACTAGCACTAGGACTATTCGCTTTTCAAAACTAGCAATTAGAACTAGGACTACTTACTTTTTAAAATTTGCGACTGGAACTAGAACTTCTCACTTCTGAAAATACGCAACTAAAACTAGATCTAGAATTATTGGCTTTTCAAAACCCGCAACTAAAACTAGAGCTGCTCAGTTTTCAAAACTGGAAACCAGAACTAGGGCTACTTACTTTTCAAAACTTGCAACTACAACCAGAACTGACCCAAATTAGCAACTAACACACAACTAATTAGACTCAATTCTGAAGCAGCTCAATACTGGTAAGACGCACTGCTGAATTGCAAATGTGTTGAGAGATATATTGGGGACGAAATAGGCATTTCGAAAAGAGGGGTTGCTAGTTGCAAAAGGGAGGGGTTTCGACCCCCAAAACTACCCCCGTCTAATCTGTTAGTAGTGATAACTTTGAGCCAGCTACGGCAGCAAGAACATCGCATAATAGAACACTGGTATCACGATTCCCGCCAAACGACCACACATGTTATCAGCTGTTCGGTTACAATTTAACTAGAACTAAAAGTCTAGAACTACATGTACTAGAGCCAGAACTACTCTAAAACCAGCGGTTCGTTGATCGCCAACTAAGTAGATTGAGAGTTTGTACGTGTAGAAATCTGATAATATTACCAATACTTTAATGCGTGCAGCCTCGTCAAGAAACTGACCAGCAAAGGAATTTTGATTATGTTTGAAAACGAACAGTTGGGTTCCAGTTACCCGACCACGGACGAGAGCCACGTGACAATCGAATGGGACATTCCGGCCAATCAGGCGGCGGGGACGTACAGGTTTGTTTTGCAAAATGCCGTCTCTGGAGCAGAATTGGACAGCCACATAATTCCAGTTAGATGCTTGTCAGATTAATTAGAGAGAATTGGGGATAATCTAATTTTAATCCAATTTGTGGAATGCGTCTACGTTCTCGTTTTAATTCTAATCGAATTTCTGCTTCTCCTGAAAATGATACAGGATTATTGTACCGTGCGAAACGAGCCAAGTTTGGTGTTCTTGTGCTTGTGAGAACGAACTCTTGATTGGTATTAACGGAATTTATTCCATTTCCAAGTTTTCGCGTGCTTAGTAATTCTAATTCTAATCTAATTTGAAAAAAAAGTGTGTTGCTATAATTCTAATTGCAATAGAGCTTGGTAATATTTGTACGACTATCATTTTAATTCTATGATAATTTGTGAAAAAAGTTGTAGCTATAATTGTAATTCTAATGTACCTTGGTAAAATTGTGTTATTTCAATGTAATTTAGGAAGAACTGTGTTGCTATAATTCAAATTCCAAAGTAATTTGGTAAAAAAGTTGTTTCTAATAATGTAAATGTAATGTAGTTAGTGAAAAAAATCCAACTATAATTCCAATTCTATTGTAATTTGGTAAACTTTGTGTTACTGTTATTCTAATTCTACTGTATTGTGAAAAAAAATGTGTAGCCATTATTATAATTCTGATGTAATATAGCAAAAACTGTACCTTTAACGTAATACTAATATAATTTCGAAAAAATAACTGTGCAGCTACAATTCAAATTCTAATCCAATTTGAAAAGCTGAAAATTCTCTATTTGTCCGAGTGTTGGAGCATTCGTGTTTACAAACTTCTTTCAGAATCGTGTACTACGGGGACCATCTCGCGGAGGGCGGCGAGGTCACCTCGTTTCAAGGCATGACAAGGGAATTTCAAGTCCGGACCTAGGCTCTAAAATATTTTTGATTTCGTTGTTTTCGATCGGATGCAGTTCCTCACCTATTACGATTTGCGACGTTTCCTTTCAATTCTGTTCCAAGAACGTAACGTATTGTTCGCAGCATTTTTTCATAATCGACACCATTTTATTAA
This sequence comes from Botryllus schlosseri, assembly GCF_051294905.1. Classification (NCBI taxonomy): domain Eukaryota; kingdom Metazoa; phylum Chordata; class Ascidiacea; order Stolidobranchia; family Styelidae; genus Botryllus; species Botryllus schlosseri. The sequence continues at coordinate 1,177,493 of NC_137251.1, read as the reverse complement.
TAAAGAGAATAATGTCAAGCTCTTCTGTAGTTGGTTGCATAGCACTGCGTTCACCCCGTTCAGTTACCCGCCAGCAATATGGAAATATCGTGGCTCTGATTATTTGGGGGTGGACGAGTCTCACACATTACATTGGGGTTGTCGAGTGGGCCTGAGAACAATGATTTGATTCTGACCATTTTTTGAGTACCGGTGCTGAAAATATACGGCTATTAATCTATCAACAAGAATAATAGTTTCGATACCGTTTTACACTGAAACCTCGATTGGTTGTGTCGCATCATACGAAACATGTAATACAACGCTAACATAATAATAATACACATAAACATTCAGTGAGTTTTACGCAGTCGCACAATCAATGAAAGCATAATAGTATTCGGAATCACATTCGACGGACATTTCGAAAGTCGTTTCAACGAGAGCCATTCTTGTATCTAGATATCAATAACCAGCTCTGCAAATCTGGAGCTTGGAAAACTGAGACTCTAGTATGCCATTAACATTATTGACAACCATTCCACAATATTCAACTATGCCATTGATGCTGTGCTTTCGATACAGTGCAATATGAATAGCGGTACGCTGATGTACGCAATGAAACAGGTATAGTCGAAAAATACCAAATAATATTGGATGTGATGTAGAAGTGGCATTGTATTCGTTGTGCTTGCCGCATAAAATGTACATATTTCAACGTTGCACGTCGATCATAATGTCGTTGCTCGATTCTGCCTTGCCTTATGGACGAGTTTCACACCCAGTATTGGAATGACTCTCCCACTTCCAAAGGTGTGCAACTGTGCAAGCCATCATTGTATGCTATGACGCTTCGGCGAGTGTTTTATAGCGCAATGCGTCACTCTATGATAGAGCCTATCCAAAGATATCTTCAACTGCGGCAAATGCCGTACCATCACGATCGGGCATACGGTCGTATAAAGCCACATCGTGATACGCGCCAGCGCGAAAATAACATTACCGTACACGCTCACCGCCTCGGAAGACACCAAAGAGTCTATGATAATGGCTGCTACGAAGCACGCTGAGCACGCTATGTAGATAGCGGATAAAATCAGAGCGAAGTAAAGTCTCGGGTTGAGTCTGTCTTTGAAACTCAACTTCGTGTCCTGGCGTGTTAACGGCCTTTTGACGGGCGGTTTTAAAGCGTTCTCATTTGTAGAGTTGTTATTACTGTTCGACGTGCTATCGTTGTCGATAGACAGGACGTGGGAGTTCGAGTCGTCCCGAGCGGACAAGGGAAGGTTATTCCGATTGAAGTCTGGCGCTGCGTTGAGGTTGACGCTCGCTCGGCGAGTGGTTTGCTGGAACTTGTCGATGCTACGCCACACTAGGGCGCACAGCGTGGCGATCTGGAAAGGTCAAAGCGTGTGTGAGCTAGACTCACAGCTAAATAATTGTAGTCTGCTTTGTGAATTGTTTTTATAGTCAAATTTTTGGTTTTTCTGAACACGCCGCATGCTGCGAAACGAGGCAAGCTCGGTGTAGATATTTGCCATTGTCGTGTTTATGATAATTAGCTCTGATATGAGCTTAGATTTGATATGAACCGAACTTGGTTTTTGTTGTATTCATCTCTAATTTGGAATTGAATTCAAGTTCCAAGCTTATGCAAGTTCAGTAATTCTGATTTTAACCTGATAACTTTCATTTGCGTGGTTACGAGTCGACTTACAAATATAACGCGTCAACCTTGATTGCGCCAACAGGAGTTCGTGTAACATTTAAAATACTACATAGAGCTAAGGCGGTATGATTGTTGATATACAGTGTTCTTTCCAATTCTCAAGTAGTTGCAGTTGCAGACGATTATCCATGACAAGTCTCAGCCGAAAATATTCATGCTCTTTTCAATATGAAAATGTTATTCAATTGAATAAACTTCACGAGAAACTTACCGCGAATGACCACAGCCCTACATTAGTCCACAAATAGCTGATCGTGACCGGCGCCCAGAACCACGAGCAGTAATGGTGCGTCCCGGGGCAGAGGTCCCCTTGGTAGTTCGTGGTTGGGCAGAAGCATCGGTCCACGCAATTCATCACAGTCATGGCCAGTATCGTGAGAACGGCAGGGACCAGCCACGAGGTCACAAGAAGCGCGGAAGTCACCCAGCGCACCCTCTTGGTTCGCCTGCGAGATATATTTCGTCAACCAGTAGGAAATAATCAAGCATGCAAATGCGATCAAAACAATGAATTCCCGGTAATTGGCCTTAAACTCCGAAAAAAAAAATTAATCGTTACCATCGCTGGTCAACCTATTTCCGATTCGGAAAATGTGAAATACCTTGAGGTTTTACTAGACTCGAACGTGTCCTGAAAGAGTCACATTCAGTCGCAAGAAAAACAATTATCACGAAACTGTGGTCTGTTCTACAGCCTTAGAGAGTACATGCCAGTCTGGGTCCTTCTGATACTCTTAGAATCATTTTTCCTATCGAAGTTACAATATGGTATCATCTGTTGGGGGGACTGCCAGTAAAACAACACTGAATCCGCTACAAAAACTACAATATCAGGTCCTCCGTATTATAGCCAGGGCCCCAAAGGGACCAGGATACAAAGGGACCAGGATACAAATCACTGCTCAAAAAATTCGGTGTCCTAAACATAAAAGATATGCGGAAACTAGAAATTACAAAGTTTATGTATCAGTTCCACTGCGGCCACTGCCCCGAAAACTTCAATGACTCATGTCCACATTCAAGTTGAAATACAAGCAATTACTACTAAATAAAGGGTGCCTTTATTTTGTACATGCAAGCTAATGAAAAGCTAATGCAGCTAATTAAGCTAATGAAAAGCTAATTAAGCTAATGAAAAGCTAATTAAGCTAATGAAAATGTAAGCTATTGAAGAGTGAGCTAATGAAAAGCTAACTAAGCTAATGAAAAGCTAATTCAGCTAATGAAAAGCTAATGAAGCTAATGAAAAGCTAATGAAAAGCTAATTAAGCTAATGAAAAGCTAATTAAGCTAATGAAAAGCTAATTAAGCTAATGAAAAGCTAATTAAGCTAATGAAAAAGTAAGCAAATGAAAAGTAAGCTAATGAAAAGCTAATGAAGCTAATGGAAAGCTAATGAAAAAGTAAGCTAATGAAAAGTACGCTAATGAAAAGCTAATGAAGCTAAAAGCTAATGACGCTAATAACTATGCTGTAGCACGGGGGCCTTTCGACCCGCCTGGCGGGAGCAGACCTTTTAACGTGGCCCATGCATTTCAAAGGGGAGTTTGGACTTTGAAAATTTTCGAGCTCGCCTATACTTTAACGTGGGCGACATAACTGCCGCAACTTTGCCGCGTGTCGCCTACCCCAAAACACGCGGCCCTATGGCAAACCGGCTATTCTTGCTCGGATCGGTCCCAGATTTCGTGTGAGCCTAGTCGTGGGGGGTGTTTGGCCGAGAATTTCTTTTTTTAAGTTTCCGAAAAATTTTTTGGACTTCAATTTTTTTTCAATTTCGTTGCCATGTTAATTGTTAAAGGATAGCGAAGTTGGAGTTGGTCGTTTTTTCGATAAAAATTTTTTTTTACTCGATTCTCACTTTTCTGGTATCGTTCGACGCAGCGGACGCAGTACAGTAATCTACCGCTTAAGTACGCCCCCGTTTAAGTTCGCATCCCAGATAAGTACGCAAAAATTCTTCACAATTTCTGGGTTCAGCTATTTCAACAGCAAGCACCATAACTGAATGTCAGGAAAACACTGCTTGAACATATCGTGCAAAGTCATTTAATGCATATTTTGCATTCTTTGATGCTTGACTTCCAATGTCACCTGTCTCAGTTTTCGCTGAATGCAATTAAATGTGCTTTTGAGGTTGTCATAAGCACCTCCCGCTTGATCTTGTAAGGCAGGACACAACAACTGATCCTCAACTTCAAACACTTTATTATGAAGTTGTGCAAAGCCATGAAAAACGATGCTGTTTTCGACAGGTGGAGAATCGTTGCTTACGCTAGCCTCGTCGTCGGTGTCATCATTTTCAGTCTGCATCGGCCAAGAATTTTTTTTTTAATTTTCCAAAACTTTCGGCTTCGTCTCGTTGCGGCGCTTCCAACGAGGGGTCGAGCTTGGGGCTGGGCATCACAGGGGCCGAGCTATAACACGAAACATCGTATCTCGGCTCCTGTGCGTCGTAAAGCTAAGCGACTAGTCGATTCGAGCTCCTGATCACAGAACGAGGACAAAAATCTGAAATATTTTTGCGACCTCCTAAAGCCACGCCGAGGTTACCGGCGTGTTCTGCGTGTACTGCGTGCGCTGCGTCGAACGATAGCAGAAAAGTGGGGATCGAGAAAAAAATTTTTTTTTATCGAAAAAACGACTAACTCCAACTTCCCTATCCTTTAACATGGAAACGAAATTGAAAAAAAATTGAAGTCCGAAAAAATTTCTCGGCCAAACACCCCTCATGACTAGGCTCACACGAAATCTGGGACCGATCCGAGCAAGTATAGCCGGTTTGCCATAGGGCCGCGTGTTTTAAGGTAGGCGACGCTCGGCAAAGTTGCGGCAGTTATATCCCCCACGTTAAAGTATAGGCGAGCTCGAAAATTTTCAAAGTCCAAACTCCCCTTTGAAATGCATGGGCCACGTTAAAAGGTCTGCTCCCGCCAGGCGGGTCGAAAGGCCCCCGTGCTACAGCATAGTTATTAGAGTCACTAGCTTTTAGCTTCATTAGCTTTTCATTAGCGTACTTTTCATTAGCTTACTTTTTCATTAGCTTTCCATTAGCTTCATTAGCTTTTCATTAGCTTACTTTTCATTAGCTTACTTTTTCATTAGCTTAATTAGCTTTTCATTAGCTTTTCATTAGCTTTTCATTAGCTTAATTAGCTTTTCATTAGCTTAGTTAGCTTTTCATTAGCTTACTTTTCAATAGCTTACTTTTTCATTAGCTTAATTAGCTTTTCATTAGCTTAATTAGCTTTTCATTAGCTTTTCATTAGCTTAATTAGCTTTTCATTAGCTTAATTAGCTTTTCATTAGCTTAATTAGCTTTTCATTAGCTTAATTAGCTGCATTAGCTTTTCATTAGCTTGCATGTACAAAATAAAGGCACCCCTAAATAAATACTAGTTCATCCTGAAGATTACCAGACCTTTCGATCTCGCCTTCAATGACATGCCACCCCAATTTTCTCGCTTGCTTTTTTTCAATACTATCTTCATTTACTTTTCATTCAGTTTGCATGCCTCCTCTTTACATCGCCTAGGGCCTAGGCCAAGGAGGGTGTCTGATTCCATAGACTACTCCAAGTTGCTTCGACACCTTCCTATCTTTTCATTGTATCGCATTTTTGTGGTGTAGGGAACTGATAAAATTGCTAATAAACCAATGATGGTAATGAATACAGAAGATGATGAGTATATACGTCATACAGTCCCTAATATCGGTCTCTCCAAAGGCAAAAAAATCATTTTGACGTTTTTAAAATTTTTATAGTGTTCATGGACAACACTTACGGGTTTCATGGGGAGCACAGTTTCGATCTGGGGCGTATGTCGAAGAAACGCCTCTAATCTAATTTCTGGTTTTCTGAAGAAAAAAAAATTCTGAAAAAATTTCTGAAAATGCTAAAAGAGAACTGTATAGCGTGAAACGAGCCACGCTCGTGCTTATGAGAACGAGCTGTGATTTGATATGAACTGAACTTTATTCGATTACCAAGTTTTCGCAATTTCAGAAAACCTAATTCTAATCTGATTTGGAAAAAAACTCTATAGCTATCATTCTAATTCACGGCCACTATTAGTACTTGCCCAATAGATATAGTTCAACATGAAAGCGATTACAAGGATACGAGAGAATCTTGTCAACGGAGTGACCTTACCTGGCAGCAGTCTCCTTGTCCTCGACGCGCGCCACCCTGCCCACGTAACTCGCGCTGTTCACTGTGACGTAAGTGAGACAGACGATGTTTCCCCCGATTAAAAACGGTATGGCGATCGTGAATGACTCAAGAAAAACCCACAGCATCTGAACGTACAGCACCCCCGATCACCATAACAGCCGAAAATCTCACTTAACAAACTACCTGGCATGTTAGTTGACGGTCAACTATAACTATACTGGATTTTGGAATAATTTTCTTCTAGTTGCGAATTTTTAGAAGTGAGTAATTCCGCATCTCAACAACTGTGGCAGGCGACTCGATCCAGAGTTCGGTTAAACGGAAGACCCCGAGACAACAGAACACAGGCTATAAATACAGAGCCCGACCAGGGCCTACGAATGTCGTAGGCCCCGGCACGACACACGAGGAAATAATGATTGGCGGTAATTACTAATCCTAGACAAATAAGAGACAAACGATACCAACGTAAAATGTACGAACATAACAATAACATCTGTGGAACATCATCGTTTCGCGTAAATCTGTTTTGTGATGTTCTTGCAGCCATTGCTAACTCGGACTGATCACTAGTAACAGTGGCGACCCGCAGGGGTTGGTTTTGAGGTCTCGAGACCTTTACGTTTCATGTTCAGTTCACGTGGAAAAGCTATCCGATTCCCATCAAATAAAAATTTATGAGTTGCTTCTTAGTTGAATCTATAGCTTTTGTTTTAATTAGTTGGTTGTTGATTTTGTAGGGCGGTTAGCCTCAGTTCTAGTTTTACTTGCGAGTATTTGAAGTGAGTGCTTCTAGTTGTAGGTGCGCATTTAGAAAATCAAGCAGTTAGTACAAGTCTGTCGAAAACCCATTACCTTTTCAAAAGTCACTGTGTAATCTCGCGGAACAGATTTCGGATCCCAATAGTTGTCGAACAAGATCCATTCCAGCATGAAAAGGTAGACATTGTTACTGACGATGGTACTGATGACGCTGGCGAAGAAGCAGTTTTCTCTTTGCAATTTCTTTCTGTCGATGGTAGCTCCAATCAAGGTCGTTGCGTTGATGAAAATGCTGGGTAGTACGATCGCTTGGAAACCCAGCGTGTACCAGTTGCGTTCGACATCGCATAGGTCTCCTCGAGTCGAATTGAATGCTTCGGTAACGTTCGACATCTTTACGAAAGACTATGTGTCAGTTTTACAGCGATTGTTAAACTAAATCTTTGAAACAGCTGTAGAAATGCGAGGTTTTATTACTACATGTAATGCGCGCACGATCATACTGTAAAATAGCATTTTAGAAGTCCGAGTCATTACAACGCTTTCACAATGAGAGGCATCTATGACTCAGGTCAATACTATATTTTAGCCGATACGAAGTTCTCTGACTGTTTGTATTCTGTTACTTCTCGATAATTGCCGATATTTTGTTACCACTAATAGTCAGTATTTCTTTGAAAGTGTGGCATCAACTCGATATGACAATCGATCATAATCGGTATGTCTCAACTGGATGGTTTACAACCAATATGCTGCGTCTACTAAACGCTATCTCGATAAGTATGGGCACTTTTCCTGCTGACGCTTTTAGAGCCTCGGCGATGATGCTGCGTTTCCGCTACGTATTTGACATAATGACAACATCGTTCAAAGCGACACAATACACTTATTGTGATATGCGTACATTTTACAATAAGAATTACAATGTAGGGGCAGTACAGTTGTAGCCTCCTCAGCTTCGCACTGATCAACGTTTTCACTCACGCACCGAAATCACGAGCGGTCATTAGTTCTGTTCAAAAATATCTTTTTTGTCCGGATTCCAGCCATTCGCACTGATTAAATTGTCAGGTGACCCTAAAACGCTGCACAGCAAATTTGGTTCTTGGTCCAACCCTAGCAAGTAGAAGTCGACGATAATTCAAGAATCACGGACAATCCGAGAATTATCAACGAAAAACTCAAGTAACTCCGCTCCTACTAATTAAAATAGAGTGAAATATGTTTTGCATCGTCTTTGAAGACAACTGAACAATTGGGCAGGTTATGATGATGCATCTTCGGGTGGGCCCATTGTTATTTAGGGTTTGGTTGAAATCAGGCCGAGTGAAATCATTTTTTTCGTCGATTTTTGATGTTAATGCGACCATTTTGACGTTATTGATTTATTTTACAAATTTTCGGACGAGATGCTGTGGTTTACACAACTTGATTGTCATCATTAGCTCGAAACAAAAGCCGAAACTACACGCTGATTTATACGCGCGCGTCATTCTCCGGACCAGCAGTGACTCAGTCTCGTTTCGTGGCAACAAGTTTTGGCAGAGCCGCGCTTGTCATCCTCGCAACGGGGCGTAACAGTCCTTGATGTGCATATGGTTAAGAGCGGCATGCAACCGACGGGTTGAAAGAAGCCGATCGTGGGTGATGATGAGAGGAAGCTGCAGACGCCTTGTGCGTGGACGACCCCGACAATGGCGCGTCTTGTGATGTCACACAGATCGCTTGGGCTGATCCCTGGCAGGTAGATATAGGGACGGTGTTTGCGCGACTCTCAGGCGACATCTAATCGGTTCTGTTTTGTTGGCAAACAAGCCTCGAGATCGTTCACCGTGATTTATCTCGACTCGTGTTTGATCAACTACTCATAATATCGCCATGCTCGCCTCACAATGGCAGCCTTTATCGAGGGACAATGGGCCATTGTGATGCTTGCTAGACTCGTACCAGAAGCGTTTGGTCGCTCTGCGATTTGGCGACAGATGTTTCGACCACAAGCAGATAGTCAGAATGCCATTTAGAGCACGGCACGACGGTCGGAGTTGCAACTTTCCGACATTGTCTTTACTTAGAGAAGGAACCGTCCACGATTGAAAGACGACAGAACAAAGTTCACAGGAGAGCCTGCGTTGTAACGGACAGGGTCGTGCGGTGACAGTAGGTTTGATCGAGTACCGGTGTTACGTGATATGTCAGACAGACAGACAGTTTCGCTGCTAAGACCCATGTGTCGTATCGAACCGTACGTGCACGGTCGTGTGATTGTGGCAACATCGTCACACAGCGCAATGAAATAGACGCATAAAACTGGCTTTATGCTCTCTCGTAAAAGGAGCTTGTTTCCCGCATCATTCACTCTCTTGTGTTATGTTGAGTGAGACTCTTCTCGAAGCCTCATACTCAACACTTCATTCGGAGTCCGACAACTCAAACGCTGGGTGTTGCCTACTCGTGAATATTCTGAAGTCCGCAGCATTCGCGAAAGCTCGTAACCGGGTTTTATGACAGCGCGATTGTGACAGGTTGTGTGCAACTAGATCCTAATAAAACGATTTCTCAATAAAAATTTCGTCTCATGCGGGCCTTGCTTTCTGGCGTCCGTCATGTGCGTTGCCTACCTCAATAGAACAATTATTATTGTTCAGGGGGTAGCAATCCGCTTGGGGCCATTCACTTTGTCTGTCAATGCCTTGTCGAAATAATCTGGCGGATCGCGAACCAGTGGGAGTGGCCTGACAGGTTTTGTTACCGGGCTGACGGGATTAAAAGATCCCTCTTTATTGTTCCGCCATAAAAGCAATACACCGTCACGTAGCAGCCTGGGCAGAATGCGGAGGCCTCTTTCGAACTGTCATCGAAATGAATAGACTTGTCGACGTTTTGCTTGTATCTGTGTCCTACTGCTTCTCAACTTTGACCAATGTGGTGTGGTCAGTCTCTAATATTTGTGTTTCAAGTCGATTTACAGACTTGCGCTACTTTCTTAAATATTTCCGATCGTTTCTACCTGGCAGTTTCCTAGGACTGCAATACTTATACGACGGTATTATTTGGGGCAATCTTTTAATACGAAGCCTATACAACAGCAAAAAAAGAATTCGCGCGATGTTCTGTGGATTTTCGAGGTCGAGGCACATGAAAACTCGTGACCGCTCTATGACTCTATCATGAAGTTGTGTCGGCCTTTTGTACTACAAAAATTGGTCTTCATGCATGATAGGATTTGCCCGACGGACATTAGTTTATCTGGGAAACACCGTCGATCGTCGGAGACCGTTGGTATGCATCAGTGCAGCGTTATGCAACGTGGTGCACAGGTATTTCGAGGCAAACCTCTTCTGCGCCGGGACACATGAAATCGAAGACATCAAGTTTGGGTCAACATACGGCCTAAAAGTGCGGCGTTCATATCATCGGGGGAGGGGGATAAAACCTATATTGACCGTCGCTGGTTGACCAAAACTTTCGATATTAATATGGTCGTCGAAATGGTCGGCAACGACTTGTCCCATCCTTGCAATGGGACTAGACAGTATAGTACAAATGCGAACCCACAGAGGAAAATAATGTACCACGATTTGAAATCGCGTGCCTCACACATGTTTCATAGAGCTGCGTTGTTCGCAACTGTTGCCTGCGCAAGTGCGCATTCTCAATGTCATACATGCCCATAAAACGCACCATACTAATATTGAAAATGATTTCTTTTTCGTGTGTGAGGAATCGGTCGCTAGATGCCATTCATTGCTGTAGAATACTCTAACACAAAATGAACATTGCGATTTTCATACACAACAAATAGTCTGTAATGGTATATATCAGTGTGACTTTCGTCGACATCAGTCAATGAACAACGGCTTCTGTAAATTCTCCCGGTGACGAAACGATCAAGTAGCAGTACAAACCAACTTGAAGTCGTTCGAAACAACTTGAGCGTACAAACAGGATGACATCACTCGACACTTATGATTCGGATCTTGACTTCCATTGTAACTTTAAAATGTTGATATTGCTGGCGATTATTCTTCTTAAACCCGCTGAGATACTTCACAAAAATCTCGGCTCAGTTGGTATTCAACGTCGCGCACTTACCTCGTCGCAATCAGAAGTCATCTAATTCTATTATGTCGCGAATAAACAAAACGAATCGCGTGATTTATGTCTCAATTGCACTCAGCCGAGTCTAGTCCGTGAGAATATCGTGACGAATTCGTCTGGACTGGAAAACAACCACTGCGTCCGGGTTTATCCGATGGGCAGCACAGGTTGTGTGAAGCAGTGTTGCCAATTGGCCGAATTAAAGTGCTAAATTTGCGTCAGACACTCGTAAGGAGTTGATATGCAATGTGCTTTCCAGTTATCTACTACTTGTTGACGATTGTCCGTGACGAGCGTCAGCCAAAAATATTTGTGTGTATTTCAACACCAATATTTTATTCAACTCTATACCGTCGCTCTGTACGTCCGATCTGTTTGGAACCGGCAATATTTTGGCACTTTACCCAAATACTTGGGTATATTTCAGTAGCAATACGATAATTTAACGCTTACTCAGTCGATTTCATACTGGTTTAACAGTGATTTGGTACACATATAGTCTTTCAGTTTTTGGCAACCATCCAGGGAAGGAAAGTGAAATATTGGCTACAACTGCAACGCTTTATTGCCGTGAGAGATCGGGTCGTTTTCTGTCGATATGCCGGAAGAGAGGCGACTTCCGGCCGCTTCGATCCCGTCCAGACACCGGCACGCGAGCGGCCGTAGCGACGTTCGCGGATCGTTGATCGTCACGAAATTGGATCGTTTGAAGCAAGACGCCGAGGTGGCAGATCTGTGGAATGACGTTATCTTACCTAATTCTGAGGCTCTTTCGAAAATGAACTCTTCGCGGTTGAGAAAAGAGATCAAAAACAGAATCAAGTGAGTCCGAGGCTGCAATTAGCGATTATCTTCGTTTGTGCAAAATCGATTCTGAAGCAAGTATAGACTAGAATTATAGTTACGCAGTTCCTTCCAAATTAGACTACAATTAAATTACTGGATTTTCAATAACTTGTAAGTTGAATAATTAAATTCTGAATTTTGGAAGAAATTCTACAAAAAATTAAGTCCCGTTCTTATCAATTCAGAGTTCATTCTCGTAAAATGAGATCACACTGTCGTTTCGTTGATTATATATATAAATATTTCATAAATATATATCAATATGAATACAGTGTGTACTGTATTTTGACAGCGACCAAGAATACGACCCGCGTTCTTTGGATCTTCTAATCAGACTTTTGCGGTCCGGCCCTTTAGCCCACGACGTTATAAACGACGAGAACAGGTGAGGATTTAGCTTTTACCGGCATCGGTCTATCTAACCGGTTACGTTACAGAGAAGAACCGGAGAATTCTCGCGAAAAAACCGACGAAGCGTTTGAGAAATTTTCGGACGCGTTTCCGGCGACTTCACAAGAACTCCCGCCGCGACAAAGCGCGATCTATGACCCGAGCGTCAGATTCAGAAAGAGCATCGAAGCGTTGAAGGTGGACGGGTTTGATTTCTTGCAGATATGGACGGCCAGGAAATTTTCAGATTTCCAAATTAGATTAGAATTAGAATTACAGTTTTTCCAAACTAGAATTAGAATTACTGAGTATGCAAAAACTACAGAAACTCAATTTGAAAAAATACAACAAATGACATATTTTAACAGAGCGCCCGCGAGAGGTTCGGTGTATGCATGTCTGTCAACGACGAGATCGCAAAAGCCCGAACGATACACAAACAGAACTTGACAAAGAGGAAAACAGGCAGAGATCAATTGCCGGTGGGTTGTTGCCCCGATTACAAGCTTCGAAATAAAATTGAAAAATTATTGAAACCGGATCGTAGTGTGATTCAGATAAATAATAATTTCATTGAATAATTATGACTATGTACTTATTATTTGATTATAATTTCTGTCTAATGAATTGGGTATCTCATCGTGACATAGGCGTCATTCTGAAATTGCATGGATTTTCCGATCCATAGATGCGATTGCGATCATTTGCTTGCGTTGTTGATGAAATTAATCAGCTTATTGTGGTGCAGTAGACCCTCATTGCAATAAGCACCATTGCGTGATTTTAATTATTAATACAAAAAAATATATTTTCAGATTTTTAAATTGAAAAATTCTTACATTCTCAAACTTTTTTCTGCATTTCAGGCGCTTAACGTCGCCGCTTGTCTCGAAAGCGCGGACACCCCACGAACCCCCAAAATAACCCCGTTACGTCCTTGGCTTACTCTGTCCGGCAGAAAGATTCAACTAAAACACCAAGGCCACGTGGACCGCGCTCTAAGCCAGCCTGGACCAGGCGGCGGTGCCATATTACGCCCGCGCAAGGAGAGGAATATAAAAAGCGCCCCAATTAGGAGGCACGATTTTAAATCGGTTCCGTTACAGAGATTCCCTTGGTGCGGTGGGGAGCGATTTGTGATTCAAAAAGTTTCGAAATCGATTAGAAACACGAAAAGTCCGATTAGTTTCCTGGAAATATCTTCCTCTCTACACGGTTATCAGAGTATGTCTCCAACTTTAGAACTCCGGAAATCGCACGAAATCTTATCCGGATTTTCGCCGGAATTACCAGAGTATCCGGAAACGAATACCAAATCTCCGGAAAAGAATACACAAGCTCCGGAAAAAAATACCGAAGCTCCGGATAAGAACACACAAACTCCGGACGAACCTTTTTTAACCCCCGATTCGCGCCCCACATCTGGCACTATGCCGCACCCAGTCAGGTCTGTAATCATCAAACTCCCTAGAAGTATCACAACGACCCAACCACTGACAACTCTGACATCATCACGGTCGGTGGTTACGTCTCAAAGAAACGCGGTCTCTTTCGCCGCGAAAGCTCGCGAGGAAAAATGGTAGAAGTTGCAATATTTTAAGATTTTTTTCTGTGATCGTTTTACTGTTCTTTACGCGTAATAAATATGGGAAACAATCTGGTTTTATTCACGACGCTGCGGATCAGAGTTAGGCGACTAAAAAATATTCAGATTTTCCAGATTATATTAGAATTAGAATGATAACTATACAAGTATACAGTTTTCGTTCAAATTACATTAGAATTAAATTAATAGCACAGATTGATATAGTAAAGCTTTGAAGTAGGATTGCCAGACAGGCTGGGTAAACTTTCACTCCACTGCGTTTCAGATTAATTTATTCACACGATCACCATCTCGCTGTCTTCACACTTACACAATCGCGTACTGTTCCCACTCGCAACTTCGGTACGATATTTCAACTTGTCACAATAACTGATTATTCACATGTCGATTTGAAACAAAAGAAGCCTTGAACAAGTTATCTGGGTATTTTTTTGTCGCAATTGAGTTAATGGAAATAGTATTACGCTCTGACATCATCACGGTCCGTGGTTACGTCTCAAAGGAACGCGGTCTCTTTCGCCGCGAAAGCTCGCGAGGAAAAATGGTAGAAGTTGCAATATTTTAAGAATTTTTTCTGTGATCGTTTTACTGTTCTTTACGCGTAATAAATATGGGAAACAATCTGGTTTTATTCACGACGCTGCTGATCAGAGTTAGGCGACTAAAAAAGTATTAAGATTTTCCAGATTAGATTAGAATTAGAATGATAGCTATACAAGTATACAGTTTTAGTTCAAATTACATTAGAATTAAATTAATAGCACAGATTGATATAGTGAAGCTTTTTCCAAAGTAGATTACGTAGTTTTTTTCTTAAAATACATTAAAATAGTAATTACTGAATTTATAAAAACTAGGAAATTGAATTCAACTCCGAATTAGTAAGAAAGTTCATATCAATGCAGAGATCATTTTCCGGTTTTTATTTGTTACGAAGTTGTAATTCATATTCGATCCATATCGCACGCAGCGGTGTTCAAAGTATAGTTGGCGTTGCTAGAATCAGTGACGTGCGGTCCAATGAGGCAGGTGAGGCAGTGCCTCAACTGTCGTCAGGGTGAGTAATTGAAAATCCACCGTGAGTCGATGATTATTGATATTTTACATCGATGCTCTTAAATAACTAAATTTGAACATTTTTTCGTCCAACATCATCGATTTGTATAAATACTATTCAAAAATACAGCGCGAAAGGAGAGGTGAGGCACGGGCTGGTCGTGCCTCACCTGCGACAATGCAATTCAGCATAAATAGCTCGGAATTCATAATAACTGGTATCAATCAAATGCTATCGTCACACTGATTCCGAAAATCCAAATATTAACAGTGTCAGAGCACCAGAACCCTCCCAAAATCACCAATGAAGGTGGCATTCGGTTTTATTATAGACAATGCTATCGCAGAGAACAATACCCAGGTGAAGCACAAACGAATCTGCCACGTGGACTATTCGCTAACAATCGGACAATCGCAGCGCAGTGAAACGCGCTATCGATTTCGGAATACAACAACAGTCTTGTAGGAATTATATAGCAACGACGGCCAATATGTAATGTGGAGCAAATTAATTTCCGTTACTTATGCAGCTGTTTTCCGTCCATAGCTACGCTAAATTGTGGTATGTGATAGCTACTTGCATAGGCTGCATTGTCGTTGTTTGTGACCTTTATGTTGTGTTCAACTGCATTACCTATAAGGCTATAACACTTAATTGTGGTATGTGATAACCATCTTTACATAGTCTGCGTTGTCGTTGTTTGTGGTCAGTGGTGTCACTCCTAGTATTTTTACACTACATCTAGTGTATTTTGACTTGACCTAGTGTCCCAGTGTATTTTCTTTCGAAATTCGGCAAACCTGGTGTTTTTTTACTGAAAAATGTGCTTCGAATAATTTATACGGTACTTGAAGAGATAGTAATTATTATCCGTCCAAGCTCGCCCATTTAGCACAATAGCGACTAGCAGTCCTATATGTAATGTAGAATGTGGAATTGCAACGGCTATCAGCGTGCAAAGAAAATGCTCTCGTTGCTGTTGTTATTCACATTTTGGGTCTCTTTATCAGGTACTTTACGTGCGTACGTTACAAAATTTCAAATCTTTGTCCGGTGTACATACGTACTACATGGGCCTACTGCTCGCCAATCAGTAACGGTCAGACTGCGTCTAACTAAGCATAACCAAACATCAATACACAAGTTACTATTTTAAACTAGGCAAGTGGTGATTAATTATCCTGCTGCAATGTACTGTATGGCGTGTGGAACGTGTTGATAAGCTGATAAACAGCACGGCGGGTGTTCTAGTGTTGGGATGACTCGAGTCATGACTTGACTCGAGTCAGACTCGAGTCAACTTTTTCGTATGACTTGACTTGACTCGAGTCACTTTCCAAAAATGACTTGACTTGACTTGACTCGGCGCTTCAAAAATGCGAATTGACTCGTGACTCGGAGCAAAATTTTCGAGTCAATTTCGAGTCATCAAGTAAACGGTATCGATTAAATCACTGAATTTTGTGAATGTTAGTATTATGCGCGATACTCCTGCTGTGTCACTTGCGAGAGTAACCAATCATCCACTGATTGTACGTTTTACTGATCCTCTATTGTTATATCACAAATATATTGACAACAAACGTAATGATCACAGCTTACGTTGTTAGTGGTAGTAGCAACAGATTAACCTCATAACAAAGTATCTCTGTTTCTTAGACGGCCCAGTGCTTAAATTCCACGGTGATCGCCTATACCGACCCTCTTATATGTCTTAAATCCAGCGAATATAGTTTGTGCGTTTGTTTTTTCACGGATGGCTATAGTGTATTGTACCATATGAATTTGTTAAACTTCTCGAGGCTTCGAACCGATTGTCTGCTAATAACAGACTGTTGCATGTTGCTATGTACATAGTAACTCGAGTATTTTATTTGCAGTTCTACGTGTGCGTGAGCGATACAGCGCCTTCTTGAGGAATATTTAACTTTATATCAGTTATTTGATTCAATATAAATGGCCAATTATTCTGTCTTTTACACAGCTAACAACATGTTATGACTTTGAATCGTCACTGATACTTCGAAAATTCAATTTGACTTGAATTATGACTTGACTCGACTTGACTTGACTTGACTTGACTCGAGTCACCTCCAAAAAACGAGTGACTTGACTTGACTCGAGTCACCTTCGAAAATCGATTGACTTGACTTGACTCGAGTCAAAATGTGCAATGACTCGAGATGACTCGTGACTCGAAGGTAGTGACTTGATCCCAACACTGTTACAATCACACTAATGTACGTACATCGAATATCTATTTACTGTGGATACTTGTTACGCAATGACTAGCAAAGCTAATAGGCTACTTCTGGCGTAATAATGAGCAATGGCATTTGAAAATAAGACGTTTGTGCTATCACGTAACTGGTATAACATCTCTTCCTTGTTCTCGAATATTCAGTTCATTTCATAGTCCTTGTACAAATAAAAAGTAATCGTTCTTTCACAAAAAAATCGATTAGATATGGGAAGTAGTCGATTACGATTACTTCGGAATTTTTTCGAATGTAATCGATTGCGATTACGATTACTTGAAAATGCTGTAATCGTCGTAATCGATTACGATTACTAATCTCGATTACCCCATGTTTGGATGCAGGTATACTGGGTATGCCGTGTTTACCTAGCAATTTTTTCGGGTATGCGGCATACCCACTATTCCGTTAGTCATGATACCAAAGATGTTGATTTCTACAATGTTGTAATTGTCCTGCTCTGTAGAAATATGATATCTGACTCGCCGGTCGGGACCATTACGTCTACTGCGATTGCGATTGTGTATAGCCATTACATTGGCAGGGTTATCAATACATGAAATGAGCATAGACTTCTGTAAATATTTCGGCAATTTGGCGGTTTTTTTCCCACACGGCTAATTGTTAAATAACTTCGTTCTTTCGCTTAACATGACGGACTGACTTTCCCGTTCGCGCCATTAGCGGCACATGTGATCGTCACATCCCCTAATGGATGCCGGATGGCTGGACATTGATTTATCCCTCAGAGGACCAATTTTAATGTGTTTTATTATTCCTTTTTATGCTTGCATGTATTTTGCTTGGCGACCATAACCACCGCTCTTTTGTCGGCAACCCCGCGTCATTAATTGGATTTGGTTTCGTTTTTTTTTTTTAGTTATGACTAGACTCTGACACGGCTTTGTTCACGCCGCGTTCTCAAGCCCCCGGATTTTACTGTTAACGGGTTCTCACAACTCTGGCATAAAATTCGCATAATATGACTTCACCATGTATCATTCCACACTCAGATCTCCGAAAATTATTCCCCAGTAATCGTCGATTAACGACTTGAGTAATTCGGCTTTTCTAACTTCAAATCGTCCCAGACTCGCCGATACGGGATTTCCGATGACTCCTTAAAACCGTCTTTCCAATCTGCCACGCCGTACCCATTAACATTACGCACGCATGGCGCGGTGGTTATGACGCTACTCGCCCTTTACTTTATTGCTCTTTGTTTCTTATAATAATACAAAAAACCTTTTGCCTTTTCCAACCCATGCCGCTATCTAATGGTTTCTTGGACACGGGATTCGACATCACATGGTGACCACGTGCTACCCTCAATCCGCACATTATACCGTTACTGTATCGTAACTATTGCATTTCATATTCATGCCTCTGTTCTATTCAGTTACCTGTATGATTGGAATATCGTTATCACTCTGATTTTGGAGGGACGGTGCGGAGATCGTGCTCCCTCTCTCCTATCTGTTATTGAACAATACTACATCACGTGACTTATCGCATAGTTATAACCCATTGCATATCAAAGATTGACTCAGTAGAGAGACTCATGTACGCTAACCTACTGCTTGTACCCGAATTGATATACCGTCCGTACAATATATCTGGAAAAGGCAATTGTTTGTGTCTATTGAACTACAGTCAAGAACTACACAGGACGTTTGTGTCAGCTGCTGCCAGTTAAGTATATACTATAAGCTGCTATCCGTAGACCGCGGACTTCCCGTATACAATCGCAGACTGACAGACCGCTCTTCATCCCCGCATCTACTGCGATACATACAATACTGGTTGCGAACAGACTCAAGCGGCGTAATTGATTTTGTTTTGCGATCAGAAGATGTATTGCAGGCTAGAGATATCAAAAGTTTTGACGCATCTGAAATTGGTGTCACTCTACTCAACAGATTCCGGTTAACATACTTGGGCATTTGTGTAAATAGTTATTGTAACTTTGTACGATAGCTAGCCGTCGCCGAACATGCGTATAGCTTGTTCCAGGGACGGAGTGATTGAAATTGTATAAATGCAACTTCTGCAACTTTTGTTAAAATTAAAAAAATAAATGCAACTTTCTCAGGTTTTTAGTGCAACAAAAACCTGCTCTACTGATTAGGAACGCATATAAAGTGAACAATTAACAGGAGCAATCGCCAACAGTGTGAAAAGTACACGAGTACGTGGTTTCGAAAGTAGATTTGCTCGATACGGTCCATATACTTCTAGTAGTTCATCGTATAAGTGACTGCTTTCCAAATTGCCGGATTTATTTTCGCGACCAATGCAAAATGACATTACATTTACATGCCATCATAAACAGGTGAAATCTCGCAAAACATATTCAGTTACCGTGATGCGGGGGATGTTTCAACCAGTTGTTACGACGTGACGCAAACGTGTCCCAAAACTACTTCTCGTAATCAACAGTTTCTTAGTTTTGCCTAAGAACTAAAAAGTAGAATTCCAATTACTATAGTCATAGAGTCGAAGGAAGGGGTCATTAATCTCTAGCGCGTTTCGATTACCGACAAACAAGCTTTAGGTGGTTACATCACTGTACGACTTTACGTCAAAACACGCGTCACAAAGACCCGCAAAATGCCGAACCGACAAATTTAGCAACGCGCGTCACCAGACCACGGTCTAATAAGCAGCGAATTTGTCGAGTGAAGCGAATTGCTCGCAGTTTGACTTTGCATCGGAAGAGACTGCAGGCTATTTACGACTTGTTGCAGCTATAGTTGCAGGAGTGCGGAGGCTAAAGATTGATTCATTCACTGTATTTTCAACTTCAAAGATTTGAAGCATGACAAGATATCCATAAAAGGAAAAGATAGGAAGGTTTCGGAATGACTTGGGCTAGTGTTTCATGAGACATCCACCTGGGACCAAAAGGTGTAATTTTGAGGCATGATCTTGAGCGCTGACCAGTATCGATGCACTAGATGAGGTTGATCTTTCGTCTTTTAAGCCTATTATTACGCAGTGACTGGAACAGATAGTTGCAACAGTGGGTGTGAAAGAAGATATGGTTGACCTGTGGTTTGCATTTTAACTATAGCGGTACCGATATCGGATTTTAGAGTTGATACCGATAAAAGTAGTAATTTGTACGCTGATAACGATATATCCAGTTGATATTCAAACAAGATGATATCTAGCTTGATGCGCACTTCCAAAACTTCGGAGCATTTATTTGAGCAGCTTTACAGCCAATGCTACGCTTGGACATGAAATAATCTGTAGAAAGGTTGCATCTGGACATTTGTAAGTTATACGAAATAGGTCAACATTCTCAGTCTTGGAGTCGCATATTATAATTGCTCTTCCTATACCATCACGTTATGACGACACGAAAATTTCCGAGATTTTTTGGTCGCTGTCGATATCTCTTTCTAAGTGTAAAGTCGACTCGATATTGCCGCGGAACCGATAATATAATCGGTAAGGCTTTAGTTTCAACCCGGTTATTACGCGTTTGCTGGAACAGGGAGCCTCAAGAATCACTGCATTATGGCGTCTTCGTAATGACAGCGTAGAGCTTAACAGCAAGTAAAGACAAAAAGGGTTTGGATACGAAATTGATTTGATGACTGTCAGCTCATAATAGTATCGATACAGTAGGACTTGTGCCGATTGTGCCGACCGGCGAACCTCGTTATTAGATCCACATTTCCTCTCAGCGGATGCAAACCCAGCGCGTCTTAGCCTTCAAATGTCAGAAGGCGCGAAAGTCAGAATTGCGGTGGGCCGAATTTTTCACTTGGTGAGAGCAATCGCTTCTTTCATGATATTTGGAAGGAGTCGCTTGTGCATTCGATGTCGCGATATTGAGGTAATCTACTTCTGAATGCCCATTCATGCAAATTTTAACAAATAGATAATTAATCTAATTATAATCTAATTTGTGAAATGTTTCTCCACTCTCATTCTCATTTTAATCTAATTTCTGCTTTTCTCGAATTCAGTACTTCTAATTATAATCTAATTTGTAAAACCTGAAAATTTTCCAGTTTTCAAGTACTTCCACAAAAGGTACAGCGACCAACAACTTAAGATCCTGAATAATTTAGTCAGAAGCTCGGAACGTGTAGAAAATTTCGTAATTCGAGACCAAGTATATAGTTTTTTAAGGCTTACTCGACCAAACGACTGTATAGTGTATACTTACGAAGTTAATGAAAGACAGTTATTTATTTCCTCGTATGCCTTCAGGATACACTTTTGTAATTTGTTATTTCTGTAGCGATGGAGTTATTGTTTTCATTCATGGCGTTCTGCATAGTGATCGAAAGCGGTGAGTTTTTGTTTTCATTATATTTCATTGTCGGGTCGGCCTATCGCATTCAATTCCCGAAATCCTTCAAACAGCTATTCAGCGATGAATTTTTTCAGGGCTAGCGGCCAAATGCATGACGCCGAGAGACGCGCGGTTCATGGTTCCGAAGGAAAAAGTCCCGGACGATTGGAAAAACTCTTCCATGTGGCACACGGGAGACTATTTCCCCGCCCCGAGTAAGATTTTTTCAGCCAGGTTGCGCCTAAACTCGTTTTGAAAAGAGGGTGTAATCATACCCCAATGACAACATGAAAACAGAACTCAGAATTCAACGGACTTCTTACCGACTGAACAGCATTTTCTTAAAGTTGCGTGTTTCAATTTAAT
This sequence comes from Botryllus schlosseri, assembly GCF_051294905.1. Taxonomy (NCBI): domain Eukaryota; kingdom Metazoa; phylum Chordata; class Ascidiacea; order Stolidobranchia; family Styelidae; genus Botryllus; species Botryllus schlosseri. Next base: position 1,155,916 of record NC_137251.1, on the reverse strand, counting down.
TATTGCGCGGTTTGGGGCAATGATCATTATCAATCTGCGTTTTTTTCTGTCTCTGTATATATTCAACTGTTAGCTTAGTTCTTTTGGCTACTCTGCGGAAGAGACGGTTTTGATTGCTTCGTGGTGTCAAGCATCATTCGGATTATATTGTTGTGTTTGATTTATAGCGCGGTATAATTTGGAGTTAGGTTAGTTTTCGTGTTGCACCTTTTGGGTGTAAATACACACCTTTTTCGCTATGGATGTACGTACATTGTACAACCTCAATTCATCGATGCAATGACCCAGAATATCATGATCTGAAACAGATAACCATGCGCGGACCGGGATTTTGTTGACCAACGAGGACAACGCCGCCCGTGTATGGTGGGTCAAAGACAGCCAGTCAGACCTCTACATGTTCCTGACCAAGGACGAACCGAGGTGAGATTAACCCGCGAAATTGCAATTCTGAGGCTGTAACTTGATTCCGTAATACAGACACAGACAGATTTGGGCGACTAGATACTATAATTATAATCATTTGTTGTTCAGTTCAGTAGTTCCAGTTGGCTAATTATACTAATTAAAGCGAAATGACGGTAATCTAATTCTAATATAATTTGTGAAAATGTTTCTATGCTCTAATGTTATTTCTAATATAATTTCTGATTTTCCTGTAAATGCCACAAGAGAACTGCATCGTGCCAAACGAGTCAAGTGATTTTATAGTAACGGAGCTTGGTTCGGTGTCGAAGTTTTTGTTCAGTAATTCTAATTCTAATCTTGTTTGAAAAAAAAACGGTGTAGCTGTAATTCTAATTCTAATCTAATTTGTAAATAACTGTGTAGCTATAAAATTATAATTCTGATCCAATTTGAAAAAAAAAATCTTTGCAGCTTCAATTCTAATTGTGGTGCAATGTGGGAAAGCTGAAAATCTTCTAGTGTTCCAACTCTTAATTCGCAGAAACATTTTATGCACCTTGATCGGCGCGGGCCTGCAGGTGGGTTGGAGTCCGGTGACGACTGAGGTTCGCAGGAGCGGATACTGTCATTGGATTGTCGACGTGAACCCGGAGGACCCGTCTCTCTTTCAAATACGGAACCACGAACTGAGCACGGTGAGACTGCTCATGGGTAGAGGAATCATTTCAGCCTCTCCTTTTTTTTTATATATCTTTATCTTATAAAATTTTAGGTATTGAGGGTAACGACTAGGGCTAGGGTTCGATTCTGAATCGAGTGCTCGAGAATCAGTCCTTACGACGTGCAACAGTTTGAAAAGATACGGTAGTTCAAATATGTACATTTTATGCAACCACAAAGAATATGATCCCAGTCTACAATAGTATTATTTCGACAATGCCTATTTCATTGCACTTAGTCACAATGCTGGCAGCACTTAACAGATACGTCATTTTCATTAACGTATGCTGCTATACGATGTTTCAAGTCTTCCACAGTGGAAAATAGCATCGAAGCTATAATAATCGTTCGTAAATTAACTCTTATAGTGGAAATTGTGGAAAACCTCTTGATATTATAGATGTAAAGAGATTCAACAGTCGTTTTCAGAGAGCTTTATTATACGTCATCACGAGATGAGCGGATTTGAAATTTCCATGTCCTAATCCTAATCTTAATCCAGAAATTTTGTATATTGCAATCCTAATCCTAATCCTAGCTCGATTCAAACTTAAAATTCCCCTTAAAAAGCCTACATCTTATGCCTATAATTCTTTAAAAAGAATGAAAACGCTAAATCAGTGCCAAAGTACGTGAAGTAGGTTTGGTAGGACGTAAAACTTTGTCGCCGTTCGCCACGGGACATCAATCTCCCCGAAAATCTGTAGATCCAATCATAATCCTAATTCATCGAATTTAAAAAAACAAACTAATCCAAGCCTATGATACGTCAAAATTCCACAAAGCCGGTTTTCCCAAATCCTAATTCTAATCCTTGTTCAACTCTGACCAGTTTAGGCATGAGCGAAGAACGAAGCAGGCATTCCCATGTCCACCAAGTGTCCATTCTACCTAGCCGGAACCAGACACTTGGTGGCCCCGGCAACAACAACTCTACCACCACAACAACAGCAATAAACAATCATAACAAATACACCACTAATGGGTGGGCTGCCACAGCAATGAGTGTTTAATTTCAGTACTCAATAAAATATCTCTCACTAATCAACTCGAATTATTACGATCCGAATTCTGTGCCCAACCCTAGCGACGATCTTTGTGTTATGACTTGGGCCTGGTGGCCCTATGGCTTTCTTAGCATAGTAAATTCCACACAATTGCATATTAGTTAAGCAAGTGTTAATAATTTACACGGCGGGCAAATTAAGATTCGGTGTCTCTCTCGCATTCTTCAGATCCCAGATATCGGCCCGGTCTACCTCAACCGTACCGGACTGTATTTTGATTACGCGTCGAATTCGATCAACGACCCGGCCAACAGCGTGGAGGAAAAATGGAAATGGTGGAGGTGGCAAACGGACGGGAGCGGTGATATGCACGACATGTCCGCCCTGCCGGACCAGTGCGAGTTAGGTAATACCTCCTATCATCGCCTGGCGAACGGTTCTGGATCAAGAATTAGGCCTCGACTCGAGTCGATTATTATCATTCATGAAGGCGTGATAAGAGTATGAATGTTATGTAAATTTCAAAAATGTACATTTTATGATACGCAAAAGAATATAATCTCAGTTCCCTATCATATTAAAGATATTTTGGTGGTTTTTCGACCATACATATTTCAGTACACTTTTTGACGATACTGTGGGTTGATGTTTCGTATGCTGAGATACGACCATAGGGGTGTTCAAAAATGACTTTTTCTTTCATACTGTACTGGCTACTTGATAAAATTGTTAGGGTACCTAAAAAAACATTGCTCACCAATTTTGGCTAAATTCTAACCTACTGTGGCATTGCTAAAAGAGAAAAAGTTTTTAATTTATTTGAAAAAAATTTATATTTCAAATTTTACTGGCTACCCTATGAAATTGTTAGATCGGCTGAAAGAAATGATGAACAACGAATTTGACTCAATTCGAACAAGTAGAAACGAAGTAATTGATGTTCGAAATTTGATATTTCAAATCCTTGTATTTACGGTGGGCAGAACTATAATAGATAATTGAATAATTTGCCCCCGTAAATACTATTTTCTTCAAATCCCAATCTTCCAACTACAATAACTCCGCGATATATTTTTTATAATAGAAACAATTTTTTTCTCTTGTAGCAATGCGGCTACTCAGTGGAATTGAACCAAATTTGATGTGTTGCCTTTAATTGGGCAACCTAACAATTTTATCAAGTAGCCAGTACAATTTGGGAAAAAAGTCATTTTTGAACGCACCTAACGACCAATCGAGGTTTAAAGGCGTCCACAGTGCAAAATAGTATCGTAACTATAATTCTCGTTGATAAATTACTCATTAGTGGCAAGGAGCTAAGCATTTCAGTACTCGAAAAAGTTGCCTCTCATTATTGAATCAAATTAGAATTAACACTCGAATCATGTGCCCAGTTCTAATTATACGGTTATAGTACATAGTCAGGTTGAATTTGGTCAGAATCGGTCAAATGTATCCTTTCTCGTTCAGGCGAATCTGGAATTCCCCTGTTTATGGAGGAAGAAGTTACCGGAGAGGGTGTTTTGGGGAGGTCTTCTGTGGGCGGGCGAAAAAGAAGGAGGCGTCGATACAAGTTTATGAGACAAGGTGACCCCCGTTTGACGAAACGTGTTGGCCCGCGTACGTTTGAGCATGCGACATTTCAGCATGTATAGCATATGAGCGTGCGGGTCAAAGTTAGAGGATGGGTTGGTTTTGGGCTAGGGTGCTGGTATAGGTTAATTTTCGGGATAGGGTTATTTCTATGGTTATAAACTCACTCAACTGTCGGGAATGGGGTGATTTTGGAGGGCATGGGCATTTTATGGTTATAAAGTCACATATACTCAACTATAGGGTGTGGATTAATTTTTGAGATAGGATGAGCTTTAGGGTTACCATATATATTGAGATCCTAAAAGAGAACAATTTTTTTACAAATCACAAAATTTATAATATCGGACGAGAAAACGGGTAATTTGAATATCGTTATGGGATATACTGTTCTGTCGAATAAAGAAAGAGGTCATTTTTACAACTCGACTCACGAAAGACCCGCTCGAACGTTCAGATTCCACATTTTGCGTCATTTATGCCGTTTTTAGTTGTGCCTGTACAGTGTACAATCGCCTGGCTCGCAAAGTTATAAAAGAGGACGGATTGCCAAAAAGAGGACATTTGGCGTCCTTGACGGACATTTTTGATTTCCTGAAAAATGACGAAAAGGACGTATGGTGGCCCAATTAGAAAGTTACCTGCTCCACTGTAGTGTCTCATTGTGTCGCATGCTCAAAAGTCGGACAAGCAAATCGTATTATGCGACACTTGATCTCACGGTAAAATATTTGAGATTCAATCCATTGCAGATTCCTTCGCCCGGTGTAGTCAATACTGGTTCTTACACGGCCGTAAATGCTACCGGATTTTCACGGCGCCCGGCCTTCAGCAGTCCCGTACGGAGAAGGTTTGCAGATTGCTTAAAGCCAGGGTCGTGTTGCCCGAGTGAGTCTTTGCAGTTGGGACAGGGCTTTAGAATATGGATGGCAGAACACGATACTCAAATATAGCAGCCTGTTAACTACAGGTGGCCTAACGCAGTGGTTCTCAACCTTTTTCTCTTCGCTGACGATAACCCCAGACGAGTTTCAGTCGAAAATATTCGGGTTTATTTCAATATCAATATCTGCGGACCTCGTTCCAAAGCAAGGCAATATTTTGTAGGAGTGTCGAAGAAAATCGATACATTCGTGCCCTAGCGCGGAGCTACGCGCCCGGTAGGAAGTTCTGGATCCGGGCCAGAGTTCTGGATAACGTCCGGAATCCCAGCAGGACAGATTTCAAAGATAGAGGGGAAGATTTGACATTTTCGCGGATCCGAGCGACCAGACGAATCATGTGCGTGTGATTTTTCTTCGTGTTTGTCGAGCTGTCCTAGAACTATAACTAAAACTACTTACTTTACAAAACTAGCAAAAAGAACTTCTCGCTTTTAAAAACTGGCAAATGAAATTAGAACTACTGACAGAACTAGTCAGTCTTCAAAAGTGGTGACTAGAATTAGAACTAGAGGTAATCACTTTTTAAAACTCGCTACTAAAACGAGAACTAGAGATCGGCCTACTCACTTTTCAAAACTGGCATCTGTAAATGGAGCTAAAACTACTCACTTTTGTGAACTCGCAATTAACCGTTTGGCGCCGGCTGCTATTTTCGTAAAATTTTACTTCATTTTTCAAAATCGAAAAATGGTACCTTAGTGGGATGCGAACACCTTAACCAAGGTATCATTCGATTCAAAACTTCAACGCGCAACCGACTGCGCCACTCAAATCATCTCGAACGATGTGCCTGGCTACTTATATCAAAAGCAAGCTGAGAAAACGTTGATCAGAAACGGAATAACTTTACTGTGCTCTTTATAGATCTTAATATAGATATGTGGTGACAGTAGGATCTTATGAATCGCATTAGTGAGGAAAGCATGGTCACAGAGATGCCTCGGACGATCTATTACGCCATATAGTATTGTTTCTGCATTAGATACAGTGTAGCCCAGGGGTCACCAACCCGGTGCCCGCGGGCACCAGGTAGCCCGCGAGGCCTAAATGAGTAGCCCGCGAGCCCATTCTAAAAATAGGTGGAATAACAGCAATTACCAATATTCGTCAGATTATTACCAATGAGCTTTTAAATATATAGATCGATCGATTCAGCTATTCTTGTTTAAAACACACTAACATGTAACTTACATATATAAACACTTATCTTCTATTACAATTAGTAATATATATATATGTGATAGAATCACCATAAATTCAAGATACGGCGCATTGCCTATACAGGTGACATGACGGAATGCCCCACGGTCTTCTTGAAATGGTGGCGGTTCCGTTATGATAGCTCGACGACCAGGACAATGCCACAGTAGTAAACAATATTACTATTCGGACTCAGATAGCCGTGAAATACTAGCAGATTTTCAATATCTGTATACCCATTACGTATTGCATCTTTTGACACAGCTTGTTTCTGTTACAATCAACGCAGTTTAATATACCGTGTTTCTAACTTTCCGTAATCGTTGCTGCTGTCCGGTATTGTCATTTCTGGATGCTGAACCGTAGGAGATTGAAATTGTAACACTGCAAAATGACCCCCACCTCACTGTGCAGCAACGTTTGGTGCATTGTTGATACGGAAAAGTACAGTGGTGTATGCGCAGCAGCTATGAAGGTTGCAAGCGTCTATGGTTCAACTTATCGTAGTGAATCAGCCTTTCCGGACATGAACTTCATCACAAACAAACACAAAACACGCTTAATTATTGCACATCCGGAACACTCACTCCGAATTGCAGTGTCAAGTTAAATACCAGAGTACAGCCCACTAGTTGATAGCATACAATGCCAGGCTTCCCACTGACTGCTATAGAAACAGATAACATGATGCCCAGTCCTGCCCAGTGCTATGAATATCAAAGCGAAAATTCAGTGTGGTACGGGTAAACGGCGGGAGTAAATAGTAGCCCGCCGCTTCAATCATTACGCAAAAGTAGCCCTCGGTTGCAAAAAGGTTGGTGACCCCTGGTGTAGCCTGTTTGCACCGTAAACACGCGCCAGACCGCAGAGTGAGTGAGTCATCGGCGAGAGAGCGAGTGACGCGCGTATATTCATTAGGTAGCGTTAGATACAGGTCATTTACAAAGCTCATAGAGCACATAAATCGGTCACTTTAGTATTGATAAACGGAGATTGTCGTGCCCCAACCATAAGGACAAACCACAAACGCATATCATCACTACAACGTAAGGTTTATGGCGTTAATTTATAGCCCGTCATACAAACATTATGCACACGCTTGCGGGGAATGCAAACTGAGTAGTATTGGTCTTATTGCGATATATACATGACTATTAGCTGTTAGTCTGATGTAGATATAATCTTATGGCCATGTACTCTTTACAGAAACAATCTAAGAATGTCTATTACTAATAGAAATAAGGATATATCACTTTATATTACGGATATTCGTTCCCTCGTTTGAGACTAGCATATGGTAGTCTGCAGGAATTATCTTCGCGGTTTTCAGAAGCGGCCTTGGGGTGGCTTAGGCATAACTAATGTTGTTTATTTTGGCCTTGTAGGTGGAGATTGACTAGTTCTATTGAAAGAGACAAACCGCCAATGCTTATCATTACTACAACATAAGATATATATCGATATACGACAGCTCTTTGTATATCCAGACGCACGCTTTTGCGTAGGTATAATCGCTGAGTAATATTGTTCGTATTCCGAATTATACTTGACCATTAGCCGTTCTTTGGAATCATATAGGCAGGAACAATCCACAGACACAATCTATGAAGGTCTATGGCTATTAGAACACGATATATATCACGTTATGTGACGGATATTCATCCATCTGCTTGAAGCTGGTACGGTAGTCTGCGGGAATCCACTTCCCGATTTTCAAATGCAACCTTGAGCGGTGTGGAGCTAACTAGCGTTGTTTTAGCAACAAAAAAACAGAAGCCGACAATCCCTATTCATAGCAACAAACTACTGCTGGTTATGACTAATAAAACCAAATGTACGACAGTGTATATGACGGGTATGAGGAACGCGCGTCTGCGAAATGATGCTTCGGCGGATATTGTTGTCACGCGGCCTATCACATAGCTTTTGAACAGCTTAGATGTAACTAATATCAGATATGAAGATATGTGTGGACTTGTATGGACACTAGCTTTTCACAGAAAGAAACAACTATGCTCTAAGACGGCTAGAACAAAACATACAGAACGTTATGTGAGAGTGGTCAATGACGCGCGCGTTGCCGCAAGAGTGTATTTTGCAACATATTTATCTACGGTATTTGATGTCCGATTTCGACGTCTTAGATATAATATATATCAAATATTATGGTATCAATGAACTTGCACAAACAATATCTATCCGTAGAAATAAACAGCAACGACCTAGCACGATTAGAACGGGATATAAAGTGGTTCTGATACAGTACGCTTCCCTCTAACGGCAATGGGTAAAAATACCCACGCCGGCGCCAAACGGTTAAAACTCAATTTAAGCTACTGACTTTCCAAAACCAGCTACGAGAACTAGAATTGGAACTAGAACTACTACATTTCACAACATACAACTAGAACTAGACTTCACACGTTTCAAAATCCACGACGAGAACTAGAACTACTCACTTTTCAAAACTCGCAACTGACACTAGAATTAAAACTACTCACTTTTCGAAACACACAAATAAAACTAGAATTAGAACTGTACTCACTGTTCAAAATCCGCTACTACAACTAGAACTACTCACTTTTTAAAATACGCAACTAAAGCTAGAACTAGAACTAATAGCCTTGTAAAACTGGCAACTAGAACTGGAACTAAAATGCTCACTTTGCAGAAGTTGCGACTACAACTAGAATCAAAACTAGTCAAAAACCAGTAGTTAGTTGGCCGTCAACTATAGCTATATATTGTTAATTTGTACCTTTTTGCGTGTACTATAGTCTTTTCTTGGGACTATACCATCTTTAATTTCCATAACTTCAGGAACACGCAGAAGTGCGCCCAGCTCATGCCGAGAAAAAGCGCGCTGTGGTGGCCTAGCAGCTGCTACGACTCATCTGCCCACGTTTTGTGCGAACGAGGTGAGTTTTTCAATAGTATTTAAGTATAGGTTTTGCGTATTCAGGCTACGCACTACTTGCTGAAGCTGAAGTAATTATGCTTTTTGAGTACTTCCGCTTCTACTAACTTGAATTCGTTTAGATTTGTCTTGCAAATCATTACTTGCGTCTGTAATTGAGTAGACATTGACGACGTTATTTCAGCTTGAGTGGTCACGCAGACTAATTTTACCGCCTCTGGTTCCCTTCCACAGACGCAGACGTAGCCGAGCAGCCCGGGTCGCTGAAATGCGGGAAGATACAGACGAAGCACATTGACGTGAGCTCGCAAAAGACTTGTTCAAACTACCGGATTTTCGAAATGCGCAACTAATACTAGAACTAACGACTCTTAAGAAGCCGCAGCTAACAAACTAAAACGAAACCATCAAATTAGTGACAGCTTTAATTGCTGAATTGCGAATGAGATAAGAAATAGGCCTATTGGAGATAAAACTGGTATTTCAAAAAGACGGGGTTTCGAGTTTGAAATGGGAGGGGCTTCAACCTCCCAAAATCCACCCCTGGCTACGTCACTGTTAATAGTGATGACTCTGAGCTAGCAATGGTTGCGAGAATATCACACAACAGAACACTGGTATCACGATTCACGCCAAACGAGAACACGTGTTTTCTAGTTGTTTGTCAACTGTTTTTTTAATATACGCAACTGCAACTAGAACAATAGGCTATTCACTCTTCAAAATCCATAACTAGAACCAGAACTAGAATTTCTCTCTTTTCAAAATACGTAGTCGGAACTATTACAACTCACTTTTCAAAATCTGCATCTAGAGCCAGAACATATAACTACTCTCTTTTCAAAATCCGCAACTTATACTTAACCTAGAAATAATAACTTTTTAAAATCCGCGACTAGAGCTAGAACATATAGAACTACTCTCTTTCCAAAATTCGTAACTATAGAACTAGAACTACTCTCTTTTCAAAATCCGAAACTAGAACTAGAAATATTGTCTTTTTGAAGTCCGCGACTAGGTCTGGAACTATTTCTAAATCCCCAGCTAGAATTAGCACTAGAACTACTAAAAAAACTAGTAGTTATCTCACCGTCAACTTACTTGATTGGCAGTTTATGCAAGTCTGGTTCGAACACTTCGTTTTCGCGGTCTTTATTCGAAACTTCCTCGCTTTTTCAGAACTTGATGGCGAGCGAGTATTTCGGCGAGCAAGCGTTTCGCGTGGTAGGGGGCGAGAACGCGGAGGCCGAGCAGTTTCCATGGCAGGTATACCCTCTATACCAGGCTTCTATAGGTGTTAGCGTATAAATATATTTATTGAATGGTCGATCTATTATATGCATGTGTGTGTTGGGTTTGATATATATTTCTATAGGTAATGAACTGTAGCTTACACCAGATACTCTTACGGATGGCGACCGAATCTGCAGTCCTCACGACACACTTGCACTTCTAGATAATTTTCAGATTTTCAAAACTACATTAGAATTAGAATGATAGATGTGCATTCACTACATTGTACACTTCAAAATTAGATAAGAATTAGAAATACAGAAGTCGCAAAAGCTTGGAAATTGAATTCAATTCCTAATTGGAAAGAAATACAATAAATATCAACTTGAGTTCATATAGAATCAGAGTTAATCCCCATAAGCATGAGAATAGCAAATCTCGGCAGGATTCGCGCGATACATTTCTCCTGTATATTATGTTCAGGAGAACCAGAAATTAGATAGAATTAGATTACCTGCTATTGCTGTAATTAGTCGTTGTTGTTATTGTCAGATCTGGTATTCGTGGTGTCTGTCGACTACTATGGTCATTTACCCAGGCCAGTTTGCTTCATTAATTAGTAGGCTAATTTTCTTCATAAAGCAGACAATTCGAATTACCTAGTTGGCCACATCTACCTCAAGGCTCCTCGTTGTTCCCTATATAGCTTACAGTTCCATTTCGTTATGTATGTTTTTTCCCTGCTTGTCGACGCGACGAATGAACATATGTCTGTCTGTCATACGCTGTATGTTTGCGTTCAGGCGGCGATCCGGTTGCGTAGACCAGAGCGAGCGGACGGGCTCGATGTTTTTCATTTCTGTGGTGGCGCTCTGATCGATCTGCAATGGGTCGTGTCCGCTGCGCACTGCTTTGCGACCAGGTGCGTATTGGCGGTCCGTGGGACATACGAGCATGTGCTCTTAACGAAAAGAATGTGCAGTCCTATTTCATACCCAAAGGGACGAAAAGGGTGGCTGGCAAAAACTGAAGATAACTCTGAATTATATCGCGGTTATAAATCACGTGCCTACGTTCATATACATAATTTGGATTAAAATGTTGAACTCGATTTATACCGTGGTATAAGTCTGAGGTAGGTTCTAGTTTCCGTGTGCGGTGGGTGTATATTAACACCCGTATATCAGGGGTGGTATACGGGTGTAAATACACACCCTTTCGCTAAGAGTATGCGACATTTCAACATGTTGCAATTTGACATGTGACGCTTGATCATGAGGATTAAATCTCGGGTTAAGGTTGGGTTCAGGTTCGATTTATAGTTTGGAATAAGGTATGATATATAAAAGGGTTTTAATTTCATTGTTAGGGTTTTGGTTAGAGTTATACTTTTAGGATGCTATGTTCCCTAACTCGCGGAACTTTTAAGTGTGAAATCCGGACCTTATCTGTTTCAGTACTTGATTAATTTTTAATATAACCAAATCCATACTATCGTTGATATTCGAAAACAAAGTGCACTGTTTTCTTTCCTTCTGTTCAGCTCCAGACTAACAATAATGTAATCGCCTTGGTTGGAGCCATAAGGTCGATTTCGCATCTGTATGGCCACTGAAACCCTTCACCACTGCCTTCCGACTCGCTCTCACCACTTCAGAACCGAGATTTTAAGAACTAGTAAGACATAAAAATGTCAATCCGTCCACTAGCTGTGACTATAAGAACAATGAATATAGTTCACTTATTGCTTTTGCTAATAACGCTTTACCGGATTTTATATAAAGTTACATCGTGTTATATTTGTATGAACTGGAAAGTATTTCACGAGAGTTATCGCGCCTAAAAGAGCGTCGACATAGTGTAGTTGTATGCGCGATTCACAACTGCAACACCTATAGGTTTTAAGCTTTTGTAATCCTGTGCTAAAGCGACGCATAACAAACTGGACTTTTTCATGGTGTCGCATGCTCATTAGGGTTCTTTAAAAATGACTTTTTTCTCACATCGTACTGGCTACTTGATAAAATTGTTAGGTTACCTAATTTAAGCCTACACACAAAATCTGGTTCAATTCCAGCCAGTAACCGCTTTGCTACAGGAGAAGAAAGTTTCTATTTATTATATAAAAATGAATAATAAAAAATTTGAACATTTTCTGTTCACCCCATGAAAGTGTTAGGCTGTCTATAGAAACTATGCTCACCAAATTTGGTTCAATTCCAACCAGTGGAAGAGGAGTTATTGCCGTCGAAAAATTTGGATTTGAATAAAATAGTATTTACGGTGACCGATTCTTTGTTTATTTATTATAGTTGTGCTCCAAATTTTTCGACGGCAATAACTCCAGTTCCACTGGTTGAAATTGAACCAAATTTGGCGAGGATCGTTTCTATAGACAGCCTAACACTTTCATGGGGTGAACAGAAAATTTTCAAATTTTTTATTATTTATTTTTATATAATAAATATAAACTTTCTTCTTCTGTAGAGGTTACTGGCTGGAATTAAACCAAATTTTGTGCGCAGGCTTAAATTAGGTAACCTAACAATTTTATCAAGTAGCCAGTACGATTTGAGAAAAAAAGTCATCTTTGAAGAGCCCTAATGCTCATTGCTCAACTGTCGGGCAGCCGAATTCTTCCCGAATTTGCCCGTTCATTGACAATTTCTGGGCAGGAACCCGTCCGAGTTCGTCGTGCGTCTCGGCGACTTGAACAACGTGGTTGATGACGGCACAGAGCAAGAGTTCGACATCCAGGAGCTGATCGTACACAGCGAATATCGAAGCGTGCCTTCGCACAGAAACGACATTGCTCTCATCAAGCTCAGCAGGAAGGCTGTGTGAGTAGGATATTACCACATAAATCAAGTTCAGTTCATTTAAAATGAGAGTCCATTCTAATAAGCACGAGAATGACAGATGTTTGTATACAGTGTATACCGAGGTTGACTCGTTTCGCAATATACAGTTCTCTTGTAGCGTTTTCATGAAAACCAAAGTTGGATTAGAATTAAAATAAGACCATAGAAACATTTCACAAATTCGTTTACAATTTGATTACCGGCATTTCGCTTTATTCAGTCGGAGTACACAATAAGTATTATATATCTTTTCAATTCTGGATAGAACTCCAATTACGATTCAGGTTGAACGACACGGTGCAGCCTGTATGTCTGCCCACCCCGAGGTTTAACATTCGATCTGACGGCGAGCGATGTCAAGTCAGCGGGTGGGGACTCACGGATCTCAAGAAAGGACAAGCCTGTGAGTCATAATAGCTTATAAAAGCTGGGGGCCACGAGCTTTGTTTCAGGAGCGGCATGGAAAAATTTAGAAAAGCTTTTCATGTATAAGTATACTGCAATATAACAAAATAAATAAATTGGAATTTAATAAAAAATACTGTTATATCAAAAAGTAACTTTTTCATCTTGAGTTGACGTTGCTCCTTCCACCTCCAAACCAACAATTATGACTTAATCGGAGGAAAACAAGTTCAACACACACTGTAACTGCATATGGCCAAATAATGTTACTCTTTTCCAATTTTCTGTGTGCTAAAATTTCCCTTAAATCATGGGCGGGTAACTTGTCCAGTCGGCGGGCCTGATATGATCATACCAGAATTGTTATATTATAATCGCGTATTTCTCCACCTATACAAGGAATAAATCGTATTGCTGGTGACGTCATATTTTGTGATACGATTGTTGATATACAATGTTCTTTCCAATTCTCTACTAGTTGCTGACGATTATCCCTGACGAGTGTCAGCCGAAAATATTGGGGTTCATTTCAATAGAATATACTATTCAATTGTATATTGAAGTTCTGTACCTCCAAGAAGCTCTTCAAATCGTAATAATGTCAACTTTTTAGTTTAAAGCAAATAGACCAAAACAGTATTGAATGAATTATTAACGTAATGTACTTCGGTAGCTGTTGAAGTCATATGAAGACACATGAAGTCAATGAGACATATGAGGTCGATCAAAGTTGTCAACAAGTTCTTTGAACTCTGACTGCATGTTCGACGTAGAAACCCTTAGTGAAGACTACAAGTGAACATGAGTAAGATTAGAACGCAGCTCTGTCTTGTTAATGCTCATTGTTCATGGTCGAAAATGCCAGCCGGAAGAATGTGGCCGAGGACCAGGAGCTGTCAGCAGGCCACTCGAAATCCCGTTGCAGGCTGTTTATTGCCGGTCTCTTCATTAAATAATAAAAAAATAAAAAAATAAAAAAAGATATATTATGGAAAATTCACTTCTATCAAAGCATGTTTCGGTTGCAGCCGCCGCAAAAGTCCTTCAGTGGGTGACCGTGCCGACCATGCCCGACGCGCTTTGCTCGGAGAGGTACAACCGGAGGACCGAATACTTTGTCGAAGAGAAAATGTTTTGCGCCGGACATAGGGCAAGTCTGGCTTTCTTCGAATTTTGTGATCACGGACCTCTTCGAGCTCTGTGAGCGGTTGCGTGTAATGTACTGTAAAGAAAAACTTTATACAGCGGGGTCTTCATTTGCGACCCTGCCTCGATTTGGGCTGTTTGATGTGAAAAAAGTTACCCCATGATTAAAATGAGGTCATGACATCAGATTTGGACAAATAGAGAATTTTTAGCTTTACAAATCGGATTAGAATTGGAATTAGAGCTACACACGTTTCCAAATTACATTAGAATTAAAATTATAGAAGCACAGTTCTTTCCAAATTAGATTAGAACTAGAATTACAGTTCGCGAAAGCTTGGAAATTGAATCAAATACAGTTAATATCGAATTAGAAGCTCATTCTCATCAGCATGAGAATAGAAAATGTCTATACAGCAAGCTTCGCTCGTGTCTCACTATACAGATCTCCTGTAACAATTTCCGGAAATCAAAAAATTAGATTAAAATTAAAATGAGAGCATGGAAGTATTTCACAATTTAGACTATAGAATTAGAATTAGAGCGATTAGACATTTTACAAATTAGATTAGAATTACATTACTGGCACTTCGCTCACAAGGTAGTCATAGTCCCATTCACATAGGCTTACCATATTTTGGAAATGTAAAAAGAGGACACTTTTTCAGAAATTTCAGACTTGCAAAACCGGAGTAGAATTCTCAAAAACCGGTGAATTTTTCCCCCTTTGTGATCGGTTGACTAAAAAAAAAGGTCAACTTTTCGCTCAGACCTAAAAAAACCGTTTTTCACTCCGAAATACCCGCCGGGGCGTTATACTTCTGTGCTAATTTACGGCATATCACTCGCAATTTGCTCTAAATCTGACCTAAATTTTCAAAAAAGAGGACGAAATCTCAAAAAAGAGGACAAAAGGGCGTCCTCCGGGGACACTTTCAAAAAAGAGGACAAATCCTCTTAAAATAGGACGTATGGTAACCCTACATTCACAGCGTGATTCCTAAGGGATGATAAGGTTTTGTAGCTTTTTGATGATGTTTTTCAACATTGCCCTTTCGAAGACCCCACAAAACTAGTTGGCGGGCCCCGCATTTAAAGAACATCTGGAGTAAACGCGTTTTCATCCCGGGAGACAAAAACTGGGTATCAACTCTTGATATTTTGCAGAGAGGAGGCAAAGATTCATGTTCGGGCGACTCCGGCGGTCCGTACGTTTGCAGGAACAAGGACGACGGGAGATACGCTCTGGCGGGAGTGGTCAGTTTCGGTGAGTGACGCCAAACCAGGGTTATAATATCTCGAGTAGTAATTTCCCAGTGACTGGAGTCATTTTCTCAATTGTGGAAAACGACTCGAGTCGACTAGAGTCAATTTCTGTATAGAATCGACTTGTACTCAAGTCACTGCGCATGATTCGACCAAGACATACAACTCGACACATTCTATATGACTTGAGTCAAGCCTCATATAGCAGGACAGGTACTTGAGAAATAGGCCCTCAAACTACCTTTTACCTGTTTGAATTAGCTTTGTTCATAGTGACAAAAACGGGTATATAATGAATGGGAGCTATTCAATATGACCCAAGAGTTTCGAAAAGGTGAGTTGAACTTGACTTGAACTCAGCAATGAATAGTGAACACTTGGACTTGGACTCGGACTTGACTCGGTGGTGCATGGAAAATGACTCGAGTTGACTCGAGTCAAAACTACAAAAGTAAGATTGACTTGTGACTCGACACGTTGCGAGTTGGTTACAACCCTGCTCGCCGCCTCTGTTGAAATTTTGAATGACGCAGAATTCTCGCCGTTTCAGGCATCGGTTGCGCCCACAAAGTCTACCCCGGAGTTTACACGAACGTACGAAATTACATACCGTGGATAAAGGAACAGGTTGCGGCGTCCGGCGACTTCGACATACTCTCCGCCCTCATTCCGTCATAATGCCAATGTTATCCTGTCTACATCATATCTGAATAGTATATTCATATTGAAATATTCCCGAATACAATGTTGCTTCCAATTCTCTACTAGTTGTTGATAATTACCCCTGACAGCCGAAAAATATTCGGGTTATTTCAATATCAATATATTATTCAATTGTATATTGAAGTTCTGTACCTACAAGAAGCTGAATAACATATCTCCATACGTCTATCAAAAATCAACATTTTGCAACAAGCAACGAATCGTTGTAATGTTCCTCTAGAGCTCAGACAGGAAGATGATTCTAGTTGTCTATAATTACACTCTAGAACGAAATGCAGGAAATCTAATTTGTGAAATATTTCTATTCTCTCATTTTAGTTCTAATCTAATTTCTGGTTGTCCTGAAAATGCTGCAGGAGAACTGATAGTGCGAAACAAGCCATACCGCGGCGTACAGACGTTTACCATCATACTTCCGAGAATGAACAATAATTTGTTATGAAACGAACTTGATTTCTGATGCAGAATTGAATTCACATTCCAAGTCTTTGCGAATTCAGAAATTCTAATTCTGATCTAATTAGGAATAAAACATTGTATATAATTCTAATTGCAATCAAATCTGTAAAAGCTGAAAATTTTCTGATTGCCCACCTCTTCTAGTCCCATTCTCTCAAAAGCGAACTCTCACACTTATCCTCGCACTAGCTTAACGAGCGTGATGTCATAGAAAAAAAGAAATCTCGGAAAGCGATATGCCTCATTTTTTCCGAGAATTATTGCAATTAGTAGCGCGGAGACGGGATTACGTAATGGCTTTGGTTCCGCTTTCGTGTAATCGCGTCTGGACTTCATTTCTGCAAAACGAGGCTGCAACTGTGTGTGGGGTGAGGCGTTATGATGGCGCTCAGTAAGAAAGCATTTCTGGCATGTTCTGGAGGCGTTTTTCTAATGATTGTTTCCAGACGTAAAGTGCAGATAGAAATCGCGGTGCAACGCAGATCGGGCTGGGCATAATGAATTGAGTAAAATCTGGACCGAGTGTTAATTTTGTATAATTCGGGCAGTGAGAGATGATTTTTTTCGAGTATTGAAATGATGCGCTCCTTGTTGAACTGAATTTATCAACGAGAATTGTAGTTTCGATGCGATTTTCCACTGTGGAAGCCTTTAAACTTCGATTGGCTGTATCGCAGCATACGAAACATGTAGTTCAAAGCTACGCCAGTTAGTGGAAATGGCATATCTGTGCACTTGCAGTCATGATCAACCTACAGCATTGTACAAAATGCAATGAGTTTGGTATGGTCGAAAAAATACCGCATAATCTTTAATCTGATGGAGAACTGGCATTATACTTTGTGGTTGCGTAAAAGGTAGCCTACACATTTGAACTTCCCTCGTCATTCATACTGCTGTGCCATCATAATAAATGATACTCAACTCGATACAGAATCGAATCACTCAGGCACTCAATTTTGCCTAACGCTTAAACTTACGAGCAAGTTCTGTATGTAGATCTGATCTAGAAGCAATCACAGGTGTATGTTGAGAGAGGCAGAGTGAGAATCTTGATATGTCAGCCGCGCAAATCAACGAGTTACATGATAAAAACACAGTTCGGTGGAATGGGATACACAGATAAGGAGACGTGAGGCTCGATATGACTGGACCTGAGTGTGCGTTGCCTTTTGACAACGCTCGATAAACTAGGTATGGTCGAAAGAATACCAAATTTCAAATTATCCTTTTTGTGTTGTGGACCTGGCGTAAAAGGCACAGATTTGATATTTCCATATCATCAATATTCTTACAACGTCATTATGACAGACAATCCAAAATACTAGACTCGGCTCTGAGCCTACTACCCGATTCAGAATCGGATCACTCAATTACTTGCTTTCGCCGAGCCGTACTAACAAGCCGATCTGTTTCCAGTATCTATCTGCGTGCAAAATAAACTTCCGAAATGGTCAACACATGTCTGCAGGTCGCCGGTGAGTAACTATAATGTTACGTTGACGTTGTTGTGACGATGACCTAGCCTAGAAAGTCCATCTACCCATTCTAACGCTATTGGCGCGAGAGACTGTGGTTCTAGTCTCGGTAATGGCACATTGCGACGTATCGGAAGTACAGATATCTCATATGCGGTAATTGTTTATATGTGCTACATAATAGGCTATGTTCTACGACGTCTTTACAAAATAAAATCCTGATGAAGGACTCTTGAAAAAGCGAATGAAAAGAGCCAAGAAAACCCGTTCAGAAATAAATACAGCTGAAAACATCAAGACCGAACATACTGTTACATTGGGCACTATAGGCCCAGGTGGATGTCACATTGTGAGGCCGTAATACAGTGTGGTGATTAAGAAACACCAGGCTTGTGCAGTCTTTTTGCAGATCTTTTTGTCGTGTGAAAATCGTGTTGTAATGGTCTTGTTCTCAGAGGTGGTCAGTAACGAAGTACTTCTACTGTCTCGAAGTACTCAAGTAGGTTTCCTCTACTTCTGGTACTTACTCAAGTAGATCTTTTTTTCGCTACTTCTACTTCGTAATATTTTGTGAACTACTTACTTACTTTTCGCAATTTCAGTTTGACAAGTAGAAGTAGTTTAATACCCCAATAAGAAAGATAGCCTAAGGAATTTCGGGGCTGTTTTCACGTGATGCCCACATTTAATTTTCATAAAGTCATATATATATATATCGACTTTTCAATTGGATAAAATAAAAAAGGGCAAAAGAAAACAGGAGACAAAAGAACATCGAGATAATCAGTTTTGGGCTCGTGTTAAGCGTCTCCGACGTAGGCGGTCGTGGGCGTCTTCAAGCGACATAAAGTCATGTAATACCCAGAATTTTCGTTGCGCTTCGCGCACTGTAGATATGGAGTAACGAATATGTTTTAGGGAAAGTATCGCTGAATATAATTTAGATACCGGGTTGCGTGGTTCCGTTCACACCGCATTTATTGTCGCCTACATCAAATATTTCATCACAGTAAGTATGGCCCCCCATAACGTTTGAAATTAACGTTTCGCAATCTAGAAATTACCTACTATACCTAGCAGCCCATGACGTGTCCTAATCTGGAAAAGTGGACTTTGACTTTTTTTAACGTTAGACCTGTTTTAGCAGACCACCGTTGAAACTTTCTGGACAAAAGACATGAAATATATTTTCCGCTTTTTAGAAGTAGTATTTGTATTTTTCTTTCAATTACGAGTACTATACGTTGAATTCTAATTATAGTTTCTGTTCTATTGTCTGGAAAACATACATGTTGAAGTATAAAAGCAAGTGTATTAATGCCTTATATTTTCCGAAAATAAAGCTATATACTATATGGCATTTTTACGATCTGCCACATTTTTAATTAATCGCGCGAAGTGTTAAAGCTGTATCCGACACAACTTAGCCGTATTGCTCTTCGACTACTACGGGAGAATATGGGAGAAGGCGCCATGTCATGATAGTTTCGAAAACGGGCTGTTCGAGTAAACAATGGATTAGCATCGCATTTCCATGTCAATACTATCATTTGCATCCCATGATGCGGACGAATGCTTATGCTGTCAAAAATTGATACCTCCTGGTATGCATCAATATGAATCAAACACCCTTTCACCTTCCACAAAGCTCCATTTGCAGCTTTTGACACTCCATGCGAACGAATTACGATCGTTTTCACAACTACTTACTTACTTGAGTAGATTTGAAGTCAGTCAAATCTACTTCTACCTCAAGTAGTTTTAGGTTGCTTATCAAAGAAGTACTTCTACTCGTACTTGAGTAGATTTTTTTCGTCGCTGCTTCTACTTGAGTAGCTTTCTTGACTACTTTGACCACCTCTGCTTGTTCTATCAATACCGTTTTTGATGCGCAGCTCATTTTGTGCAACCAGTATTCCATAGTAATGTATTAGATGCGTTATGTGATCACTTGGTTATGGTGACTATAGGATATAGGCGAAACTTTGGGGTTTGCCGGAGGCTTGTAGATTAGCGTAGCGGTTCCCTGTACTAGTAGGTTAGGAAAGGTTCAGCACCGATGCCTTACTACTTGGTCGTTTCGATATCCTATTGTCTGTTCATCATTTTATTAAAATTGTTATCAAATCAATACACCACACGCCTGCGATATATTGAATAGATAGGAGGGTGCAGAAACGACCTGGAGTAGTCTTTTAATCAGATACCCACTTTGGCCTACAGCATGTAAATAAGAGGCATGAACACTGGATAAAAGAAAGGATAACATAAAATTAAGCAACAAAAATGAATGCTGCATGTGTCGGTAGGCGAGGTCGATAGGCCTATGTCAGATTGTGGTCCGGTAATCTTGAAAGCAGCCTAGTACCGTTACATACATATCATTGTACGTAATGTGTCCTGATCGGATAAAATGATAGAACCGTCGGTTATTATCTGATTATTTTGTTACTGAAATCTTTCAGGCTGGATTCTGGGTCTTCTCTCTTGGGGCGCGACAGTTGGGATGTTGATGTCTGAGAAGTGGAAGCACTCTAGCATCACTGGTGACATGGCCTCGGCCGTGGACCAGCAAGGCAGACACGAAGGTCTCTGGTCGTCTTGCAACGCACTCCCCAGCGGAGAAACGCACTGCACGCTAATGCCGATCGAGATCACGAATATTTCGGGTGAGAATCAGCGATTTATTTCGAACTTTGTCATGGTTTCCTGGCTGCGTAATATCAAACTGTCTCCTTCGGAAAACAGCGTTTCACGCTCGTGAATCCTAATTTGCGTTATCGTCTACGACTCCACTTGACCTTGAAATCTGCCTTTCGTCGACAATTGGTGGCAGAGAGTTAATATTCAGCAGTGACAATTTATTTTTCACATCGAGCTCAGTTCAGTATATTAATAATTAATTTATCGATTCAAAACACCATAAGATTGCGATAACATGAAAAGATAGGAAGGTGTCGAAACGACTTGGAGTAGCCTAGTCTTTGGAGTGAGACACCCTCCTGGGCCTAGGCGATGTAGACATGCACTGCACAGTGGAAGAAAAGAAATAAGGGATAGCACCATAGTTCAACTACGTGGCATGTGTCGGCAGACGAAGTCGATATATCACACCGTGGCCCGGACTAGCAGACTATAGCATCCATTACACTCCTTCGACGACAGCTTTTCGACCAGCTGTCTTTCGACGGCAAGCGAGCAAGGTTCCGCGCGATTAAATTTCGCCAATCAAGGACGCCGAGTCACTCTTCTGCACTCTTCTGCAATACAAGATTCCTCAGTAGGCACTCGACACCTTCGTCTCGACGAAAGTAGAAGTCGAGCCGAACGTGACGCATTCCCGGCTGTTTTCTTTGCCGCTTTTCAGGAATGTTGATGACAGCGAATTCCGAGAAGGGAAAATGACATTCTCCCGCAATCAGCTACGCACAGATCAAACTCAATTCGGCCCATAGGTGATAGCCAGACATGTCAGTCCGCCAACCTCTAAATTAATTCCAATTTTAAAGCAACTCTTGGTCAACTATTACTAGATAATTCTAGTTGCCGAATTAGCCTAATAACAGCGAAATGCCGGCAATCTATATCCAACGTAATTTGCGAAATGTTTCTATGTTCTCATTTTAATTCTAATCTAATTTACGTTTTTTCTTGAAATGCTACAGAACCGTAGTGCGAAACGAGCTAAGCTTGGTACACAGGCATTTGGCATTCTCGCACTTATGGGACTGAATTTTATTTGATATGAACTGAACTTTGGGCTTTGTTGTATTTCTTACTAATTCGGAAATTAATTCATTTTCCAACTATTTGGTAATTTAGTAATTGTAATTCTAATTCTACTATAGAGTCTATAAATTTGGGAAAAACTTTGTTTCGTGATAATTCTATTATCGTGCTTGTTAGAATGAACTCTGCTGATTCGACAGGAACTGAACCTGATTTTTGTTGCGTTTCTTTCTAATTCGAAAATTATATCCAATCTCCAAGTTTTTGCGAATTCGATAATTCTAATTGCAATCTGATTTGGATAAACTGAAAAGTTTTTACAGTTGTCCATGTTCGACTGTGCCTTGTCGCGATAAATTAGTTCTTTCGCCGTAGGCCCACATCGAAGGAAGTCTTCTGTCAGGTAGAGGTGGCCAGTAACGAGGTATATCCTATACCTCTAGTTTTTCGAATACTCAATAAGTATGATTTGCGTACTTGCACTGCGTACTCAGTTTTTTTTAGGCAAAACTACGTTTTTTTCGCTTCGGATCGTGCAAAGTAGGAATATGTGAAATTGTAACAACAACAGCGCAAAATATCTCTGTATCACGGAAACTGAATTTACTTTCGGAAATTGCGGCTATTTTTAGTGTCATCAGTCATTTATAGGGCTGGGCAAAATCGAGTACCTGAGTGGTTCGATTCTGAATCACTTATTATGCTTCGAGCCGAGTCGAGTATTCGAGTGTCACTCGCTATGACGTCATAATATAATATAATATGCAAAAGTTCAAATAAGTAACTTTTATGCCAACACGAAGATTATAATGCCTGTTATCCATCACATTAAAGATACTTTGGTATATTCTTTGACCATACCGATTTCATTGCACTTTGTGACAACGTTGTGGGATGATCATGAATTCGTAAATGTGATATTTCCAGTAACGTTATTAGCTTTTTTACTATGTTTTGTATGCTGCGATACGGGCAATCAAGGTTTCAAGGGCACCACAGGGGGAAATAGTATCGTAAATCTAATTCTCGTTGAAATTAAACTTCAGTAGCGAAGAGCGTATAATTTCAGTACTCGCAAAAATCGTCTTTTACTACTCGACTCGAATCATTAAAATTAATACTCGATTCAGATTCGAGTACGCCAATCATTGTGCCCAGCCCTAGTCATTTATCGTTAGTCGCAAAGATGCATTCTGCTATAGGCCCTACTTCCGATGTACGGCTATATGCATGGGGTTGCATTTAAAACAAAAATAAATTAAAAACAAACATGTTTAAAACATGTTTTTTATTGTTGTTTTTTTCAACCCATGTCGTCACGAGTGCCGAATTGTGACGTCAGAGTGGAGTGACATTGCCAATGGAAAATATAGGGTAAAATAAAAAAAGATCTTTCAGCCACTCCAAATCGTATACGTCGACTATACTGGGCGCAAATCGACCGTAGTCTCATACTACATGTTTTTTTCCGAAAGTATTTACACAATTAAAGCATAATTATACAAGTTTAAATAAAACATTTTTTAATGGCATTCATTAAAACGCTGTTTAAAATGCTTTAAACAAAGTGTTTTAAAGCACCGTTTGTTTTAAATGCAACCCTAAATAGGCTATGCGACATCTCGACCAAAACCTTTTTTTGACACTATACTTACTTGAGCGCCTTTCATATATTCATTTTCAACTTATACCAGGAGCAATTCTGACGTGCCTCGGAAATTCATACTCCCAGTGGTTACCGAGTAGAAATGTAGTCCGGTATACTTCTACTGCGATACTTGTTGGAGCAAGTCAGACCTAAATCCCTGTGTTGTTTTCAGGTGTGGTAATTGGTGTTCGTGCTTTGCTGATACTGGCGATCCTGTTCGGAGTGATCAGCGCCGTTGTAATCTTGTTCGCCTTCAAATTCATTTCTCACGGACCTCAAGACGTGCAGTCGAAAGCCACTCTCGGCAAATACGGCGCGGCAGCGTTTCTTTTGTGCGGTAAGAAACAGTAACACTTTGACGCCAACAACACTACCCCGGTGCTGCAGGCAGACCTGGACATTGGACAAATATAATTTTAGTTCTCTAATTGGACTTATTAGAGCTAAATACCGGTAATCTAATTCCAATCTAATTCGTGAAATGTTTGGATGCCTTCATTTTACTTCTAATCTAATTTATGTATTTTCTTAGGGGGCTACAGAAATGTAAAGTGCGAAACGAGCCAAACTTGGTGCACAGACATTTGGCACTCTCGGGTCTCGTGCTTATATGGGAATAAGTTATATTTGATATGAACTGAACTTGAACTTGAACTTGTATTTCTTACTAATTCAGAATTGCATTCCATTTCCAATTATTTGCAAATTCAGAGATCGCGGTTTCGATTTCCGAGGTGTCCACATTTGCGACTTATTTTCAGCTCGCAGTACAACTGAACGATTCTTTGGATATACACTATACTAATAGCAAGGTTGGAATCAAGTCACTACCTTCGAGTCACAAGTCATTTCGAGTCATTGCACATTTTGACTCGAGTCAAGTTAAGTCAATCGATTTTCGAAGGTGACTCGAGTCAACTCAAGTCGAGTCAAGTCACGAGTCAAGTCCCAATTCAAGTCAAGTTCCCTTCTCGAAGTATGAGGCATGATTTCGTCATTGGATTTTCCTAGCTGTCTGAAATACAGATTGAGTGGTCATTGATTCTGAACCGATGAACGAATATAGAGTTAAATATACAAATACATGCACGAAGGCGCTGCGGCGCTCACATATACGTAGAACTGTTAAGAACTGTTAAATTACGGAAGTAATTGCATAGCCTCAGTTTATAGTTACCAGCCAAAATGGAGAATAAGAAACGAATTGCTAAGATGCAATACATTACATTACCCATATACATATTGATATGATACAGTTCGAGCCTGTGCGCCAATGGTTGAGGAGTAGCCTATATAAACTATATTCGAATTCAGTTTCAATAAAACAGGGAGGTTTCGTAAGAGCATAGAACAGAGATAGATATTTTGCTGTAAAATTACTTTACTACTAGTTTACGGCAACGTAAGCTGTAAGTTTCGGTCACTTCGTCTGTGATCAATTTATTTGTGAGAGAATAATGAAGGCTCAGTAAAACGCACGGTTATTGAATGATTGGTTGTCGCTCTCATGGGTTACACCAGCGTTTCGCGAGGAATCTGAACAAATGCAAGATACAGTGATTGTTGACACCGATTACTTGGTAACTCGAAATTGACTCGTGAATTTTGCTCCGAGTCACGAGTCAATCCAAATTTTTGATACGCCGAGTCAAGTCAATTCATTTCATTTCAGCAAAGTGACTGGAATCAAGTCAAGTCATACGAAAAATGTGACTCGAGTCGAGTCATGACTCGAGTCATCCCAACACGGAGCAATACCCCACTCAACTATGCGCGGTTTGATCACTCTATAGCCCGGATTCTGCTATAGTCTATAAATTTAAGAAAACTGTGTAGCAATCCATCACCGCATAACGCTCGGTGTACGTACATTATGAAAATGGACTCCGGTTTGATATGAACTGGGCTAGATTTTTGTTGTGTTTTAATTCAGAATTTAATTCAATTTTTCAGTATTTTCCGATTCAGTAAATCTAATTCTAATGTAATTTGAAAAAATCGAATCTAATCTAATTTGGGAAAGCCGATAATTTTCTAGTTGTCCAAAACTGGTCTGAGGCAGCGACCATTATTTCATTTGTTATTTTTATCACGATTAATTTCTCACTGCTTCTGTAGGAGTCAGCGTAACGGTGGCTGGATTTTGGTATGTGGTCGACGTCTACATGGCACTCCCTATGCCCGACTCTAAAGGGAACCCGTTCAGCTGGACCACTGGGGAAGGAGTTCAGGTGAATGCTTCTCTTTCCAGTTTGGTATTGTGTTCGCAACGTGAGGACGCGGCTTAGTGCAGATTCGATCGGGACGAACAGCTTTTTAATCCGGTGCTATTCGAAGTAACGGCGACGTATAACAATGGAAAACGGTGTTCAGTAGCCCTAAAACCACGGACGTCGAATCTAGATTTTACGGCATAGAACTATCAAGAGGATATCTGTCGAACTATCGCATGTTTACGCTGTGGCTTAGTTCAGTCGCCGGCAGGATCGTTTCACAAATGTTCGGTCACATATCCGGCCCCGGATTTCAGTCGCAAAATTCCTAACCGCAGATGTTGCTTCTCAGATGACTATCGCTGCCGGAATATTATGGCTCGTCGCTTCTGTTCTCGTCATGCTGGGGTCCCGTCATCACCGTGACGTCGTAAGATACGAAACGAAGGCTCCGCTCACGCAAGAATACATCTAACTAAACCAACGACTTTGATATCACCCAGACGATACGATGCTCAGTTGAAAACGATATAGACCTTATGCAAAAGACGGATTGGCCCAGCACGATGAGAGTGTCTGGCCAGAAAACAGCGCATGGTCTCTCAGTCGTAGATCGAACGAGATGAACCAAACGCTAGGTTTTCGAGATGCGTTCTGCATTGGACTGCTGGTCTGTTATATGGGTGTTGTGTACTTCATTTGCTTATTTTTGCTAACAGCCGATCATTTTCCTCTTAACCACGTCGACACGGTGATAATGTTTTGCGAGTGTTTTATATTATAACGTTGTAGGCAGTGGTGGCCTTACGAACGGGGGGCCCTG
Organism: Botryllus schlosseri; assembly: GCF_051294905.1. Lineage (NCBI taxonomy): Eukaryota > Metazoa > Chordata > Ascidiacea > Stolidobranchia > Styelidae > Botryllus > Botryllus schlosseri. The sequence continues at coordinate 1,129,143 of NC_137251.1, read as the reverse complement.
GGCGACACTTACCGGGGGGGCCCCCTATAAGTAATCTAACCGTAACTTCTGGGGGGCTCCGCCCCCCAGACCCCACTTTCCCGCGGTAAGGTTTGGCCAGGTGCTGGATTCGGTTATGGCTATTATTGCCTGTGTCTAAGGATAGACTACATCAAGACTAAGTAATTCTACCGCATGCAGAGACGTGATCATCATCGGGATACGGGACTTTTTTAACAAATGCAGAGATTTGATGATGATTGACACATCCGTACGGAATCATATTCTTGCTTGGTACACGGATTTCCATGTTTATTCGTTATTATCCTAAAAAAAGCGCATAATCCTAATATGGGGGGCCCTTCGACCAGGGGGGGGCGGGTGACCGCCCACCTCGCCCACCCCAAAAGCCACCACTGGTTGTAGGCTATCTGTCTAAAAATACTCGTTTTCAACCTCTATTTAATATAGTTTTGATCTGCCATGTTATTGCTACTTCTACTTGAATTCAGACAGGGTATTGCAACTTTGCATCGACTCCAAGTCTGGTAATGAACAGTTCTCTAACTCCGTAGGTTAGTAATCTACGATTGCCCCTGACGAGTGTCAGCCGAAAATATTCGGGTTCATTTCAATATATTTAATCTATTGTTCAATCACATGTGGCGAAAATTGTATTTGATAAACGAGTTCTGGAATACACAGTATACAGAATGACTTGATTCATCATAACATTCGTTGAGATTTTACTTCATTATTATGTGCTGGTCAGTGTTGTGGTGGAATTTTCAGATTATATAGAATTATTCACTCTCCGCTAAAGTAATCTATCAGTATCAGTTTATTTTTATAATTTTCACCATTTCAAAACACCACAACTCTATACAATAGACGAGACTTTGAAATCAGACACCCGCCACCACCAGGACCTAGGCGAGGTAAAGACGAGGCATGTATAGTATACTGGATCACGGGAAATAAGGGATAACATAAAACTAGCGATGGGAATGAATGACGCATGTGTTGATCGAAAGGGGGGGTTGATATGCGAAATCGAGGTTAGGTAATCTTGAGGGCTCACTAGCATTCATTCAATAGAAATTGCTTGTATTTTAGGGTGACCATATTTTCGTGGGTTCCATACTATTACCGAGAATGCTATTACCGAGATGGACATTACCGAGAATACTATTACCGAGAATGGACATTACCGAGAACGGACATTGCCGAGAATGAACATTACCGAGAATGGCCAATGCCAAGAATCTAGCTTAATGTAACGGAAGTTGTCGATAAATTTATACATGAGAATCGAATGTGGCAACGCCGTGATGCACACACACGACCTGTCTATATGCATAACATGCCTGCATTGCATATATTGCATTCTCGGTAATGTCCATTCTCGGTGGTGTCCATTCTCGGTAATGTTCATTCTCGATATTGTCCTTCTCGGTAATAGCATTCTCGGTATTGACCGGACACCATTTTTGTGAAGCTAATTCTGGAAACTCGTTAGCGCCCACTAGCGGATTTAAAAATGAGGTATACCACATTTTCTGTCAATATGACGTCACACTAGCAAAGCATTGTCCATCGACTGTATACAAGAATGGAGTAGAACATAGCAGAGATGAGCATGGATTAGGATTAGGTTTTGAAAAAACAGGATTTGTGAAATTTTTTCGGATTTGGATTGGATTTGGATTAGACATTTTTTTCAGAACGGATTAGGATTTGGATTGGATTTACCTATTTTCTGGGAGATTGAAATGTCGTGTGGCGAATGGCGACAAACTTTATTCAGATCAGTTAATAATATACTTATGGTTACTAAGTTATCTTGAATCAAGTGAATCGTTGGCTGTGAAAGAAAATTTTCGAATCCCTCCATTGCATAAATTGGTATTTTTTCTGAATTTCCAGTTGGAATCGGATTAGGATTGGACATGGACTTGAATATGAAAAAGTTATGGATTAGGATTTGGATTAGGATTTGATGGTTCGGATTTGGATTGGATTAGGACATAGAAATTTCAAATCCGCTCATCTCTGGAACATAGGTCATGAATTGGACCATCTGTGTGAGCTCTGGTGATTGTTACTTGCTAGGGTCTGCAATAGATTTCTTCACGGGCCGGATGAAATCGTCTGGCGGGCCGTGTCTGGCCTGTCGGGATTGTGTTTGACAGCTCTGCTATCCTGTTAGGTCGGTGCGGCAGTTGTGTGCAGCTGTATGTTTTAGTCAGGTTCGAAACAACATTTTTTCAGCTCCCTTCCGCCCAAAAAAAGCACTGATCTTGGCCCACCACTGGGTAATCGATGTAAGTTCTTGGGCACTTACTATATGCATCTCGTTGTTAAATTTTATGAATGAATTCTGCTAATAAGGTTGATTCTGCCATATATTAGGCTACTATAAAATACACCAGCAGGTTGCACATCTGGTGATTTCCAACCTTTTATGGCCGAGCCCTCATTTCCAACTTGAAAATGTTCCTTGGCCCAGCTTAAAACTTGATTAGCTGATTACTAAAAAAATTCAGCTTGCCCAAACTTATACTCACGGCCTATATTGGAAGCTGCATGATTAAGTCCAACATCTTCGCGATCCCCAGATAAAGGCAAACGACCCCAAGATTTGAACCACTGTCTGTGACTGAAGAATCCAATCGGCCTTAACGAACTCTAGTAATATGCCATTGGTTTATAATTGCGATTACAATTAGACTTATTTCAGTAAATGATGGTTATTTATATTTATTTTTGATTGCATTTTTTGCGAGGGCGGTGCCTGCTGCCCATACCAATATCAATAGACGTTGCACTAACTCGCGCGCAGCGCGAAGAAAAATTTCCAATGGCATAAATCTTTTTGAAAAGAATATTGTTTATGTTGATTTACGAAAAACTTTTGAGCCTACTTCAAGCCTTCAAAATTCCGGACATTTAGGCATATTTTAGAATTTCCTTCCGGACGCAATTTTTTGAATGAAATTCCGGACATGTCCGGGAAATTCCGGACGTATGACAACCCTATTGTATTTCGACTTGAATGAGGACGTGTTCGAGGACTGTCGGATAGCCGACGAGATACCACACTTGAGGTCCGGCATATACTTGATAGAGCGATGCGTTGTCTTGTATTCCCTCCTGATCATATGGTATAGTTGTTCATCGGAGAAGCGCGTGAGTTGTACTGGTGCGCTTTTGATTCCGATATGAAGTAGATGAAGATTTCCCCCTTGGTCCGAAGTGACGACCACGAGGGTTTAGAAGGGTCGGGTTGGATTTACCGCCCCAAATCTCCCTACACTTCGCTCCAATGATAATCTACATTTATAATATCCCTGTATAATATATATTAGAGTTACGATATTTTGATATCCGAAAAAGAGGACACTTTTCAAAAACTTTGAAAGTTGAAATACAGGAAAAGAATATGTTAATTTCAGGGATATCTAGATATCCCTGGTTAATTTTAATAGTTTTCGACCAATAGTACCTGTGTTGACTAATGGTCATCACTTTGACCTGACTCGCATTTTTACGATACGTCTGTGGTGTTGACACTAAAAAAAGGACATCACTACGACTCGACCTCCGTTTTGCCCGTTTTTACGAAATTCTGACGTCCGCTGCGTCGGGGTCGCGTTTTTCGTAGCTTTTTAATCATTTTTTACAGAAAAAGAGGACAAAATCCCAAAAAAATAGGACATTTAGGCGGCTCCCTCCGAGGACACTTTCAATTTATTGGGAAAAGAGGAAAAATCCTCTTAAAAGAGGACGTATGGTAACCCTAAATATATACATCTATCTCCTACAACCATAGCTACATGTATAATGTATATATAGAATATTGTATATATTGTATCGTTGCTTCGCACACTGCAGTAGGGTGGGCATTGGGTAACGAAAGCCCTGGAGCGTAACGATGATATCAACAAGCCAATTTTCTTCACTCTACTCTCTAAAACGGCAATCACATTTTCGTAATCTGTGTGGGGGAAAGGCTAGACCGCAGTCATGTCTTGTGTATGAGGGATGTTATCTATTAACGCCAAGTAAGAGAAGTTTTATAGATTATTCACTTCGTAATTCTATAGCGCGTGCTTTATAACTTCTAAAGTTGTTATTCATTCACTGCCTGTTACTGTTAGGATGTCATTCTGATTTCCATCGTTCTCTTTACGTCGTGGTATCCTTGTGAGATCGTTTCGAGCATAGTTCAGAAGAGATAGAGAGATAGATAGATAGAGAGAGAAAATTATTTATTCGCCAGCATTCCAAATTCAACATCATAAAAAGACAGTAGATTAACAACCCGCAGACGGGAGGCTTGATAGGCTATAGCATAGTGTCTTCGAAGCCCAGCCGACCCAGGCACGGCAGGCAGGACCTCATTACCCAATATGGAATCGATGTCTCGTGCACCCCGAAGATTCTACTGATTACACACAGGTGTGACGCTGAGAACCGTCTTGGCACACCAAAGATATTACGCAAAACGTACCGGGATTCCAATCCGGCTCATTACTATAGCAGGAGACTATAACTAAGAAATGAATTACCTAACTAATTAAAGAGGGATGGATGAGAAACTGAGGGTGTGGCGGTGCCACACATTTTAATCAATCAGTGTTTAACCTATCATTGATATATATATTTTTAATTTTTTAAATTCTTCTTCTTTTCCTTAACGGTTATTAGTTCTCCTCTGAGTAATATCAGCAAAGATGAAGGTTCAAATGACAGGAGGACCTCCGTGGGGATTTAGAATGACCGGCGGACACGATTTTCGACTGCCTCTTGCGATAGGAAAGGTAATCCTTTTTCGCATGCTGTGTAGCTGACTCCTGAATATATGATTGTCCTGTTCAATGCACTGCAGCATGGTTTGGCTGGTCAGGCAATGTCAGTCTGTGCTTTGTTCGTGGCTGCATATACCTTAGCAATGTCAGCCATCCATGACCAAAGTATGTATAGACCAACTTATATCAGTGACATTAGCAAATTTATGATGTCATTGTTGACACTGTCAAAATATATCGATAGCATCACTGAAGTATATGCTGACAACATCAAAAATAGTTTTATATATCAATAGTAGAGTATTTGATGATCGTCTTGGAGGTACAGAACTTCAATATACAATTGAACAATATATTGCTATATTCATATTGATTGAAATGAACCCGAATATTTTCAGCTGACACTTTTTTGGGGTGATCATCAGCAATTCTGCACTAGTTGCTGACGATTACCCCTGACGAACGCCAGCCGAATATATTCGAGTTCATTTCAATATGAATACGGTATACTAATCAAGTGTAGGCCGAATAGTAGGCTATAGTATACAAATTGTATTATGGAATGTTATATTCATATTCAAATGAACCCGTCGCATTTTGTGATACGATTGTTGATATAGGATGTTCTTTTCAATTCTCTACTAGATGCCGACGATTACCCCTGGTGATTATCAGACGAAAATATTCGGGTTTATTTATGAATATACTATGCAATTGTATATTGAAGTTCTATACCTCCAAGAAGCTCTTAAAATTGTATTTTATAAACATTGCCTAATGAACCATGATCTGATTCTGATTCTTTGCTTCAGCGCAATCCACAGTTCAAATAACTTTGTATTGCTGGTGAGCGTTATTGCATTTCTATAAAAATTTGCAAAATCTACAAGATGCAATCTACAAGATCTACAAAATGAACCGACATTTCAGTCAGCTGTGTGATTGAATATGCCGCTATGTTATGTGCTATTTTGTTTACAAGTGTTATTGTCCAAATTTTAGTTCGAAATGAAGCTGCATGTGGCTTCATGTAATGAGTAACTAGATAATTCGCAGTCAATTTGTTCAACTCTCTCTTCAAACTTGGAGTTGTCTGAAAGTATGTCACGGCCATTCTAATTCTCATCGATGCTGTCTCTTAACGCACAACTGTCTGATGTGACAGCAAATATTCAAATAAAATATTTGTCCAGAGCTGTGGAGTTAGTTAACTGTGGACTTATGGCAAGACAATGATTTATTTGCAGATTTATGTTTTTCTCATATTAGATCGGTGTAATAATCGCCAACAGTCAACTAACTATAAACTATTATTGATTTTTATACTGTAGTACTAGTTCTAGTAAATTTAAAATAATTTTGTTGCCGAATAACTAGAAAACACATGTCATTGTTTGGTGTGAATCGTGATGCCAGTGTTCTGTTGTGTGATGTTCTTGCAACTATTACTTCATTACTTGCCCCTGACGTAGCCAGGGGGTAGGTTTCGGGGGTCGAAACCCCTCCCATTTCAAACTTGAACTGATGTTCATGTGGAAAACCAATCCAGTTCCGATAAAGTAAAAATTGATGAGTTGCTTCGGAATTTAATCTGATTAGTTTTGTTTTAGTTAGTTAGTTGTGTAGTTAGTTATAGTTACAGTTCTGGTTGCGGATTTTAAAAAGTGAGTAGTTCTAGTTCTAGTCCTAGTTTTGAAAAGTGAGTAGTAGGCCTCTGGTACTAGTTTTTGAAAAGTGATTAGTTCTAATTATAATTTTAATTGCAAGTTTGGAAAAGTGAGTACTGTAGTTCTGGTTCTAGTTGTTGTTGCGGGTTTTGAAAGGTGAAGTAGTTCAAATTTAGTTCTGGTTGCGAGTTTTCAAAAATGAGTAGTTTTAGTTACAGTTCTAGTTGCCGGTTTTGTAAAGTATGTAGTTCAAATCTAGTTCTAGTTGCACATTTTGAAAATCCAGTACCTGTAGTTTGTTTGCAAGTGTGTCGCCAAATATTTCTCATAATGAACACAGCCATTATATAGGCATATGTTACAAATTACTCATTAAAATTTTGTAGAGTTTGTTGCTACTCATTTGGCGACTGCATATTCAATTATCTTCTGCTGTCAAAACCCAATCTTGTTCCCAGGTCACTGCCGGCGGAAAGGCAGCCAGAGCGGGAATATCGGAAGGTCATCACATTCTGACGGTCAACGGCGAAGACGTCACCCAACTCGCACATTTAGATGCACAAAATAAAATTAAAGCTGCAAAAACGACTCTGGTTCTAGAAATTTCAAAGTAAGATAGTTACCTATTCGCTTTTTGTTGCAATAAGTGCTGGGCAAAATCGTATACCTGAGTGGTTTGATTCTGAATCGAGTATTATGCTTTTTTAAGGCCTTTTATGGTACCACAAAGAATAATTACCAGTTCTACAACACAAAAATAATTTAACACCTTTTCAGTCCTACCTACTTCATTGCACTTTGTGACCATAGTGGGGGTGGATCACGACTTCACAGAAAGTTCATTTCCACTGTTTACCTTTGCACTATGTTTCGTATCCCGCTCAACAGCAGTCGAAATTTACAGCCTTGTAAAGTGAAAAATTGCATTGAAACTATAATTCACGTTGATAAATTAACTCATAGTGCATGGAGCATCCAGTTTCAGTACTCGATAAGTCATCTCAAACCACTCGACCTTAACCATTAGAATTAATACTCGATTCAGATTCGAGAACTTGAAGCATTGTGCCGACCCTAGTTGCATTTCACTCACATTTCTATCTTTAAAGTCTTAGAGACGGGACATTGTAATGTAATCATCTACTATGATTTATCCATGATTGTGTTGCTTCTCTTCGAGTTACCATTCAGGTAAAACATTGGATTAAAAATTTATCTTTTCCACATAGTATAATTTGGAAGCTAGGTTTAAATTGATCTTGTCCGCGTAGTACCATTTGCAAGCTAGACAACTAATCTGTAGGCTTCAATTCAATAGCTGCCAGCGCCTATTGATATTTTAGAGATCGTCATCAGAAGCCTGCATTACATGTACGATGTACCAGTACGTTACGATGGTAGTTATGAAACTACGTGGGCTAGAAATGCTCTGAAGCCCATCATTTCAACAGTTTATTCTGAACATGATGTGTAGCCTACTGGTACCGCATTTTCTGATAAGGAAAATAAGGTAAATGATTGAAACCAGAGGCATGGGGTATCTGGCTGTGTGAGATGCTGGTTTACTCACCGGCATGTTTATTGAGTGTTTGACATGAACCCTACATGAATATCATGTTGCTGCGTACATATCTCATTTGTTATCAAAGTTAGTTGCTGGAATTTGCGAAAAGGCTTCTATAAAAAGCTCGAGTCGGTCCAGGATCAATCAGATATGTGAATTTTCGATAGGTATCGAAAATGTGACGCATTGCAACACTTCCGTCAACAGATCAATCAACATTTCCTGTAGTCTATTTTTTTTTACCTTACAAGAGTAATTACCATTTGATAATATAATTAAATGTTGACTTGACTGCTCAAAACAAATTTTGACACATTTATTTTCGTCCATGAATTTGGTTTTGATGGTAGAGGTGTTTAGAAATGCACATCTTAATTCTCAATTGATTTTCCTTGTGATTTTGTTACCACGGTATCTCCTTTACTGCAGTCATTAAAAAAAAACTGAAAAGGGTGGTCTGTGCTTGACATGATTCACGCCGACTCTAATGATGTCATTTTGTGAGGAAATGGTCTGTGACGAATCTGAAGTAAGCGCTCAGAAATCGACCGGTTCAAACCGCCTGGCGTCGTCTCGTCAGTGAATTGAATTAAATGCCAACATGCTGCAAAGGCAACCTACATTTCAAAGTGTGTAGGATATAAGCAACATGCTGCAATGATAATAATAAGCTACGTAGTAACACCATTATATGATACTCTCACTAACTTTCTAATTAACCCAAAATATATAGAGATACTCTTGGAGGTACATAACTTGAATATACAATTGAATAGTATATTCACATTGAAATAAACCAGAGTATTTTCGGCTGACACCCGTCAGTGGTAATCGTCAGCACCTAGTAGAGAATAGGTAAGAACATTGTATATCGACAATTGCATAATCAAATATGACGTAGGACATTATTTTTCATTTGTAGTCTACCTCAGACTGTCAGCATTTGAATAAGATTGGACTGGCTTGAAGTGAAGTAATATTGACATCCATGAAATTTGTCAAGTTTTTCCTTTGTGTGCCGGGACGGTTGCCTTATTTCTTTGAATACCTTTCTATGTTGTCAGCAAATCGTCACTTGATCGATAGTCAATAGCGGCCCATCGTTTCTCACCGACCGACTCAAAACATTGGCGCGACCTTATAAGGCGCATAATAGCCATTGATAGAAAGGAGCCTTTTATCAATCTTAAGTGAACTCAACACAGTGATTTCAGTCGATCTTTTTACCAATAAGTGCCATCAAAATTTTCTGCTTGGTGCCTACCGTTTGTTTGGCCAATTCTTTTTATCTAACCAGACTTTAATTCTTATGATTCGAGTCAAGTAGTGAAAAATGATTATTTTTGTAGTACTGAAATTGTGCGCTCTTTGCCGCTAAGAGTAAATTTATCAACGAGACATATAGTTTTGGTAGAAATAATTAAGATATGTTGTTGTACGACGAAAGATCGTTTCTGGGGTTGGTAAAGTAGGCCACAAGCTGTAAACTATCAACTGATAAGTTCACCAACAGTGCAAAATCCACGATACAAACAAAATGCAGAGGTAAAAATTTTTTTTGACTTTGTAAACAATTTTGACAAATTTTGACCTAACGCTACAATTTTGACATGTCAAAAAAAATCGCCCTTTATATTCCTTGTGTCGCATAGAGGGTACTAGATTTTGTCTAGCCCTAGTTTAATCATTCAAATGCTTCATGCCATGCCCAAGTGTTTCCAAATAGACATTGTTTGATATTGTGATTATCCGAAACCATATTTCTGTAATTTTCTCTGTAGTCGCGGTTTCTAGTGTTTGTCATACAACAGGGGTGCATGGGTGACCATTATGCGAATCATGGTGCGCATGTTAATTGTGATTCTTGTGCTGCTTCTGCATCATGTAAAACTGCTGTGTCATCAATGTCTGAACTTGAGCTAACTATATGAAATGCATTTTGCTGAGTCATTGTATCCCTTCGGAAAATATATTTAACTTCTCACCATAACTCGTTGCAGTATCATGCGGACATATTACTATGTGAAATTTGCTAAAAACTCACTATCAAACTAAAGTGTAATCTCCAAATATGGATGGTAGTTGCGTGTGCCAGACATCATAAATGTCCTGAGGGTTTCACGCTCCGATGGTATCGAGTAATGTGTCTCGGTGTAGGAATAATTGGAATAGTTTGTGCACTCTGCAAAGCGTGTGTGCCTTTTTTTCTAGTCGAATTTGTCGAAGTGCAATGATCAGAGTGTTGCTCTCTCTTAGCAATTAGCGGTGTTACATTTGCAGAAGATGTATGTATCAGTATAGTGCTAGTGTGAGTCGAGACTTGAAAGGCGTATTGTTTTCTTAGGCTTTAATCTTTCTGACAAACTGGGAGTTTTGCTCAGAATGAGAGTTGGACAACCTGAAAATTTTACAGCTTTCCCAATTTAGAATTCGAATTCGAATTACGGCTAAACCTTTTTTTCCAAATTAGACTAGAATTAGAATTGAAGCTACACAGTTTTTTCCAAGTTAGATTAGTATTAGAATTATAGCGTTGTCTGTACAGCAATCTTGGCTTGTTTTGCATGATACAGTTGCATTGCCAGAAATGCCAGAAATTCGATTAGAATTTAAATTAAAGCATGAAAACGTTTCACAAATTAAATTAGAATGGGATCGAAGAATTATTTCTAAAATTAGAAGATTACAATTAATTAGACAAGAATTATCTAGCTGTCCAAGCCTAGCTGAAATTTGATCAATCCCTTGTTTCAATATCGACAAGAATTATGCTCCAGAACCTACATCACAACCCAAAGAGTATTTGTTGACATGATTGAGGCCTAGAGCCGCTCCCTGCAATGTAGATGCAAGATGCATGCAATGCCAGGCACGCATTAAATAATGTTAAATATCTCGTAAACATATCATAAAATTGTGTGTTGCTCCTCTGTGTATCTATTTATTATGTTGTGAGCGGTGACTAGGCCAGTCATCGGATCAGTGCTGTTGGAATGCAGAATCTGATCAGGGTAACAAGGCGTCCAGTTATCCCTTAGTTCGCTTACTAGTGTAAGGAACATTGATTAAAGTCAACTGTGAAACAGCTCTTATGCCTAGAATATTTTATATGGGTTGATATTAGTAGTAACGAGAGATTGATAATTCCATCGGTTTGGATGAAATTTTATCAGTTCAAAACACCACAAAATAGTGATGAAATGAAAAGATAGAGGTGATTTGAAACAATCTGTGGTAGTCTTTCAAACAGGAATCTGAAACTTTTGGTTTACCTGAAAATGCTACAGGAGAACTCTGTAGAAGCACAGTGGGAAACGAGCCTCGAGCCAAGCTCGGTGTACAGACATTTGCCATTCTCGTGCTTATTAGAACTCTAATTTGATATGAACTGAACTTCATTTTTTTATTTCTGTTCAATTCGGAATTTAATTTCATTTCCAACTTTTTTGTGAATCCAGTAATTGTAATCTAATTAGAGAAAGAATGGTCAGTAATTCTAATTCCAACCTAATTTGAAAAGGTTGAAAATTTTCTACATGTCCAATTCCACGTGTTGGTTAAAGTTACGGTGTTTTCCCGCTTTTTAAAATCTTTTTGTATCTTTAAATGAGCCGTCAGATCAATCTCCTACATCACCCCTTTGTCGCTGCTTGTTACGTTTTTTGACTGCGAAATAATTCCTTCATTTTTGCAACAGTGCTCCTGTAGCTAAGCCGGCAGTTCCAGAAATCCAAGCACCCGCGTACAAGGCTCCAACGTACAGTCAACCGGCTCATAAAGGGCCGCAGAAAACTTCAAACGTCTATACTCCAGGTGAATTAGGACTAGGTCTTGGGGAAAAAGCAAGAGGTTAATCATATTACTCTGTATTCGAGTATCATTATAATGTCATATCAATTTGAAAGATGTGGAAAACTCAAATATGTACCTTTCATGCGACGATAAACAATATATTTCCAGTTTTACATCACATTGAAGATAATATGGTATTTTTTGACCATACCTATTTCATTGCACTTTGTGACAATGCTATCGGTCTTCACAGGTATGCGATTTCCACTACCGCACCGTATGTAGATTTGTACTCCATGTTTCCTGTGCTGCGATACCACCAATTTAGGTTTCAAGGCCTCTACAGTGAAAAATTGTAGCGAAACTATAATTTACGTTGATAAATAACCTCGTAGTGGCAAGGAGCGTATGATTTTAAAAAATCGAAAAATCATATCTCACTGCTTGGTACGAATCGTTGTGCCCTAATAAAGATGCAAGACCGTCGATTGTAAACTCGAGTCTGTATTGTCACAGCCAACAAGCCGGCAGCAACGTCGCATTCCAAAACAGTGTCGCTACCTTCAACAATGGCTGCTCAACCGACCCGCTATTCTTCTCACAACAAGACCACGAGTTTTGAAGAGAAAAAGTAAGTCGCAAAAAGTCGCGTTGAATTTGAAAAAATGCTTGAATTTCATGAAGTGAAGTGAGTTCTGCTCCGGCTAGAGCAGATTTGGGCTTGGAAACTAAATCTGACGTGCTTGGAATTTAGAAAATTAAATTTTATTTTGAATGTTAACGTGTAACCTAAATCGGGATGCCTTTACTGTGCCATGCGTACGTAGCCTATATATATGCCGTGTATGTAATCTAGGTTCAAAATAACACCAAATTAGCAAAAAAAGGCCGTAGCAATTGAAGTTGCACGTCATTATATTCATAAATAATGACAAAAATAAAGGTTTTGAGCTAAACTACATGGAAACTGTAACATTGAAGTGGAAACTGTAACATTGAAGTTAGATATGACAAATACATACAAATTCATGCATAATTGCATGCATGCATAAACTTGATGTACTGGTATATGAATAAATGCGGATTCCAACTCAAGCGTTACTGTTTTCTGATGCATGGTTTGCACTTTGTTTGTTGGCATGGTTACGTTAAGAATTTACGCGGTTTGTGATTTAAATTATTTTTTATGTGAATACAGCCTGTGTAAACAATGTCATTCGCTGCTTTCAATATATAAGTAAAATTAATACACTGCAGAATATTATGGTTTCAAGAGCTTCTTGGAGGTACTGAGCTTCAATATACATTCTTCTTCTTCAATTGCCTTCAACTTCAATATTTTCGGCTGACACTCATCAGGGGTAATTGTTCACAACTAGTAGAGAATTGGAAAAACATTGTATATTAAAAATCGTATCGCAAAACGGCATGAAATTTCGATTTCGTCATATTTTGTGATACGATTGTTGATATACAATGTTCTTTCCAATTCTCTACTAGTTGCTGACGATTACCCCTGACGAGTGTCAGCCGAAAATGTTCGGGTTCATTTCAATATGAATATACTATTCAATTATGGTTTCACTCAAGTGTTACCTTTTGGCCCGCCCCGCCATATTCTCGGCTTCTGGGAAAATGATTTCTCACTCCTGGGCTAGAGGAGCAAAAACAAATCCCGATACCCAATTGGCGACATTTCAGCGTCACTCCGGACATCGAGTACCGGCCTGTCGACTCTCGAGATTCACAAAGAAGATTATACGAAGAACTGCAAGATTCCGACTATGCTCCGACGGCCCATCAGTCCACTCTGCAATCTCCGTCAATGCAGGCCTTGGCACGGAGCAGTGCTTATGGTGAGTTACCGCCCAGTAACCACAGGTGGTCATGGTCAGTATCAGTAGGGCTGCTCAAATATTCTTTTCTCTTTAAATTTTACCGGCTGCTTGATAAAATTGTTAGGTTAGGCTCAAGGTTAGTCCAACCTGTTGAAGCATTGCTATAAGAGACAAAATTTTTGCATCCATAAATAAAAATAACTATTGCAAGAATGAAATCTGAGTTGATATGAAATGAACTTGATTTTTGTTGTATTTCCGTCTTATTCAGAACTGAAATCATGTTCCAAGTTTTTACAAATTCAGTCATTTCAATTTAGGAAAATATGTGGAACTAGAACTTCTGATCCAATTTGGAAAATAAAATTGTGTAGCTGTAATTCTAATTCAAATCAAACACAGTGTAGCTATCATTCTAAGCTTAATCTAATTTGGAAAAATCTGTCTAGTTATAATTCTAATTTTAATATAATTTGAAAAATTCTGTGTAGCGATAATTCTAATTTTAATCTAATTTGGAAAAATCTGTGTAGATATAATTCTAATTTTAATATAATTTGAAAAATTCTGTGTAGCGATAATTCTAATTTTAATCTAATTTGGAAAAAGCGGTGTAACTATAATTATAATTCAAATATAATCCAGAAGACACAGTGTAGCTAACATTCTAATTCTAATCGAACTCGGAAAACACTGTGTAGTTATCATATACTCATTTTAATCTAAATTGGAAAAAAAGACTGCATAGCTACCATTCTAATCCAATTTATAAAAGGCAAAAATTTCCTAGTTCCAACTATCCCTTTACCAGTAGTTGTCACACTATCTCTTCATGCTTCTTCGTTACAGCCGAGTCTTCGCAAGACCCAAAATCAATCCAAGTCACCGGTGAAATCCGCGATTTAATTCTAGAAGAGGAAGGCAACGGTTCCTTGCGGGCTCCTGGACCAAAAGTTTTTGAGCCGCAGCAAAAGATTAGTAACCAGTAAGTGTGGCTCTTATGGTTGTTTTCTTCACCAGTAGCAGCGTTGTTATGACTCGACTTGACTCGAGTCATTTTCTTGAATATGGAAAATGACTCGGCTTGACTTGAATCAATTTTTGTATTGATTCGACTTGTACTAGAGAAGACTTGTGCAAACTACTGGATTTTTAAAAGTTGCAACTAGAACTGGAACTACTTGCATTCCAAATATTGCAACTAGAACTAGAACTACTCACTTTTAATAAATCGCAACTAGAAGCACACACTTTTCGAATCTTACAACTAGAATTACTCATATTTCAAAATTTGCAACTAGAGCTACTCACTTTTTAAAACTTGCAACGAGTACTAGAAATAACGACCTTTAGAACTTTGCAACTAACTTACTAATTAAAACACAACTTTTAAGATTCAATTCTAAAGCAACTAATAACTACCGAATTACAATTTGCTAAGAATTTGAAATGGGAGGAGTTTTAAACCCCACACCCCCACCGTTAGTAGTCATGACTCTGAGCTAGCAATTGGAGCAAGAACATCACACAACCGAACACCATTACTCAAAACTCGGACGGTCAAGTCAGGCATTTTATTGTGAAGAATAGAGAAGCCACCACATTATTGGGCGGCCTATTTTTTCTATCGGTACTGGTACTTGACACAACACTTTGACTCGGAATCTACCCTCTGCATCCCGACTTGAACTCGTTGATGAATTGAATATGACTCGACTTGACTCTAGTCAAAACTGCGGAATTGAGATTGACTTGTGACTCGTAACATTGTGACCTGATTATAACTGCGTCAATAAGTGTGTTTTGTGTGATTGTTTGTTTCGTTTTGGTAGACAAAAATTCTACTTCAAACTAAGTTCAGGCATCACAATGGGACTCCTTCAATCAAACTCTGGGTATTCTCAGGAGGTCTTCAATCTTTTGTGTTGTCCCCGGTGCTATTCATAAACGCTACGTAATTGGATTGCCCGTCAATCGATACAGTTCTGTCTACGTTTGTTTCACCACAAAACCTTTTGTTACATTCACAATGGAATTGCGGAGATTCCTGGCATTCCACCTAAACGACCAGTCTGCGTTTTCAAAATATCTTTGATCGTACGAATAATGAGCCGTACGTTTGGCCTTTCTGGCCTGTAATTTGTAATAATTAGTTTGGAAATGCGCTCTTTTACTATTTTCAGCGGTTCCACCGGTTCGGAATCGTGTATAAAGTTAGTAATAAGAGTATTGAATTATATATAGACTTTAAATAAAATGCCTGAAGGGTAGGGTCGAAAAGTGACCCCTCAAAATTTGACTGTGGACATTGTCGGGTCATTCAGAGACATCCCTGGTTGAAAACGATCCCCTAATTTCGCGTTTTAGTGACAAGAAGCGGATATAATTCGCAATTTTCATGCTTCTGTGATTGTGATTACGGTATGTCACAACATGGTAGTAGGGAGTCGAACAGCTGTGATAATCTGTGACTGCTAGACTGCCAATATTAATCTATTTCTTATAGCTTACACGTGTCCAGATACAGCCTTTATAGTTTATCTCATGTTCAAGCATGGGAATGGCTGTAAAGCTGTTGAAGTAGATACTGTGAAGTTTTGGAAACGCACCTTAAGTTAGATGCCATATATTTTTATTATCGGCTGAATATATCAGTCTGGCTCGAATCAAAGCACTCATGTTCTAAGAATCCATTGGTCGCACAATTCGAGTGGTAACAATTAAAACTTTTACCTTTTTTTTTCTCATTTCTCTCTTCTATTTTTAGATCCTCTCCAACCCCGTATTCGGGGGTGAGCAGCAACGATTTCGTCCAACCCCGTTCCCCCCCATCGCCCAACTACAGCAACCACTCCTCGGCCCCGCCAAGCAACTCTCAACCGACGAGGTCAAAAGCAGCCGGAAATATTTCAAAATTCATTCAGTCTTCGGGCGCGAAACAGGGTGCCCCCACGTTTTTGAAGGTGGGTATCGCCAGTGTTGGACGACATGAAAATTTTCAGTTTTTCCAAATTATATTATAATTAGAATTATCGAATTTTCATATACCGTACTTGAAGATTGAATTCAATTCCGAATTAACGATAAACTTTACAAAAATCAAGTTCAGGTCATATCAAATCTAACAAGCACAAGAACGGCAAATGTCTGTACAGCAAACTTGGCACGTTCTGCACGATATATTCTCCTGTAGCATTTTCAGAAAAACCAGAAATGAGATTGGAATTAAAACGAGAGTTTAGAAACCTTTCGAGAGACTGCATTAAATTGCTTACGATCGAAAATTGCACAAGAAACAATTTTGTTTTAGGATAAATTATTAATATTATATTCCAACTGATTATTTTGAATTTACAACAGGTGTTTGACGTGTAACTGATTGAATTAGTGCGACGTTATTTGAGTGTTTAGCTAGATACTTACATGTATGATTGGAGTTTATTTAGGTAAATGTTATCCATGAAATTCTCCAACTATGAAGAATAATATCCCCACCCCAATTATAATGATGTTGCTGTATTTTGATTTAAAACGGTTTTCAGTGTGTTAAAATAACAAGTAGTTTGAATTTCTGCACTTTATCATGCGACTGAGCCGTTTGATTTCCATTAAACCCATACAGCAAAAATATGAGATTTAATAGTCAAAATAGCCCCATGGGTTGTCTCCAAACCAGAGCCTATTTGAAAAACTAACATATTCGGAATCAGTGCCATTCAGAACCCCCAAAACCACTCTTACTTTGTCTGCCTAAAAATATGCGTTGACCAGTGTTATCTACCTGGGTCTCGCTCGTCAGCCAGACAGAATAGGACTTTGTTTGTGACGTTAAACTTGCGTCTGCAGGAATTGCAAGACCTTCGCTGCCCCATCGGGGACCCGGCCGTCCTTGAAATCAGGACCAGCAATGTCTTGCCCCTGCCGACTGTCGCCTGGTATCACAACGAGCGGCCCATCCGAGAATCCAGAGAAAAGGACATCAAGTTTCTGAGCAGAGGTGAGACGCATAAGTTTGGTTTAGTTTATTGCTATGTAGATAGATTAAGATAACTCCATAAAAGAGCGGTAACACTGGAGTCAATTGTGAAAATGCTCTTGCAGTCGGTGCCTAGAAAATTTTAGATGGGTGAATATTGATAGTCGCGCAAGCGATTACAAATCTCTATGTTGACTTTTGTTCAGGCATCGTGCACACACTTGTGCTGGGCGAATTCGCAAAAGACATGGCCGGCAGATATCGCTGCGTTCTCACAAACCGACACGGCTCGGCCAGCTGCAGTTCCATTCTCTCCGTGGAGTATCACGGCGACCACCAGACCATCGTCAGCCCTCCGAGCCCCGGATACCGGCCCCAGTCGAATTACTCGCACCAGCCGGTGGCCGACGTCAAGAGGCCAGCTAGAGCCAGCAATTCCGCGGGCTTGTATTCTCAAAACGTGGCGAGAGAAGCTTACAACGCGCAGACAAGGAGACAGAGTTCAAAGTAAGAGTTGAGGGGCTAGAAAATTTTAAGAGTTTCCATATTATATTATAATTATAGCTACACATTTTTTTTCCAAATTTGATCGGACATAGAATTATAGCTACGCGGTTTTTCTCCTAATTAGATTATAATTATAATTATGGTTGATTCTCATAACCACGAGAATAGCAAATGTCTGGGCAGCAAGCTTTGCTCGTTTCTCATGATGCAGTTCTTCTGTAGCATGTTCAGGAAAACCAGAACTTGAGATTAGAATTGGAACAAGGAAACATTTCAAAAATTAGCTCAGAATTAGTTTGCCGGGATTTCGCTTTAATTAGTGTAATTAGACAACTAGAATTATCTAATCATTAAAGTCTGCTTACTACAGAGGAACGTTTTTTGTGCAATAATACTTCTGTTGATTACACGGGTCAAAATGCACCTAGAACTTTTTTAATGTCAAAATTTTCAATTTTTCAAGGTTTCAGGCCAAAAAATAATCGTCCTACTAATGGCAGTTTACAGAGAGTCCAAGTGATTGTGTCGACTGTTCAGTTTCGGGTTAAAGTCTTGTTAAGCCCACTTTTTACAACTCTGCTAGGTGATACCGAATGATTCACATTCATAATACACTCATTTTCCTCACTTTTAGCCGTTTATGGTCGCATTTTCAATAGACGAAATACCGATAGTGTGGCAACTTTACTATTCTTCGAAATTGCAATGAAGAATAGAATGGCTCGCAGTCATAATATAGTAATTGTCCTTAATTTGCTGGCCCTATTTTCCAAGTATCAGGACTGATGGACGAAATACCAATAATGTGGTGACTTTGCTGTTCTTTTAAGTTACAATGAAACGTCTGTCATGGCCGTCCGAGTCTCGAGTCATATGACTTGGTCCGAGTCATGCGTAATGACCGGAGTACAAGTCGAGTCAATACACAGATTGACTCGTGTCGAGTCATTTTGTGTCATTTTAGAAAATGACTCGAGTCAAGTCGAGTCACCAAAAATTCTTGACTCGAGTCATAACAACCCTTAATGTACTGCGAACAAGAAAGAGTCAATGATTAGAGATTTCGAATACTGAAATTATTTGCTCATCGCCACTCAGAGTTAAGTTATCAACATGAATCACCTCAAAAGATTGATTGATTGATTCGATACGTTCACGTTTGACTCAGGGATGAGAACGAGGAGGGGGAGAGTGCGGTGATGCGCGCGCTGCGAGAACAAGGTCAAGTCGGTGACGAAAAATCTCAAGCCCAGTCGAGATCCATGAAGATGCTGCAAGACAACTTGATGACGGAATCGGCCGACTTGTGACCATAGAGTCCACAGAAACTAGACCGCCGTCTCCACGATGAAATGTTCGGCCGTATCTTAGATGCCATTACGGATGTAATCCTTCATAGCGATATCGATTCCGCGTTACCGGCGTATGATTCTATTTAATCGGAGTTGCTCGGAAATTCACGCCGTTGTTAAGGGATCGTGACTTTGCGAATTTCATGTAAACTGTAATTATGAATTTTTAATCGGAGCTCATTTTCAAGCATCATGCGGCGATTTATCGGCTGCGGTATCTTTTATTTGTGCGACTAGAAATTATGTTGTCGGTAGGGCTGGGCATGATGAGTCGGGTCGGGTGTTGAGATATGATTTGCCACGAAGACTCGTTACAATACAATTGGAACCTCGATTCGTCCTATCGCAACATATGAAACATGTAGTACAAAGCTATGCATGTTACTGGAAATGATATATCTGTCAAGTCATGATCAGCCCACAACATTGGCACAAAGTGCAATGTAATAGGTGTGGTCGGAAAAATACTAAATATTCTTCCATGTGATGTAGAACAGGCGTTATATTCTTTGTGGTAGATGTTTGAACTTTCCACATCTTTCATACTTGAATACTCGATTCAGTGTCAAATCGTTCAGGTACTCGATTTCGCCCAGCCCTAGTAGTCGGTTTTCGCACTGCCTTACCCATCGTTGATCCCATCGTATCAACTGCCTATTACAATGTAAATGCGCTTTGCTGTAAGCAAGAGTGACCGTGTGTGTTTTTTCTTCTCTCGCTCGTTATGTTCTTACGTCATGATCTCTGCTGACCAGTATATCTCTATTAACTTGTTTCAAATAAACAGGATGTTTGCATTTGTTTGTCTGCTGCACAAATTCCAAGGATGACATGGCGCCGATTTTGGATCAACTGAACTCGGCTAGGTACAGAGTCGGACACCTATTGAATTGTCATCTCTTCCCAATTAGATTAGAGTTGAATAGCACATCCATATTAAAATAAACACGAATATCTTCCTCTGACACGGGTCTGCAATTAGTGGTGAATTTAAAAGAACTCTGTATATCAATACGATCGTATCACACATACAATGTTATTTCCAATTCTCGTCACAATTTTTTGTTGACTCTAATCATTTTCATAAAAACAGAATATGATTTGCGGGCAGACTAACTACTCATTTAGTCAGCTGACGGCCAACTAACTTACGTTTTTTTGAGTACTCTCGTTCTAGTTGCAGATGAGTAGTTCTAGTGGCGGATATTGAAAAGTGAGTAGTTTTAGTTCTTGTTACGGATATTAAAAAGTTCTAGTTGCAGATTTTGGAAAGTGACTTTCATCAGGCAATTGATTTTGACTAACTTTTGGGCGCTGGAATAAAAAATGACTTCCGTTTTTCTCTATCACGTTTCTCTATCAGTTTTTGGGTTAGGCACCCACCACGTTGCCTCAAAACCCATATAATAGAAGTCAAAGAAAATTGAAGCGAAATCCGTGGATGACCACAAAGCTGATTCAACTCATCCGTAAACGTAACCGGTGGCATAACCGAATAGACACCAAGAACTGCCCAGAAGATGAACGAGAAAGATTTCGACGTTTCAGGAATCGCACCGTGCATCTCATTTCCAAGGCAAAAGCAAAGTACAATGAGAGATTTTTCAACAGACACATAAAGGACACTCGAAAAACATGGTCAGGACTTAACTCTCTCCTACATCGAAAAAAAGGCCATAAGTCTGTTTCGGAAATTGTGAATTCGGATACCGGAAACAAACTTTCAGACCCGGCGGCCATCGCGAATCACTTCAATGAATATTTTTGTAACGTAGGCCCAAATATTGCTTCTTCTATTACAAAACCTGTGTCGGCCAGGTCAGAGGTGAGATCGATATCCCAGTCAATTGTGCTTGAACCTACGACCAAATACGAAGTAGAAGTAGCCATCCACAAACTGAAATCGCACAAGGCCGACGGCTATGACCAAATCCCATCATGGTTTTTAAAAATGATAAGCCTGCATATCGGTCAATATATGGCCCATTTTTTCAACTTCATGATAGAAAATGGAGTCTACCCAAGCTATCTAAAAAAAGCCAGAGTAGTCCCTGTACACAAAGCTGGGGATAGAACTAATGTCACCAACTACCGTCCGATATCCGTTCTCCCATGCATCGGGATTGTATTCGAAAAGTTGCTCCTCTCCCGCCTGTCCTCATTCCTCGCCAAAATGTCTGTCATTTCCCCTCAACAATTTGGCTTCCGAAACAAACACCAAACCGCTCATGCCCTCCTAACAGTGGCCGAACAGTACTATGATATCTCAGAGAAGCGAAATGTGGGATGTAGCATTTTTCTCGACCTAAAAAAAGCGTTTGACTGCGTAGATCATAAAATTCTCATCTCGAAATTGGCGCGTTACGGACTTCGGGGCCCACAACTTGAGCTCATGAAAAGTTACCTCACTGGACGCCAACAAATGGTTGCGATCTCAGACACCTTGTCCTCTCCTCACCCGGTGACCTGTGGTGTGCCCCAGGGCTCAGTACTTGGACCGGTCCTTTTCACCTTATATGTCAACGACATTTTTGAAACCTCCTCATTGAACACCACACTGTTCGCTGATGATACTCACCTCCTCTCTTCCGCATCTTCGACGGCAGAGCTGGATGCCCTGACTGGTGACCAAATGCCCAAAGTCCATGAGTGGACGGCCCAGAACAACCTTTGCATAAACGCCTCGAAATCGCAATTGCTGACAGTCAATTCAAAAAATAACCTAACCGTTAATATCGCTGGTCAGCCCGTTTCCAACACAGATAATGCCAAATATCTCGGAGTTTTACTGGACTCGAACATGTCCTGGAAGAGTCATATTCAATCCCTAGAAACTAAATTATCACCGAAGTGCGGCCTGTTCTACAGCCTTGGGCGCTTCATGCCAGCATGGGTTCTCCTGATACTCTTTAAATCCTTAATCCAATCGAAGTTACATTATGGCATCCTCTGTTGGGGGGCTGCCAGTAAAACTGCACTCAAGCCACTGCAGAAACTACAGCATAAAGTGCTCCGAATCATAGCTAGGGCCCCAAAGGGGCCTGGCTGCCCATCCAATAAGTCGCTGCTGAAGAGATTCGGCGTCCTAAACATAGAAGATATGCGGAAACTAGAAATCGCCAAGTTTATGTATCAGTTTCACTGCGGTCGTTGCCCCGAATATTTCAATGACTTCTTTACCTCTGAATCAAAAGCGCACAAGTACAACACACGCGTCCACGTCGTCCAAATATCATATGATCGACCGAAAAGATCATCGCTCCATCAAATATGCCGGACCTGATGTGTGGAACAGTATCCCGCCGGCCATCCGACAGTCGACGAGCATGTCCACATTCAAGTCGAAATACAAGCAATTACTACTAAATAAATACAGTCCATCCTCAAGATTACCGGACCACGACTGACCTATCGATCTCGCTTCCCATGACATGCCGCCCTATTTCTTGTCGCTTTCTTTTTCTATACTGTATTCTTTACTTTCATTCAGTGTGCATGCCTCCTCTTTACTACGCCTAGGCCAAGGTGGGTGTCCGATTCCATTGACAAATCCAAGTCGCTTCGACATCTTCCTGTCTATTCATTGTATCGCATTTTTTGTGGTGTATTGAACTGATAAAATTGCTAATAAACCAATGATGATGATGATGATAACAATAATTTTAATATTTTGTGTTTATTGTATAAAACCTTTCAAAAACTACAACCAGTCGAAAGTAAATCACTAGACTTCAAATAAATATTTGCACTGCTTTATTTGATTGATTTAAACTGATATTGCTTGTACAGGACAAATAAAGTGCGAGTTTCAGGGTCCAAATTCACGCTAATAACCTATAATTCCGTAGGTTGTCTAGTTTTATACTGGAGCAATAGTCAGCTAACATATGTAAGCTCCATTCTACTCTGGTATCTTATCCCCATCAGATCAGATCATCAGATGTTGGGAGACATTTTCTCCTTGGCCATCTCTGACTATGTCAAGGTTTTCAGGGAAATTATTAGAATATTTCATTTTTTTAATGTCTGCTGTCCGACATAAAGATATGGCAGTGGCACATGTGTATCAGGGCTGCATGTGCTGTGCATCCTTATTGTCTGAAAAAAAAATATTTCAAAGCTGACACATACGATCCAATCGTGCTCGTGATATTGCAACAATTCTATGTTTATGTATCGTTCTCAATGTTTCTGTATTATTCACGAATACTGAGTGTGCAATTGTTACTGCACTTAAGATGCTGTCATTTTGGATAATGCCATCACTTTAGGATCCTTTTTGAGCTACCTATCGGCATTTGTCATTCACTTTAGTTCTAAATGGGGAGTCCTAACTCCTCCAGTAATCCATGGTGACAGTATCATGCCAATACCAGTATCACAGCAATACAAAAAGCTACCGAAAGTAGGCCGACGAAGAAAAGGATGATTCTCCTGATCGAAAGTGAGATATCTTCTCTACCTTGCCAAGTAATCTTTTCTCACTTCGTAAGGATGTTAAAAGTTCCGAAAATTTTTATGCCAAGTCCCAAAGCCTATGTCAGATCAA
This sequence comes from Botryllus schlosseri, assembly GCF_051294905.1. Taxonomy (NCBI): domain Eukaryota; kingdom Metazoa; phylum Chordata; class Ascidiacea; order Stolidobranchia; family Styelidae; genus Botryllus; species Botryllus schlosseri. The sequence continues at coordinate 1,105,108 of NC_137251.1, read as the reverse complement.
TAACTAATATTGATTGACTACTCTACATTCTGAATCATCTGCAATTTCAAAATCTACATCATTAGGCCTGCTATCGCTAAGATCTTCGTCTTGATCCAAATTATCGAGCATATAGCAGTTTAAAGTTACACTGGATAAGCTGAATGGGGCACTGGACCTATAGCTGGTAGTAAATGTCATGTTTATTTTTCTTGCCATATCCTGTAGTCTGCATCAAATATGTGTGTGAAATATCATCGGATGGTTGCATCCTCTAACCAAAAATGGAAGAGAGCATCGGCCTAGATCGAAACCACTACCTTTATTTTTAATACTTCAATTGAACCCTTGGCTAGATAACTTATTATATGGTAAAGTGTGGATTTTTATATGGCATGACAAAGTAATATGGCTAAATTTGTCAAAAAGAGAGCAAAAACTTGACGTGATAAAAGAAAACCAGTGGCATTTCTGGGATCAGAACGCCAAAATTAGCCGTTGCGCATTCAGTTACCCCGTTATGTATAGGTAGTTATACATCCTCGGTGATCTTTGGTCTCCTCATTCATATTATTATCGCCGGTGGCGAGTAAGGTAGGGGTACGCTATAACCAGAGGTCTGTGGACCCCTCCTGGTACGAAGCACCACATTGGGTGCGATGAGATGCATTGTGGAATTATAGGCTTATATGCTATGTGGAACTTGAAATTATGTTGCAAACAGAGGTTAAGAAAGCTACTCAAGTAAAAGTAGAAGTAGCTACGGAAAAATATACTCAAGTACGAGTAGTAGAAGTAGTTCTTCCATAAGCCACCTAAAACTACTTGAAGTAGAGGTAGAATTGACTTTGAATCAACTCAAGTAAGTAAGCAGTTTTGAAAACAGTCTTAATTCGTTCGCATGGACTGTCAAAAGCTGTATATCGAGCTATGCGGAAGGTGCAGAGAGTTTGATTCGTATTGAGGTGTCCCAGAGATATCAATTTTAGACAGAATAAGCATTTTTCGCATCATGGGATGAAAATTATAGTATTGATTTGAAAATGCGATATTCTAACCCAGGGGCTCCTAACGTTGGCGGTCTAGGGGGGCGAAAAGGACGAAGGGGGCGAAAATAGCGAAGGGGGCGATATAGGGGGCGATGAAGCGTCAATTCGGCTGAACCTTTTTTTTTTAATCAACCCACGGAAATTTTGTTACAAAAGTGTTAAATTAGACATCGAGCCGAAAATTTCACCTTTTTTGATAGTTAACCCGCGGGTGATTACAGTTTGTATGCCCAATTTTCGGTACACAAAATTTGGGGGCGATGATCGGTGTTGAGCTTGAAAAGGGGGCGATGGGTCGAAAACGGTTGGGAACCACTGCTCTAACCCTTTGCTTACTAGAAGACCCCGATTTAGAGAATATCATGGCATGGCGCCCTACCCCCTAAGGCCCCAACTTTAGGCGAAGACCAATACGGAGAAGTTGTATCGGATACGGTTTCAACACTTTGCGCGATTAGTATACGTTAAGAACAAATATTGTGGATCGTAAAAGTGATATTTAGTGTAGCCTTATTCTCGGAAAATAGAGGCATCACTTTACGCTTGTTTTTATGCTTCAACATGTATGTTCTGCAGACAAAAGAACTGAAATTTATTGGAACTCAAAGTATGATAATCGGAATTGAAAGTGAAATGCAAATACCACTTCTAAAAAGCAAAAAATATATTTATGTCTTTTTTCCAAGCTTCAGAGGTGATCTGCTAAAACAGGTGTAACTATCAAAAAAGACAGATTTTCCAGATTAGCAGAACACGTCATGGTCTGCTAGATTACGAAATGATAGGTAATTGCTAGAATGCGAAACGATAGTTTCAAACGTTATGGTGGGCCATATTTACTGTGATGAAATAATTGATATGGGCGACAATGCGGTGTGAGCGGAACCAAGCAATCCCGTACCTAAATCATATTCACTGATACTTTGTAGAAAACATATTTGTCACTCCATAACTACTGTGCGCGAGGCGCAACAAAATTTCTTGGCTTTACTTGACTTTTATGAATATTAAATGTTGGTGCTTTGTGAAAACAGCCCCGAAATTCCTCGGGCTATCTTTCGTATTGGGGGACTATACTACTTTTACTTGACAAACTGAAAATAGCGAAAAGTAAGTAAGTACATCACAAAATATTACGAAGTAGTAGTAGAAAAAATCAGATCTACTTGATTAAGTACCAGAAGTAGAGGAAAACTACTTGAGGACTTCGAAAAAGTAGAAGTACTTCGTTACTGACCACCTCTGGTTGCAAACCAACCAAAAGTGCACTATGCACGATTTTACGAGAATACGCTTTTGGATTCCGTCCCGTAAAGTAAAGCCTACTTGGTAATTATACTTTGAATACCCCTATTATTGATGGCGCGGCCCGCGGCGTCATCAAAACAAGGAAATTGGCCCGCTAGTACATTTGAGTTTGAGACCTCTGTTCTATACCAATACCGAGAAAACCATTACCGAGAACGCTATTACCGAGAATGGAAATTACCGAAAATGGCCAGTGATGAGAAGATATCCGATAATGACACGAATCGGAGACGAATTTCATTTCGCGATGATGGTAATCCAACCTGTTACAATCGCAGAATATGTCATCAGTAATCTGACAACTGACAGCCAACCGTTACGCTATCTTGTTGGTATTCATGCTATATTTCCTCGTCGCTCCTTTCCTACTGTTATAAACCTTGAACGGCTCGCAGAAACAAGAGACCGAGAAGATATAGTAAGCCAAGAAACTTTAGTTCCAACATTATAAGCAATCATTCTTCCCGGTAATTTGCATTTTATTACTTGCCTGTGGCATACTTCAAAATAATCACAAAGCCGCTTCAAAGTGCCGCCAATGTCAACGTATTTCTTCTTTCTTTTAGGCGTTGCCTGGCCTATGTAAGTTAATAATAGCTGCACTCGATTTTGCATGACATCCATCCTTGCAAAATATATTTATATTCAAGTCGAAATCAATTAGGCTACACATAAACATCTCCCATTGCTTATACTTACTTAATACACTTTAAAAATTGATTACGTGATAATAATGAGAGAAATACTGATTCGCGACGCGAATCCGTACTATCACTGTTCGATAATGTGGTAATGACAAGACGTTAGTCATGGGAAATTCGCAAAAGTATCATTAATTCAGAGGTGAGCCAAAACACGGGGGGAGGTGATATTTTGCAAACAATTCAGGCAATGTTATCAATTCTAGTAGTTTTATCGGGTTAAAGCTATGTACGTATATACGAACCCTAACGCCACTTCATGGTAACATCTCTACGCGCATATACAATACGTATGCCAGTTGAGTTAGGTATTAAATATAGAGTTAGATGGGTTATTTTATTAAATTTAGTAGACCCACTGATATGTGAATAATGACTTGCTCACAAAGCGGCGAAAGCGAACCGCAAACAAATTGAAATGAAGTCACAGCTCGAGGAGTGCAAATTGGGGAGCACTGCAGTCAATCACATATGGTTGCTGCTTCGAGTCTCGCCTCTCACTACTACTACTACTCTTACTATGTGTGGGTGGCTCCTCTTCGCCTATTCCGTTGTAAATACAACGCCCAGAGAAAGAGAGAGCCGAACTCTTGAAAGATGGCAGCTAAAGATCACGTTGAAGGAGCAAAAGCAAAAAGACATCTGACATTGATGAAATCCATGTACGGGGCGCAAATTAATGTAATAGCGACAAGCGACAATGATGTAGTAATGGAACCAAAAAACAAACTCGGGGACTGCACTCAAAATTAGATTTGAAGACGCTCTGATGCCATTTGTGCGTAACAAACTATTTATTGAATCATTTGACTTGGTCGCCGTTTATTTTTTTCTGTTTTCATATATTCAATTCCAGCGACAAGTTTCATGAATAAAAATCAACTACCATTCTCTACGTTCACTGCAGTCTAGCTACAGCTTTCTTTACCACATGAACATGAATATCATCAAACATCAATCAGAGTCCTCCAGCCCCCGACTATTATCTAACTATTAGCGACTAGATTTGTTGTAGGTTAGTAACCATGCCCTGCGATTTTGGAATCAGTCAAATTGCGATGAATTATCCAAACAATGCAACTCACAATGATGTTTATTTCGATGGTGAGAAAAAAAAAGAAGGACGTTACGAATTGACGTCATGATCGATCAAGAGAATAACGTTCCTTCGATCCTTTTGTAGACCTTCATCTCCGAACAGCATAGGATGTGACGCGTGCCCGTAAACGCGTGCATATCCAACATCCACCAGATTCCCTTGTGGTCTGTTTTGTTGAAGTTCCCGTTGAGGTTGCTATAGGTGCACCAGCCCCAATACCACCAAGCTCCTTCGTGATGAGAGGCGCAATTCAACCGCCAATTATCGTGGTCCGCGTCCTTCGTTGTGAATCGACGATTGTTGTTCAATGCGAGAGCGTCAGCGGTTACATTCCCGGAGAATCCGGATATATGTAGCCGGTAGTGGTCGAGTTCGTGCCCGATGCTGAAGGACCTGAATTCGAATTATGATTGAGTTACATTGGTGCAAATTTTTACAGCGGCGTCAGGATTCTACAGACTTTGAGAATGGTCGGAATAAATTGCGGTTACGATCCCACCGTGTACATGTACAGTCACCGAATGCGCTCACCTGTATTTATACCGCATATGATCGTTTTTGCCTTTCGTCATCATGTTGATTTCCAACGACATGTCATCTCCTTTTGTCAATTCGTGCAATGTCTCAAGTCCTGCAGACAAAACGCGGTTTTCAATCAATTGCTTTCAAACGCAAAAATCAAATAAACAACTGCAAGAAGCGGGCTATTTGAGTTGTCACGCAATCGAGTTCTTGTTTTTTGTGCCATTCACAACTGATATGGTCATTTGCGACTGAATCGAAACGGTTTTCTTGATGTTTTGCTATGCTATGGTCATTTACAACAGGTTAATTTCGTTTATTTTGTACAGCTTACCAGTTACCATCGCTTAGACCAGTGGTTCTCGACCGGGGGATCCGCGAAGCGAAATAGTTGATAACCTTTTTTTTAAATTAGGGAAATCACGAGGCAGTTTCGCGTCATTAATGTAGTAAAACGTCAACAGGATGACCGTCTGAGATGAAATATCCCACTGCGTAGGTTGATTTTAATTGCTAAATGACCATTAGCCTATATCTTTTGCTGTCTGGAGATATTTGGTTGGGAATTGAGAAAAAAATAAAAAGTTGGATTAGTAAAGTCAATCACGGTGACTTCGAAATGTTAGCAAAAATCCCTTTTCCATAATAATTTCAAGATGAACTGATACATAGAAATGACCACTGACCATAGGCTTGACGTTATATGTTCTTCAAAAAAAATGTTTGTCAATTTTGGTGCCATAGAATATTTGTTGCGATCATGCCAAAATGTGTCGTCGGAGGCGTTACGCGTTTTCAATCCATTGGCCACCACCTATCTTTATGAAAATGGATTTTCGACACTCGTATCAAATCGAAGGCGCGGATTTTCAAGACACGACCATGTATTTCAAGAAATGTAGTTGCGATAAGTTCACTTTGGAATATTAAAAGCCAGCCATACTCAAATACCACATGTCTGAGCTACATGCACTTAGTCAAGTATTCACGGACTAGGACGTTCAGTCTTTCTTAATCATTTGTTCGACCCATGCAGCTGAGCTACGTTGCACATATTTTTTATTTTGTCAAGTGGGAAGCAGTGTTTGGTTATATTTACATCAATTTTACAAAACCAGACGATGCATTTACTTTGTCACATGTAGTATCATGGTATAATTCCAAAAAATGCATCAATTTATGACTGCATCGCGAAGATGCATAGCGCAATTTTCTTCCTCTATGCAACTGAATTGCAATGTGCAAATAATGTCAAATTTTATCAATATATTTATTAATAACAGTGAGTGGTCGTACATAAAAATCATATTTCAGCTATTATTAGTAATTTAAAGATCCCTTCGATAATAAAGAACTCGGAGTCGGAGTCAGCGTCATTTTAACAAACTCCAACTCCGACTGCATGCACTATAGTTTTCACGACTCCGACTCCGATTTTAAGGCGTGCTAAATAATTTTGACACTTCGACTCGATTAAGCGAAAAATTAGCCAAACTCCGACTCCGACTCCGACTTCACAGCCCGCAACCCATTGGTGTTGCAGCCAGAGTTGGATCAATTGTAATTTGTAATTGTAATTGAATGTAATTAATTACATTTTTTAATGTAATTGTAATGTAATTGTAATTGAAGCATTTTTATTTTGTGTAATTGTAATTGTAATTGTAATTTGACAAAAATTTTGCTCAATTACAATTTCAATTACATTAAATTGCTATTGAGACCTGACAAGCACAACATAAAACAATTGACTTATAATGCATTCTCTTTAAATGTCGACAAGGAACTTGGTGGATCCATTCGCGGAAGCCCTTGACTGCGCCCTTGCGGGCGAAGTTTTTTTTATTTTTACCGCTATGCTGGCCTCGGCTGCCATTGTATACAATTTTTAGATTACTAACCAACGGATGGATTCGCAACTCGTGACTCACGCCGAGAAACGAACTGCTGAGCCGGCTAAAAGCAGCAGAATTGATATTCCCATAGCTGGCGATCCAAGCGTCGAAATTTGATATTTATGGTCCTAATCGAAAGCTAGTGTCGCACTGATTCCGCAATAAAAGTATATTTCCAGGCAATGGTACCATCCCAAAATAGTCGTGTAAGTCTGGGAATCGGCATTGTTCTGAACAATCGCTGGGCGTAATTGGTAATTGTTGTGGTCATGCTGCTGCAGCGCTCTCACTTTTCAGAACAGTCGGCCTTAAACGGCTATTTTGGAGCAGTTACATTGCCCTGACGAGATTTTATTTTGTATTTTCGGAATTAGTACATCAATAGCTTACGATAAAGACCAGATGCATCAAATTTGGACGCATGGATCGCCAGCTCTAGGACTAACTAACCAGACCACTGGATTTTATATAACGTCTTATCTGACAAAGCACGGTTTTGTTTTCACTCCTCATCCTAATTCCTACGTCCCTTGATAAAAATAATATTCTTTCTTTAATTATATACTATAGACGCAAATCCAACACGTGCATATATTATAATACTTTTTCAACGACATACTGCACCCTATCCTTAATCCTAACCCATAGGAAATTAGGTAAATAACATTTTACATTTCCAATTACGTGAGCCATAATTACCGAGCATTCAAAACACGCTTATATTTCGCCACAATGACATCTTACATAGCATACTATGTACGCACATAAACGCATTTATTACCACACAATCTGAACTAGACTTGAATTGTTGTTAAATACGACGCTACGGTTGTGAAGGAGCATGGTTAAATTTATGATTATTCAATTACATGTTCAACAGCAGCAATTGTAATTGTAATTGTAATGTAATTGAAGCATGCAAGGAGTAATTGTAATTGTAATTGTAATTTGATATTTTTAGCATGGAGTAATTGTAATTGTAATGTAATTTAAACATTCATGAAAGTAATTGTAATTGTAATTGTAATTGAACTGAAATGATGTAATTGATCCAACTCTGGTTGCAGCTGTGGATCACTGCTCTATTTCGTCACCCACACAATCGAGTTAGGCGGGTCAAAATTCTATGACTGAATCGAAACCAACCCACCGAGCCACAAATCTCCGTTACAATCCCCGAATCCGTTCACGTAATCGTCCCAGCCCCGGAAGAAATTCACGTTTCCGTATTTACGTCGCTGGAAAACCTGAAACGCAATACGCCAAACGGTCAAAGTGACAGAAATCTCACGAATTCTCTTCTAAGAGTCCGCGTTCGAGGTTATCGTTCAAAATAATGTGTCGCCTCGAACTGATTTGAACTTTTTTCACCTGAAACCGAGCTTTCTCATGACGTTACAAACGATTTTCTTTTAAAGATTCAAAATTCTACTCACAGTCCATTTCTCGTGTGCAGGGCATGTCTTCTTCTCATCACCTGCTCTGATTTGAAGCGGGTAATTCACGAATTCAAATATCAAAACAAACCAAATCTTGAGTAACATTTTCAGAGGGGATTTGATATCATTTTAACGATGCGTGTCCTGCTCAACTTGAGAAGGTAGATGACTGATCAATTTATATTGACGGAGAAGATCACCCGACCAGCTTCAACTGAGCTATACGTTTGCAATGACAAATTCGCTGCGTTGACTGCCATTTTGAGGAAGACAGCTTCCTGATATCGTTTAGGAAATGCGCTGAACCGAGTTTCACATAAGACTCACTCGATCAAGCGTAATACCGACAGGGAAGTTTTTTTAAGAAATACGAATTTGGCTCGAAAAATATGTAATATTTTATGGAAATGCGACCCACGGAGGAAAATAATGCGTCCCGCGTTGAAATGCAAATTGAAAGGATTTTTCCTTCGTTTTGCTTGGTGTGTGTGAGCAATTTCACAATCATACGAGTAGCGACAATAACTATACATTCAAAAATATAACTACATCATGGGGCCAACCCGTGGCCCATGACAAGTATTATAAGTTATGAGTGACCCGCGAGGTAATTTTCTACATTAGTTATATTATCAAAAATTTAATCACCCAAGTAATTTATTATGAACTTGCAAGGCAAAACCAAAATTTGATTAACATGCGACCACGACATTTGTGATCTTGATGACGAAAATATCAGTTCCGACGCATTGGCGTCGTGCCAGCCACAAATTTCATTAATTGCCATAAAGTCAAATATTACGCAGAGGTGACCCACAATATGTACATTGTAGAAGTAGCAATATTATTGGCCGAATGAAACTATTACCTTTGAAAAATGTTCGCGCTTGGCGCGGCTAGGACATCGGCTAGGCCACCACAGAACAACATGCTTCCAATTCACTATCTACCGCCTGAATCTAACTCTAACACGACTAAAACTTATAACGCCTTAACTGAGAGTTGAGAGTACTGAACATTTTTAGCGCTGATTTAAAAAATCATCAGCTACCACCGATCATTAACCCGCTGTATACATACATAGACCCATGGGTATGGGCATAGGCGCCGAGTTACGGGGTGGCGGGGTGGCGCAGCCACCCCATGAAACATTTATGGGGTGGCGGCGACCCCATACAATAAGATAATAGCCCGCCGTCTGCGATTTCAAATCATCAGCGCTGTCAATTATCGAGTCCGTGATAGCCCGTGAATGCTAACTATTCATCATTAACCGATACGCGCGCGAATAATTGAATACGCAGTTTCGTTGTCGACGATGAACTAGAGCCCCAATAAATTGTAATCCGTGATTAGTAATCAGACAATCGAAGCCACCTCGTTTACGACGTCGATTTCGACACGCTCGCGCTAAGAAACACCATCATCTTCTCTCTCGACCAGACGAGCAAATTCACGTTCTCTTTCTCTTAAATAAATTGTAGTTGCGCCCATATTCGTTTAGAAAATAATTCTTGAGTTAGTTCCGTGATAGTCTCTTTAATTGGAGGTTTGGAGCGCGAAATAGGACAGTGTGTTTGTGTATGCCTGCGAATTGAAAGTCATTCCTGCGCAAAGTGCGCATATTCATTATTCTAACAAAGGTTTTGCCAACTTTTATCGCGAAATGCAACAATGCAGCTCAAACCTCGTTATAATAAGTGCATTATTTGCATCGATGAGGCCCGCAAGCCGCGTTTAAAATATTTTGTGAACCATTTTCGTGATAAATATTCTCGGAGCGCAAAGTTGAACAGTGATTTATTGTGTGTGTCTGCTAGTTGGAATTTATTCCAGTGCCCATAATATTAATTCAATTATGCTTTGCGAACGTAAATCGGGAAATGCAGCGATGCAGTCAAAATCGATGTTTTAATCAGCAACTAATTGTCGCGATTCGAGCTACTCAATAGTGAGTAAAAACCCATTGTGTTAGCGGTAAGGGAGATTGACCGCGAGCGTTTGTAATGATAATTCTTGTCTGTCTTTCGTGTTCCAGAATTGTCGCGCTGTGTTGCTGCTCAGTCCAGCGGCGAATGCCAAGTGCGCGGCAATCAATGACCTAAATTTGCAATGATCTCAGCGGGAGATCGCGTCGCGTTGCATTGTGCGATGCGATATGCGTGCAAAGACGAATCTCGCTAATTGGTCGCGGGCTCGCGTAACACTGATAATACGGCTTGTTGAATTGCAACTGAATATTAGCGCCAGAATGGCCATTTCAAAAGGAAGGGGTTTTGCGTGTCAAAAGGAGGGGGTTTCGACGCCCCTGGCTACGCGCCTGCCGCCACCCCATGCAAAAATAAAAGCCGGCGCCTATGGGTATGGGTATAGGGTTAAGGCCTAGCTTCACTTCATAATGGGTAATTGAGAGCACAAAAACATTTAGCATTAAGTTAGCATTGTTAAGTTGTGTGTTCCGGTTTCCTATGCATAGAGTCCGGGAAGGGAAGTCGAAAGCTACAACAGGAGTTAATCCCGATCACCCAAACGCAACAAATCTCGAGACGCTATAAGTAGCTATATAGCGTTCATTCAGCGTCTCCCGTTTCCTGCAAGATTCGGGTACCCGTGTATAAGAATAGGGTTGTATTTACCACACACAAAAATAAACTTGAAAAAACATGTCTAAAACATATGGCTATTTAGATACTTGGCATCGGAAAACGCGCGACCCCAAACGAAATTTAACGATTCACCCGTTCTGACGCAAAACGCCGCGTAGATACTCGCTTGGGGGGAGATAGCGTAGTGGTGACGATAAGCGTCGGGTGGGTCGTTCGGCATCCTCCTATCTGTGTCTTATCGTATGATACATTTGGTTTGTCTCGTTCAGATGAAAATATAATCTAACAATTATTGATTAATATTGGCGTCTAATGGGTTTTAGTTTTAAGCGTACCCCAAAGCCCAGTTCACTCATTAATGCTGCAGTGTTGCATTGTTCGGATGACTCGAGTCACCTTTTTCGTATGACTTGGCTTGACTCAGGTGACTTTCCAAAAATGACTTGACCTTTTTCAGCTTGCAACACTATTCATTGCTAGTATAATTTATTAGACTTTTCGTGTGCTCATTACTAAGAGTGAATTATACCTAGAGCTCTCTCCGCCCCGATTATCCGAAATTTCATGCTGGTTACGTCCTATTTTGTGATATGATTGTTGATACACAATGTTCTTTCTAATTCTCTACTAGTTGCTGACGATTACCCCTGACGCGGGCTGACGAGTGTCAGCCGAAAATATTCGGGTTCATTTCAATGTGAATATAGCCTAGTGAAGTCAATTGTATGTTAAAACTCAGTATCTCCAAGCAGCTCTGTACGCATTTTTACTGTGCCGATATATTACTAATATGCCAACCGTAGGGTAACATCATTTGTTGTCATCCGTCGACGCGACAATAGAGCACCGATTCTGCAGGCAATTGGGGGCAATTGGAGTGCTTTAGTGCAGGGATGCGCAGCGTGATGGTGCATCATTGGCATTTCGGCCCTGACCTATTTCGATCCAGGACAAGTCAACACATGTGGCCAAAATGCGACTCCACGAAGTGCGATGCTGAAACTATCAGGCGGCCCGGAATAGTCAAGTAATTGCATCCGTGCCCCGTGCGGTAGAAATGCGACCCGCGGAAGAACATAATGCTCCCCGTGTTGAAATGCGAATTTAAAAGGAAATTTTCATTTCTTTGGTCTCGTTACACTATAGATAGCTAACCTCCGTAGGTTGGTTATCTATAGTTACACCATGTAACAAAAAGTTAGTTGAGCCGATTTTTTGATATTTCCTATACCATATTCCTTAGTAAAATATGTTTGTGGCATTTTGTGTCACAAATATCGATTAAAAATGTCATTTTAAGCATTTTAAACCTTCCGCACCCTTTATTAAATTCTCTGTAGCTGTGACGTCACAATGGTCCACCATTCAATTCATAACAGTTGGTCAGTTTGTCAGCTAATGGGCTAATCTCAAATTCACTTTCGCTTGTAAATGCACAATTGCACATCCTGATCGTCGATATAATGAGTTTAATCTTATCACTCACGACTTTGTCTGAAGTGCGCGGACGCGTGTAGCATTGGATTCAATATCACCCAAGAGTTTTAAAAATGTGAGTGTAGCCTGACTTAAACTCGATATCGAACACACTATGACCTGGATCCGTTTTTCTTGACTCGGTGGTGAATTGAATATCACTACTCAGCTTGAGATTGACTCGTGACTAGGGCTGGGCAAAATCGAGAACCTGAGTGATTCGATTCTGAATCACGTATTATTCTTCGAGTCGAGTATCATACATTATGACGTCATAACAGAATGTAATATGTCCAAGTTCAAATATGTACCTTTTATGCCACAGCAAAGGATATATTGTCTGTTATTCATCACATTAAAGATGCTGTCCCGTGGGACTGCGAAAACAATTGTACACGGGATTGAAACAGCTCAGCTTGAGCCGGACTAGAGTACCGGTGCGAGTAATGACGGACTTCGAGTATCTTCAACTGACTGCTATAAGTCCAGACCACAGACACAATAATATCCCCGTTACGATGTATTGTAGAATCAAGGTCAATCAGTCTGGTCCAATAACATAACGTTAAAAAATACGCTGGCAATACTCTGAGAAATTACAATAACATCAATTAGAATGTAAGAGCGATAAGACCACCCTGTTAACTGCGCGACGTTCTCAGACAAAAGAATGAACACGTACGCTCGATGCCTAGCCTCGTTCTGCGAGGTAGTCATGTGTAACGAACTGTAGAATACGGGCGGAAAGCCACCGTGACATAGCCGCCCCCGTGACGAAACGTAATTGCAAAGGCGGTTATCGGTGAGCCACAAAAAAATGAAGGAATGGTGGTTTCCAGCTTGACAATGGGGGAGTGAAGAAACATGTAAAACAAAAGCAATTGTACCGAACGCTGACACAGTGCCAGTAAGCGAAGTCAATGTACAAAGAAAAAAGCACAACATTGGCAAGTGGGGTGCGAGATTGGCAAGACACAAAGAGCATGCATAAAAGAGAGCAAAATCATTCAAGCTCAAGACGACACAACTTGCGGATGTCGCGACTATAAGTACCAGTGGGAGTACGCACAGTAACTTTTCGAACCAGCCCATGGCCATCCGGAAATGTTTGTTCAATGTTCAACTATGGCTTTCGGCCATTTACCACGGGGTACAGAGGAATCAGTCATGAGTTCCAGCCTGGGAATGCTTGGGGCATTCTTCGGCATGACTCTGGAGATTCCTCTGACGAAAGAAACGTGAACCTGTCCGTCAGGATCCTCAAAACGGATGTAACAAAATCAGAATAACCATGTGTGCTGGCATCAGCAAATGCATGGAGCTGAATATTCACTGGCGAGAAACCAGGCGGCTTGTAGCATCTGGGAAACGACAGCTTTTCGAGTTCTGGGAGTGAGTCGACCCATTTTTTCCATTTTGCTTTGAAACTATCGTCGATCGGTGTGTCCCAATCCAGGTCGTCACGAGATATTTTCTGTAGGAGCAGTCTTGCCGGTAACAGGAACGGGCTTAGATATCCGAAGGGAGTGTAGATCTGAGCGATCTGGCTGGCGATGCCTCTTCGAGTAAAAGGCTTAGGTTTGATGTTAGTGCGGGCGCAAAGTGAGTCCTCATTCATGTTCCAGATAATTCCCAACGTACGTTCGTTACCGGAATTTGTGAAGTCGAGATCCACCAGGTTGGCAGCACGGGCGTCTTCGGGAATCCACGACATGATCTCGGTCGTGCCGCTAGCAAATTTTGTAAGGTTGAAACCGTAGTGAGCGAAAAGTGTTCGCAGCTCTTCGATGACTTTGATCGAAGTTTCAAGGTCGTCTGATGGATGTAGTATGTCCTCGACATATGTGTTACATAAGATACAGTCAAGCGTAGGCTTGTCGGCACTGGTGCCGTTCAAAAGAACGATCTGACGAAGACAGAATTGAGCAACGCATGGTGAAGACGTGCTTCCGAAGACATGAGACGTCATCTGGTAATCCATCGCTTTTCCATCTAGTCTGCTGTCTTCAAACCAGAGGAAGCGTAGGCTATCAGAGTCTTCCGGATAGGTCTGAATTCTCGAGAACATCTGGGCGAGATCGGCAACCCAAGCGTACCTGCCCATACGAAAACGGCATGGTACTCCAATCAGAGAGGAGTTGACGTCAGGCCCGCTGGGCAGTTGGCTGTTCAAACTGATGCCCGAGAATTTGCGGCTCGCGTCGAATACGATTCGCATCTTCTGTTGTCGGGTGTGGAAATGGATGAGATAAAAACTCCTTTCGGATGAAGGAAGTAGGTCGGGCGGGACTACCCGTGCATAGCCTCGAGACAGGTATTCGTCGATTTTTTCTTTATACTTGCGAAACAACTCAGGATCTTTCTGGAATTTCAAGCGTTGGTTTTCGAGCGATCTCTCGGCAGCTCCATGATTATATGGAAGCTTCACTTCTTTCGTTCTCCATGGAAGACCGACTCGGAAACGGCCGTTCAATATGTGCGCGGTTTCTTTCATAGTCGACAGAGCTTGTTCGTCTTCGATCGAATTTTGCGATTCATAGGGATCAACCCAAACGTCCGAAAAATCAGCGTTACAATTAGAGCAAATTGGCAATTTTGGCGACTCATATTGGTTTAAAATGGTATTCTCGGCATGCACGAAATTCATATCGATAAAATTCACACTATTGGGCTTAAAGCCAGATTTGACAAGGGTGCGGTCGGCGCCAGCAAGGGACCAACCGAAAACCGAGAGCTCGGCACCGGGCAGACCATTTTTGGGCCTGATTTCTGTATTTGGGTACTGCATTAGGAAATCTTTTCCTATGACAAGGTCGACGTCATTCGTATCGGCAACCGGTATGTTAATATGACTGAGGTGATCACATTTAGAAATAGTATCAACATTCGGCTTATGATTTTGCACATCGGGAAAATGAGAAGTCGCGAGCACATTTTTTATATCGATAACTGTGCTTTGATCAAGGGCTTGCACAGTAAGAGAAATCACCTCTACCTCCCCTTCGAAAACGCCACCCGCGGTCGACGTTTCACAAACCATTCGATCACCCTGGATATTTAATTTTTTACGCAGGCGGTGTGTGCACAGAACATGACCACAGCCTGGGTCTAGGAATGCGTTGGTGACCACTCTAACATTTGAATCGGGGGAGGTGATTATAACCGGTACAACAGATAACCGCACGGGATTTACTTTCCCGTTTAGCCAAGATGACATCGTGTTGACGTCTGCGGTTATTTTATTTTGAAAACCCCCATGAAGTAGGGTGTGATGCGACGCTCCGCAGCCGCTGACGTAGCACTTGCGATCTGACTTGCACGTACGGGCTTCGTGCCCGTAGCCCAGGCAGTTGGCACATACCGGCTTTTCTTCTATATATTTCTTGCGTTCGGCTGGAGTCTTCTGGTGGAAGAGGTCACATTGGTAGAGCGGGTGCGAGTCGTCGCAGAGGTGACAGCGAGGCGTTGGCTTCGTATGTGAAGAGCTTTGTCTTGGTTCGTTAGTGACAGCGACGGGACGATCGACGGACGTTGCATTCATTTGCGTCTTTCGAGGTGGAAACTTGGTAGCTCTGGCGAACGGCATGCTCGACACGAATTTTCCAAGTCGAGTTCTTGACGTACCAGCTTGTCTACCAACGAAGGCGACAAAATCTTTAAACTGCGGCTCGTACCCGTTTTCCATCTTTTCTTCATACTTGCTAGAGAATTTTTGTATGAAGTGGCGGGGAAAACGCTTCATTATCGCGTCAGAGACTGCCGGTGCATTTACTTGGGCCATTGCGCCAAGTTGCGAGAGGATATGGTTTGCCGACCGAAGCTGATCATAGGCCCCAGCCAGTTCACGATTATCATTAGGGTTAACATCATCCCCATGCATCAATTCATCAATGAAAGCGTCAATAACATAGGAGTCTCGGCCAAAGCTATCATGTAGGACGTTACGGGCATGTAAGTATGCATCCTCGCCATACCGATTAGCACTGCAGCCAGCAAGTGCGGATTTAGCGTCGCCCGTACAGTACGATATCAGCTTGTTAAGCTTGGTACGGGCGTCGTGCCTTTCACTAGGATTGGCATTTATGGGTTCAAAAGCACTATCGAATTCGTTCATGAACCGGTAATAATCTCGCGGGTTGCCATCGAAACTGGCAATTGTAACAGTGTTGAGGTCCATGCTACGCTTCATGGAGCCTAACATGGAATTCACCGAGGCAAGATAGGGGTCGTTATTACAGTTCGCCGGGCTATCCGGTGTCATTAGGACGGAAGGACCGTAATCGCGCGGTTGATAAGGGCCAGGAGTGATACTACTGCGGTTATGTACGGGATTACTATAGCCAGAAAGCGCGAAATCTCCTTGCTCTCGATACCGGGGAATAGAATCGTCGTGCTCGGAAAACGAAAAACGGTCCGGGCGGCGGTAACTAGTCATTAATCGATTGCGAGAATGAGAGCGAAGATCGGTGTGCGCGTTCGGCACAGTACGAATATCGGCGGGTTGACCGCGAACATGAGAACTAAGATCAGTGTGCGCGTTCGGCACAGTACGAACATCGGCGGGTCGACCGCGAAAATGAGAACTAAGATCAGTGTGCGCGTTCGGCACAGTACGAATATCGGCGGAGTGGCCGCGAGGACGATGAATGAGATCATTGTGCATAGTAAACATGAAATCGTTTTGCCGACGATGAATATCGACGAGCGTATTACGAGGATAAGAAATATGTTCATTGACAAAACGTTCACCCTGCCACTGCGGAGTGCTTCGAGGGTCTGAACGAGTGGCCAGCCCAGCATCTAGACTACGCGAACAAACAGGCTGGGAATGTGAGCCTAGCTCCCTAGCCTGGTAACTATAGGTATCCGCTGCGAAACTGACGGACGGGCGACAGTTACGATTAGGGTTTTGAACTAGAGCATGCGCGACTTCTACCTTACTTGCTTGTGCGGTTGGCTGATGGTTGGTTGTCAACGATTGGGTTACCGCCGGCTCGTTAGCCAGTCTTTGCCCAGTACTACTGCCTGTTGCAGACGCTGGCGTTCCCCAGGGAAGGAACCACGATGCGTGAGTAGCAGCCAAATTCAAAGGTTCAGTACTCGCAGCAATGTTTTCTGTGTCGGAAATGATCGACCCTCGTGATCCGATAGAACCGGCAATTGATGCTTCTTCCTCGGCGGCTTCCAAGTTCGAGGTAGCTTCGAGAACCTCAAATCTACCTTCAAATTCGGCATCGATTGTAGCTCTTCTCTGTTCTTGTCTCAGTTTAATCCTCTCGAGTGCCAGTCTAGCGTTGCGGACTGTTGCTGGTGTTCTGGACGGCGTGACGGAATGAAGACTTGATGGTTTCTTCGAAGTTTGGGCATTAATGTAGTCGATGGTAACTTTGGAAGAAGAGTTCGTGCTTCCTTCTTGGTAGGATTTGTAGGCGTGACGTGCATTGACCTGTGCGCGTGAAGCTGTTGCGAGCAGCTTTTCTATTTGTGGTATCGAATCTCGAAGGGCGTGATCCTGTTCAACGCTTCTGATCAATCGGTCCAAGTCGGCGGCGACTTGAACGCAGAGTTCTTCTAGTTCGTCTCTGAACTTGACAACGTGTTTGATGGGCGAAGCATTATCGATAGAGGAAATGAAAGCACGCTCGACTTTCAGGAGAGCGGCGCTGGAATTTTCGAGGACCTGGTCGATATAGTGCTTGCTCCGGTACTGTTGATCAGCAGCTTGCAGTGTTGTATCCATATCGAGGTCAGTCAGCTCTCGTATTTTTCAACTTTTATGTCCCGTGGGACTGCGAAAACAATTGTACACGGGATTGAAACAGCTCAGCTAGAGCCGGACTAGAGTACCGGTGCGAGTAATGACGGACTTCGAGTATCTTCAACTGACTGCTATAAGTCCAGACCACAGACACAATAATATCCCCGTTACGATGTATTGTAGAATCAAGGTCAATCAGTCTGGTCCAATAACATAACGTTAAAAAATACGCTGGCAATACTCTGAGAAATTACAATAACATCAATTAGAATGTAAGAGCGATAAGACCACCCTGTTAACTGCGCGACGTTCTCAGACAAAAGAATGAACACGTGCGCTCGATGCCTAGCCTCGTTCTGCGAGGTAGTCATGTGTAACGAACTGTAGAATACGGGCGGAAAGCCACCGTGACAGATGCTTTGATATTTTTTCGACCATACCGATTTCATTGCACTTCGTGACAAGGTTATGGGATTATTATGACTTCGAAATGTGTTATTTCACGTAAGCTTTGTAGCTTTGTACTATGTTTCGTATGCTTGAATGCAGCCAATCAGTATTTCACGGCTTCCTCAGTGGAAACTAGCATCAAAACTATAATTCTCGTTGATAAATTAACTTTCCGTAGCGAGGAGCTTGTAATTTCAGTACTCGAAAATATCGTCTTTTACTACTCGACTCGAATCATTAAAATTAATATTCGATTCAGATTCGAGTACTCGAATCATTGTGCCCAGCCCTACTCGTGACTTGGTTCTGCTCTTGGCTGCGTGTTAGCGACATCTACCCGACAGGAGTTAAAGCCCTTTTGTTGTGATGAATCGAAGAAGCCGGAGATGGCCCCGTACCGCAGAAAATTTCGCAAATAAATCGTAATCACTCCACACCGATTACGCGGCATTGAAGAGCTATATGCGTATTTGTGAATTGGGGCTAAATGCCAGACACTGTACCACTGAAAACTGCGCGACGATCACGACGATTTAGCGACTTACGATCCTTTGATGTGGCAGCTGCCGCCAAACCCGTTTTCTGAACCTTCCTGTTTGCAGCCGAAGACGCGACTTATTTAAACATCTGCTCAAGGCATGACTCGCCTCTACTCTCTGATCATCTTCCCGAGATGACTATTAACGCTGAATCACAGACAATTTTATGACGTGACTTGTTTCCCGTCATTATTCCATCACTCAGACAATGTTCGATCCATAATATATTTCGCGGTAATAAAGAAACAAGTTGAACAAAAATTTGTACAAAAAAATACTGCTACCACAACTCGCACGAGATTGTTGTCTCGAAATCATGGAAGTTGGTGTCGATAAGAAAGTTATTTTCCATTCGCCTCATGCAGTTCGCAAGTACACGACAGACCTGAAGCATGGTAGAATTCGCCTTGATTTCTCAGCCTCATGGGATCTACCTCTTAGAGGCGAAGCAACAAGTCATTTATAGAACTGGGCACGATGATATGAGCATTAATTCTAGTGATTCGAGTCGAGTTTTTCTAGTTACGAAAACATGAACTCTATGCCATTAATTTAGCAACGAGAATTCTAGTTCTGATACTATTTCCCACTGTGGCAGCCTTGAAACCTCGCAGGTCGCAGCGTACGAAACATGTAGTACAACGCCACGCACGTTAGTGGAAATGACGTATCTGCGAAGTCGTGATAGACCCACCGTATTGTCACAAAGTGCAAGGAACAAGGTATGGTCGAAAAAATACCAAATTATCTTATGATGTAGAATTGGTGCTATATTCTTCGTGGTAGCTAAAGGGTGCGTATCTGAACTTTCCACATCTTTCATGCAATTAAGACTTCGGATTGAGTTCGTATCGAAGCGTTTACTAATTTCAGTATCGAATCGCTCAGGTACTCGATTTTTCCCATTTGGCAGCGGCTAATAATATAACATCATTTTACAGTGGTGTTGTGACATGAAAATTGCATTCCAAAACAGAAAAAGAAATCAATGAAGGGGATGCACGTGACAATCATTTTGTAGAAAAAGGGAAACACGATATTGCGCTATTCACTGTTGACATTTGCACTGTGCATTGTGGCGTCGCTGTGACGTCAGCTACACCCCAGCAGTCTTCCTCGCTCTGACTTCACCCGCGACTTTGCCTTGCGCCGTTGTCGCAATTCCAGAAGCAATTCAAGCCTTTCCCGCTTTATGGGGGTTCTCCCTCGGCTCCTGTGTGTCACGTAGGTTTCTGGCAAGTGAAAAGCCGGGTGTTGCCTTTGTCACCGTGCTCGCACACGAGGCCCTCCTCGCATTCGCACATTTGGAAGCGGTCCACGTTTCTGCGGTTTTTTCGGCGCGGTCGTGCGCAAATCTGGAAAAGGAATGCGCAAATTAGCCAACCGTAAAGTTTTCTTCTAATCTACATATAGAGGTGAGCTTTTTAATCGTTTTCATCCAAGAAGCCACCCGAAAAAGTGTTTATTTTTCGCATTTTCACTCAAAAAGGCGTTTTTTGCATTTCCCCAGATAGAGTGATTTTCAGACCTGCGCAAACTATACCGTGCAATCTGTATAGTTAGATTCTTTACGGCCCACTAACTACTGTTATTTTTATAGTATTTCAAGTTCTATTTCTTGTTGTTGATTTGGCACTTCCACATTTCCACCGGAAGACGTGTAATCGACAATCGTGTAGTTCGCTGATTTTCGCCTTAACGTATGATGCAAATCAGGCAAACACATCTTCAGGTACGAATTCCACTTTCACACCCCTCCGATGGGTAAAAATGAGTCAATTACACCAATCCTTATGGATATATATATATCCCAGGGGTGTATAGTGGGTTCTGTTTAGGTGGAACACTCCAGAAATCCCAAAAAGCATATTTTTCCACCTGAAAGTGGTGTTTACATGATTTTCAGCCTTTCTATAGTGAAAATATGATAAATTCACCTATTTTCAACCCATGTAGGTGCAATGCGTATTGTACTGTACTTACATCTCCTTCCTTTTTCATAGGCTTGCAAATCTTCATGTTGTGATGCCGCGCGCAGCAGTGTCCCACCGGGCACTCCAGAGTACGGATACATTTTTCCCGTCCTGCAGAGGTCAAATTAACTGTTATAAAGAAGTGTTGAAAATGGTCGCGGTTAGAGCTCAAGTAGAAGTAGAAGCATCGATTTACAAGAAAGTAAAAGGCGAGTATATTCTAAGCTTATAGTTTTGCCTCAGAAACTGAAAACTATCAAGTAGATGTAGAATAGGGCTGTTCAAATTTTATTGGCTAGATGGCTACTTGATGAAATTGTTGCCTAAAAAACACTGCACACCAATTTTGGCTATAGAAGCAAAGCTATATAAGAAGAGAGTTTTGAATTTATTTAATAAAAATATATATTGAAATTGTTAATGAAATTATAAATTTGTCTGAAAAAACGATGCACAAAAAATTTGGCCCAATTTCAACCTGTAGAAGCGAAATTATTGATGTTGAAAATTTGGGATTTCAAATCATAGCGTTTACGGTGAGTAGATCCATAATAAATATTTAAAGAATTTGCCACCGTAAATACTATTTTCACAAATCCGAAAATTTGCGCTCCAACAATTTTGCGCTTCAACTGGACGGAATTGAGTCAAAATTGGTGCTTTTTTTGGGGGCAGCGCGTCACAATTTTATCAAGTACCCGGTAAAATTTGACAAATAAGATATTTTTGAACAGAAAATCATAACCACTTGAGGAAGCATTCCGAGTAGCTAAATCTACTTGAAGTACTTCGTTGTTGCTGTTATATGACGCCACGATCGCTCAAAACGCGCGCGCGTAAAGCGTCGAAACCGCATTGCGTCGGTAATGAGTGTGGATGCAATTACATTACGTACATTCAGGAAATTGGTGGCAAATTGCCCTCAGTCGGCGAGATCTGTCGCGTTTTAAGAGGGATATTTCGCTAATCTCCTGACAGATAATAATTTTAAAGGAACGAGATCAAAGCTGATAGGGGATGACATGTCTCGCGTGGAAGATGGTAATTATACATTGGGCTTTAAAATTGTAGCACGTGCGTCAAGCGACGGGCCATTGATTAGAACATCTAAACATCGGGCTGCCGGCGCAAAATATTTGTCGGCGCTCTCTTTCATGTTGAGGACAGAGTGCTAAAAGTAAGCAAGAAAAATATGGAGTCGCTTTATTGCCGCCCTTTGATCTAACCATTCATGTAGCGCGCTCGGTAAACAATGTTCTCAAATAGATTTAGGACGGAACAGGTGTAGTTTTCCGATGACATGCCCAATATACTGCAGATTCCATTGTGCACGGGAACGGTTTTTGGCAATGTTTTCGCGACCGCATCAAAGTCGCAGGCCGCTGGTGATTTTAAGAAGCCTGTGACGTCATACGCGAGGTGACAATCGCGTTTGCTGTACAAATAACAAGCCGAATACAAACACATTTTGATCTTAAGAACTGATGGTAGATTTTAGGCTGTCGAATGACGTGACTAGCTTTGTACTGCATGTTTCGTGATGCTGTGATACGACCAATCGAGGTTTACAACCTTTCATGATGGTTAATAGTATTTAAACCATTATTTTCGTTCGTATATTTAGCTCTTAGTGACAAGGAGCGTATAATTTCAGAACTGGAAAAATTCATTTCTCACTATACGCTACTCGAATCATTAGAATTAACACTCGAGTCCGGTTCGAGTTTCCGACAGAGTTGAATCTCACCTGGTGTTAACGGATTTGTGATGTTGATAGGTGGGGGTTTCTTGGTCGACTTGGGGCTCTTTCTGCAGCCCTTTTTGCGCCCCTTGCCTTTTCTTTTACATTTCTTCCTTCTCCTACTCTTTGTCTTTCGGCGCCTTTTTGTTTTCTTCCGTCCCCTCCTGCAGCTGTCAGGACTCGACGGGTCGCATTTCTGTGAAACAGGAAAAGTTTTATTCACGATCTAACTCTCAAACTTATCGACATTTCATTTTGTAACTCTCCAAAGTAGAGACGAATGTTATATTTATACTATAGTTTGTGCCAACAGACGTTCCTGTGTAACCTAAAAATAGTAAATTGAGTTTAACCCCATCTGTTCGCCTCGATTTTTCGAATTAACGTGCCGGCGATGTCATATTTGGTGATGCGGTTGTTGATATACAATGTTCTTTCAAATAATTTTCTAGTTGCTGACGATTACCCCTGACGAGTGTCAGCCAAAATATATTGCGGTTCACTTCAATATGAATATACTATACAATTGTATATTGAGGTTCTGTAGGCCAAGAAGCTCTACAAAGATATCATTCAATTGAACACCAAAGTAGAGAGCTGTTGGGTCCCAAAACAGCTGGAGTTTTCGGAAGTTGTAGGCGGTCACAAAGGCGCTGATAATCGCCACTTTTTAGCGCTCACAAAAGACGCACCTGCGGACACACTCGTCAGAATTATCTCCCTTATCGCCCAGGACTGTTGTGACATCACTACATGCCGGCCGCAGACACGCGAATCATAGAGGAAACCGAGTTGAGATGGGAAGATTTTGATTGTTTTTCTTTCTGCTCGAGTGCAGATGAAAGGCTGGTGGCGCGCGCGACACGCTTATCGTGTTTTCAGCCCCAAAAACCATTTCAAAGTAACGGAAAAGGCGTTTTAAAAGGTGTTGTGGCTCGGATATTATGAAAAGCCTTCAGAACATAACGGCTGTGTGCTTATGCCGAATACTTCGGTTCGGTTTCGTGTCCGGTTAAGGAAACGCAAACCATTATCTGCATACCGCGGTGTTGATAGCGCGAGAAATTAAAACAACCTGACATCACAATCCAGTCGCGAAGTGACATCACAAAGACAAAGCAAAAACAGTAAAACGTTGACTTTTCCTTCGTTAAAATGTCTGGCGCCGAAAAGAATAAGGTTGCCACAACAACATAAAGTAGTTTGATGATATTTTGTGCGTTTCCAAAATGGATTTCCTGCTACAAAGGCTCTCTGATATAGTTGCTGACGATTACCCCTGTCGAGTGTCAGCCATGAAATTTAGGTTTTTTTTCAATATGAATTTGAATATGCTATTCAATGAATGTTGAAGTTCTGTTCGTCCACGAAGCTCTACAAGATTCTATAGTAGTATAGGCTCATCTATGAATGCCATTTTTCTTAATTTTAGTCCGTGGTGCACAAGAGTTTGGGGGTTAAAACTTCAATATACAATTGAATGATATATTCATATTGAAATAAACCCGAATATTTTCGGTTGACATTCGTCAGGGGTAATCGTCAGCAACTAATAAAGAATAGGAAAGAACAGTTGATGAGTGCCACTCTGAACGTTTGATAAATCATAATTATACAAAGATTTGATCTCCAAAGACTCGTTTTGATTGTGAGGCAATCATGCACAACATTTCGATTATGGGTTGACAATCGTATTTCTTTTGGTCAACCTAGAGTCGTCCTAAACTGTCTCGGGCTTAGCGGTGATTTATTAACGTCGGGAAAATCTTTTGAAACCCTAACTATTCATCTCAAATTACCGCAAAATATAAACATTCTTGAAATTTTAAGCCGCGTTTTTTCGCTTCTATCCCGAGAAACATCAATTTATTTTTTCAAAAATGATGAATGAGGTTAGAATATTTACCGACTCTCTATTCGACAGAAATTAATATTCACGTAACATGCAAATTCGTCGAATTGATATTCAGCGAATCTTTTGCAAGCGAGCCTAACTCTGTTTCAGGGATTAAACGCGGCTTAAGGCCAGATCAAGCCCCGGTCGCCGCATATTCGATCATTCTTGTTTTGTCACTCTCACATACCTAACGCGATGACACGGCGCGCCAAATCTTGACGTTTTCAATGATTACGCATGGCGTTTACGTTATGTCATAATCGAAAAAGAGGGTGACACCGAAAATTGGATCCGTGTTTACCTGGAAAATATCAAAATTCGCTCGTATTGACACCTATTTTCGGTATTTCAGAAATAACACCGTTTCAAGGTACTCTTTGAGGTACAGAACTTCAACATATTGAAAAATGTATACGTATTGAAATACACTCAAATATTATCGGCTGACACTCGTCAGGGGTAATTGTATGCAGCCAGTAGAGAGGTAAAAAGAACTTTGTATATCAACAATCGTCTAACCAAGTTTGCCAGTGATACTGATTATAGCAATGTGAAGTTTGTTGATATACAATGTTTAATGTTTGAAGATATTCTTGGTGCGGTAAAGAACCTCAATATACAGTTGAATAATATATTGATATTGAAATAAACCCGAATATTTTCGACTGAAATTGAAGAAAATTCTATATCAACAATCCCATCACCAAATATGATATGTTTTACTGTTAGCAGTGAAACATAAAAAGTATAAATATCAACATTCCTCGCATCTTGCAAAGTCCGTTGGACTGACATCTCGCGTAACATCAACGATATCAATCTCTAAGCCGCGACACTTGTTACAAAACAACGTTGTTTATCGCTAATCCAGTTAGTGATGTCACACAGACTCGCTTTCCCGCGGTTTGTTTGAGACGAAAAGTTTAATCCGACTCGAACGATATGCATGTTGAAAAATTTTTCGAAGGCGTTATTTGAGCAGATGTTACACAGAAGTATTCTTTTGATCATCCCAAGGCAGTTTGTTAAGCAGACTAATCCAATCAAAAGGGCGCCAATTTATTTCTCGATCAAGGAAGGAAAGGCGCATTTCGAAACGGCTTTTAGTCAAGTTGTAATTATCGGTCGGCAATAAAGCCAGTCGACCTCGCAGTGAAAGAAACAAGCCTTCCAATTCCGGTCGGAAGGTCTGATTTTTACATTCTTTTGGTGAATAGCTGGAGTTTTGCGGTTCGCGTCTTTTGTCAACGAATTTGCCGGATCGCAATCGGCCGAATTTAATCGGCGGGTTGTAGATTGCGTGAAGAATAAGTTGAATGAATGCCAGCGTCTCAAACTATTTCTTTCGAGGCACTGGATGAGTCGCTATATCGCAATTTAAAAGTGAGTTCACGTATCCACTGTTCACGGAATGCACTTAACGTCACGTGGTGATACGATTACTGATATACAATGTTCTTTTCAATTCTCTACTATTTGCTGACGGTTACCCTGACGAGTGTCAACCGAAAATATTCGGGTTTATGTCAGTGTGAATATATTATCCAATGGTATATCGAAGTTCTGTACCTCCAAGAAGCTATCCAGCGAAATAGGTATGGTCATTGGTCAATCATATTTGAAATTATATTTAATGTGATGTAGATCTGGCATTATATTGTCTGTGTTCGCATAAATGGTACATATCCGAACTTTCCATATCGTTCACACAGTTATACTGTGACTAAAGAGAGACAATTTTTTGTTCAGCAACCTCCGTATCATGTCGTCACTCAACACGCTTTGACGGATCACAACCGGCAGAAGCGCGGACTTAATTAAATTCCGCCGAAAGTCGACCATTTCAGCCGCGCGCCTTTGAAGTTCGATTTCGCGCGTTTGCATGGAAATCTCATAGATACTCAAAGTCGCAAAACCCTTTGAAATAATCGATGAATCGACAGCGAAATCGGCGTATCCAGTCCGGAATAGAACCCGGAAAAGTGCTTAGTCGAGATTACTCGTGTAATGCGTTAATTAACACCAAAATCGTCCTACAGATCACAATATTCTAGCCGGAAAACGGGAACAGCTGCGCCTCTCCGTCGAGCGATTCGTGCCACAGATGTTTCCTTTCACGGAAAGCCTCTATATCAAATATATCCGATAATCCAAAGAGAATTGCATCGCTTTACATGTATCCGACTTTTAACACGACCGTAACAAAATGACGTAAATTGAGTCGAAATTTAGATACAATCGCACCTCAGCGGTTCTTGGAGGTACAGAATTTCAATACACAATTGAATAATATATTCATATTCAAATAACCACATATTGTCGGCTGACACTCGTCAATGTCAATGGTTTTCATCAGTAACAGAGAATTTGATATAACATTGTCATGCTTTTCAAACGCTGTACCTCATCTCAACACTCATTCCGATATCGACTCATTCGAAGACACTCGGACGCGTCATCCCGTGTTTTTCACAATATTATTTCTTGAATCATTGCGAGCGAATTCGGCGATTAGCGTATTTTCATTTGATAAGGCCGCCCGATAACCTCGCGCGTTGCCGCCAGAAACATTGCGATACGTCACAATGGCATTTTATTGAACTCCGCGGGGAATCGGACGCGCGCGAAACGATTATTTATCCAGACTGTTCGGCTTGTAATCGCGTCTAATCAGGCGAGGAGATAAAATATTTCCGCCTTTCAAATCCACCGAATGTTTATTTTTCTGGATTGTACATCAACATCGTTTTCCACTACAATCACTTATGGGGAATAATTCGAGATATCTTCGACCCGGGAAGCAGGTGCAGTTGACTAGTCAGGTCGCTCTAATTTCCAGTTCAAATATGACCATATTCTTTCCAAAACTAGTTGCTAACGATTACCCCCCGATTGTCGAAAATATAATCGGGTTTATTTCACGCGAACAAATTCCAAGAAGCTCTTCAAATATGGCAGAATGTTTTGGCGTCGACTCAACACTCCCTGCCATTTTTCTGTCTTCTACTAGAAATACATGGGAATTTCACACTGTGATGGTTTACATCTATGCCGCGTTATGACTTGCTCTGACAACTTAGTGTTACTACTGAGGCAGTACAAATTTATTTTCAATTATCTAGTATGGCATATACGCTTGGAGGTACAGAACTCCAATATAAAATTGAGTAATATATTGATATCGATACAAATCCGAACATTTTCGGCTGTCAGACTCAGGGGTAATCGTCAGCAACTAATAGAGGATTAAAAAGAAATTTGTGTCAACTATAGTCTAGTCTATATGTTAGTCGCGTTTGTGACTTCGCAGCAGTCCTCTATGCATTAATTGACGTGTCCCAAATCCGACATTATATTAATCCTGAGCGTATGAACGATTCTCGTATTAGCTATAGTAGCTTTAATCAAAACACACATTTATTAATATAACTCTAAGACTTTTCTGGCGCCGCTTTCAATAGTTATCGCCACACTAAAGCGATTCAAACAGATTCAATAATAATCCCACTATATGACACAGTATGACTAGTTATAATACCTGTACTATTGCAATGAATGTCGTTATGAAAGCAGAGAAACGACATATTCGTGCCCCAAAGTTTTAGTCGCCATCAAGAAAAGCCTCTCCCCGCAAAGGATTTCGGGCGAAATGTTGCCATTTTTCTTGTCAAAAGCAATTTACGCTCAAATTAACCTTTGGACCTATTTCTTTACACTTCGTCAGTCGCCTTATCATAATACGGGGGCGAAATTCGACCCCGTCCCGCGCAAGCTATAAAAACGCGTCTTTTTGAGGTAAAACGACCCAAATCGGGGTTTACGGACCACCAAGATGGAGAATACAAACAAATCAATTCTAGATTGAACGGCTTTCGGCTTTTGTCACAAACATACGAAAACTAACCTTTTTTCTGGCAGATCTGCCACGTTTTACTCTCGATAAGTGCGCGGAATCGAACTTTGGTGACGTCACGGATCGTAGTAAGATTTCTGAAGACTCCATCTGTTCGTCGTCCGCATTTTCGTCTTCGTCGATAGCTATCGATATTTTTTGCTTTGTCACTAAATTACTCCCAGTTGATAGTCCGTGTTCTCTGTGATCCTGTTCGTCTGTCTGTGTGTTGTTCGATGCTGTGCTTAGTCCGCCGATTGTATTAGCGTGGACGTTTTGGATCACTAGCAGAATTGTGACTTGTTTTACAAGATTCATATCTGCTGTTACTATGGCGACGTTAAGCTTTGAATAGAAAAAATAGTTTTAAATAGTTTTAAATTCAATGCACAATGGAATAGTATATTCATATTGAAATAACCCCGAATATCTTCCGCAGGGGTAATCGTCAACGACTAGTAGAGAATCGAAAATAACTTTGCATATCAACAAACGTATTACCAAGATTAGCAGTGAGCAAACTGTCAATAATGTGACATAGATCATATACGCGTAAAAATTGTTGAAATGTTGCTATAAAATTGACTATTGAAGGTACAGAAATTCCATATACAAGTGAATAATATATTTGTATTGAAATAAGACCGAATATTTTCGAAAGGGTAAGGGTAATCGTCAGCAACTAGCATACAATTCAAAAGAACTTTATATATTGAGAGCGGTATGACTTTTGAATCGCCATACAAATATATTGTGAACAGATGTCGCGTATTCAAAAGGAAGGTATTAACGCGCATCTGCTCGTAACTTTGGCTCTCACGCACGCTATCAATATGGAAGATTCACTAACCACTAACCAGAGATGAGCAAAGATTTAGAGTTAAAAATACCGGATTTAGTGATTTTGGCCGGATTCGTATCGGATTTAAGATTAGTTCGTGCCAAGAAAAGGAGTTTGTGTGTAATTTAAAATGTGTGTAATTTAAAAATAGTACATCGAGCTTAAGCCATCTGTTACTCGAATTTTTATGCCGGTTACGTCATATTTGTTGATGTAAAAAGTTATTTTCAATACTCCGCTAGCTGCTGACCATTAACCCTGACCATTGACATAATGTATTGCATACTGAATTTCTACTCCCACAGAATCTTCGATTTAAGATGAATTTGATGATGGATTCAGATTTGAACTGGGACACGAAATTTTTCATTTTCACGCGACTCTTTGGTCATATTCGAGCCATTAATAGACTTGGACTTGGATCCAAAATTAATGAAGATATCAAATACGCTCATCGCTGGCGAACGCCGCATACCGGGGCTGTCTTACGAACGCCCCGACTGTCGGCACTCCTTTGATCGCGATTTACCCAACCCCCTTACACAAAAAGCGTTCATTGTTCGGTCACAGTTCACGGGCCGACAACTTTAATCGCGGCCTTCAAAACATCTCCGCCTAAAACAACATGAGGTCACGCTCGACTGGACATTATCCACGGTTCAAAGATTTCATATTCTGATCCGGGACAGAGATGAGTATTGATTCTGATTAGAAATAAACAGATTTTGTGATTTTCCCGGATTTAGATCAGATTATTTTGAAGCTGGATTTCGATTTGGACTGGGACACAGAATTTCTAAACAATTTAAACTTTCGTGCGACTTTTGAACAATTTGAAAACACATTCATATTGAAATAAACCCGAATATTTTCAGCAGCTAGCAGAAGTTTCAAACTAACCTTGTACATCAAGATATTACGCCAATGAATTCATATTATTTGTTGGTAGGAGTGTATAGGTAGATGTATAAGTTCTGTAGAATTCTCTGCTAGTTAATTGCTCACAATCATCCGCGACTAAAGTCAGCCGAAAATAGTCGACTATATTCCAACACCAGTACATTATTCAGTTGTATGTTGAAGTTTTGTACTTCCAAGAGCAATTTTGAACAAATTTAACAAATGACAGGACCTGGAATTCGACACGACACAAAGTTAAGTGTAGATTTAGACCGCGAGTATAGAATCTAAAATCCGGAAAAGGACTTCGATTTTAAACTATTAACGCTGCTCATCTGTGATCCATTGGATCCTATACCCGGCGATCGCGTCACCGTTGACGCATCGTAATTAAGGGGATTAAGGAAATAGGGAATCGAAAATTCATGGGTGGTGTCGATAAGGGCGAGCTGTAGGGCTGGACGCGATCAAAGGCCTCCAAAACCAACACAAGCTTCATATCTCATTCGCTTCCTCTCGGCAAACACTCGCGCGATAGCGCCTCGGTTTGAAATATTATCACCGCCGGGAATGCGTTCTTAATGACGTGATGAACACCGCCATCGGAACGTCACTAGTGCGATCTCATTCTTGGAACGTTACAGGTAAGCAGACTGCGAATCTACAGGTGTATTCAGCATATCTCCAGTATATCGTAGGCGTGGATCACGTAAATTCCATTTTCAAGTGGGAAAATTATGCTTTCACATCCTTCTAATGGGTGAAAATGAATTAAAAACACCAATTCTTAACGATATGTGTATCCCATGGGTATAGCGGAGTTAGTTGGGGGTGTACAAGAAAACAGCACTCACTATACATCCCTAGTAGTATACAATAAGGAATGGTGTGTTCGAATATATTTAATCCATCGGGATGGTATGAAATCACATTTTACAACCTGAAACCGAGGTGATTTTACACCTTACGCTAGGGTAAAAATTGGCTAAACGCACTATTTTAGTTTACAGTGTAATCACTCAACGTTTACGCTATTTTTACACCCGAAATTATGACGTCATCAAAGCAACGAGCAACGGATCGATCGATACCCGACTTAACTTTCTAACGCCATAAAAAAGCCTGCGCCGAAACATCAAAGTTTTCGGTTCAAAGGGTTAAAAGCTCTCTCGTAAAATCGTGTCGCGTACGCGCCGTTGAAACTATTTACGTGTGATGGATTTTGGGTGGATTTAGACTATATTACGGACTAAACACGGTTCGCCTGTGTTTGTTTTGATTGCAAACGGCCGGGCTTAAAATTTTGTTTGAAAGCAGTTACATTTTCAGCGTCACGCCTTAATTGAAGGGTGAATCTGTGTGGGGTAAGGCAGGGAGACGCCTCGTTTCTATGGTGACGAGATCTGTGCCTCTATGGACACGTGGAACACACAAAAGTTTGCGTCAAAACAGAAAATATTTACCCCGAAACAGAAGGATTCTCGAGATAACAATATGAATCTATTGAAGTTCTGTACCTCCAAGAAGCTATTGAAAGATCTCATGATATTTAAAGGAAGGTCAATTCACAGACACAATCGCGCAATCAGGACCTCATTTGTATATTAGTTTTAGATATCACACAACGGTTTAGCAACGCCACAGTGCCTTATAAATCCAAAACATACGGCGTTTAATAGAGCTTGATCGGTTGTTGCATCGAAGTCAATAAAACCAAAGTTCAACAGAATCCAATGCGTGTTTGCGGTTTAGGATTATAGGATCATTTGTGAGCGGGATGATGGGATCTGTTTTCGATTGTCAGAGGCTAGTTGATTGCTCCCTTTGAAGTACACGGCGCGGTTCCTTAATCTACGCGATTAGTCCTTGAGACGACACGAATCCTTATCTGGTCCGTTTTTAGCGTCAATCGATCTCGAGTTACCGCGACTAACTCAGGGCTGGAATTTTAAAAGTTCGAAAGTCCGTAAATCATTGCTTCTAAAACAGTCGAAGACGATGCTTTCGTCAGCCCTCAATATTACCGGACTTCGTTCTGACATATCAACCTCGCTTATCGACACATGCGTCATTTTCCTCACTAGTTGTTTTGCGCTGTCCCTTATTTCTTTGCATCCAGTGTGTATGCCTCTTATTTACATCGCCTAGGACCAGGTGGGTGTTTGATTTCAAAGACTATTCCAAGTCGTTTCGACAGCTTCCTATCTTTCCACCGTATCGCGGTCTTGTGGTGTTTTGAAATTATGATATTATAAATATGCAACACTAAACTTTGAAGCGACTATTGAAGGTACCATTGAATAATATATTCATTCAGAAATGAACCCGAATATTTTGGACCGATAATCTTCAGCGAATAGTAGAGAATTGGAAAGAACATCGTAGAATATATTGATATTGAAATAAACCCGAAGATTTTCGGTTGACACTCGTTAGGGGTAATCGACAGGAAGAACATTGGATATCAACAATCGTATCACCAAATACCTCAGTACCTCCGAGAAGCTGTATTAAAGAACATTGCACCAACTGAAGTCGACGATGTCAACTCATATTTAGCTAATCTTCTGGTCCTCGTATCTATTCTGAATAACCCCTCTTTGAAAATCCTGACTGGAAATACAGGGCTAATAACCTGGAAAAAGTGATGTAGTAGCTGAATTTTTAGCGCGATATCTAAAAAACAACCTGCTCGACATCATTTCACTATTTCGGACCATCCAGAGCGGCTCGATCCCGGCAAGTCGTCTGGAGAGGTACGCACGGCCGCAAAAGCCAAACGCCATCTTCGTCTTCCACCGGACTATTTCTTTCTTTATGTCTTACCGC
The DNA here is from genome assembly GCF_051294905.1 of Botryllus schlosseri. Classification (NCBI taxonomy): domain Eukaryota; kingdom Metazoa; phylum Chordata; class Ascidiacea; order Stolidobranchia; family Styelidae; genus Botryllus; species Botryllus schlosseri. Next base: position 1,072,214 of record NC_137251.1, on the reverse strand, counting down.
CTTTTTCCCGTTTCTCTCGTTTGAGGACATCAAAGCCCCTTTGATCTGCCCGGTTTAGAACCGGCAATAACGGCTATGCAGGGAAACGCTATTAAGATAAGTACATGTTGAGCTGTGCTCGCGAGTTGACTAAAGTAGCAATTTCGGTGAACTTGACTGCGAACGCGATAATTGCGGGTTCAACGTTTTCTGCTCGGACGGAAATTCTGTGAGTTACAATTCAAGTGATAATTGCTAATATGGATTAGGGACGCTTGATAGAATGGGACAATGAATTTTCAATCATTCGTGTGTATAGTAAAGGCGGTTCTTCGCCATGAATGGTGCTTGCTGCGATTAGGACTTGCCAAAATCGAGTATATAGATATACCTGAGGGATTAGCGTCAAGACACACCGATGATGTGGAAGATATGTGCGTTTTATGCAACCACAAAGAATATAATGCTAGTTCCACACCACAATAACGAATATTTTTGACCATATCTATTTCCTGCACTCTGTGACAAAGCTGTGGGTTGATTACGATTTCACATATATGTCATTATACTAGCGTGCGTAGCTTTCTACTATACATGTTTAGTATGCTACGATACGACCAACCGACGTTAACAGCCTTCCAAATGGTGTTGAAACTATCATTAGAATCAACACTCGATTCGAGCTGGAGGATTCGAATCATTGCGCTCAACGCTTGTCATGAGCTCAGCTTCATACGCTGTGACGTGATATCATCACCCGGTATCAGTCACTCTTTCCGAAAGCCAACATCACAATGCACGAAAGATATCTAATTTCTCCCCTTAATCAATTAGCCTGTCAAGGCACAATGAGGTGACTAACCATGTTTGTATGCAATCAAAGCGACAGAAATAAATCATTATGACGCGATCGAGCATTCGTGTGGGATTGTATATATACTTTAGGTGCTGTGTGGAGAAAAGAGCGGGCGGTCCCCAATGGTGACTTCCGGTCCGGGTTCGAAATAATGGCTTGATATGTTCGCGCGCCAAGTTTGAGCCACGAGACTTGCTGATTTGTGACAGAAGATGCGGTTACTCTCAACTGCCAAACAAGCTTAGAATTATATTTATAGCCACACACTATTATCTAACTACGCAAAGACTAGGAAATTGAATTAAATTACGAATAAAAAAATAAAGCCAACTCAAGTCCACTTCGTATTAAATCACTGTTCACTGTTCAGTCTTCATTTAGGGCTCTTCAAAAATGGCTTTTTTTCTCAAATCGTACTGGCTACTTGATAAAATTGTGAGGTTACCTAATTTAAGCCTACACACCAAATTTTGTTCAATTCCAACCATTGCTACAGGAGAAGAAAGTTTATATTTATTATATAAAAATAAATAACAAATATTCTGAAAATTTTCTGTTCACCCCATGAAAGTGTTAGGTTGTCTATAGAAACGATGTTCACCAAATTTGGTTCAATTTCAACTAGTGGAAGCGGAGCTACTGCCGTCGAAAAATTTGGATTATGAATAAAATAGTATTTACGGTGACCAATTCTTCAATTATTTATTGTAGTGGTGTAAATACCGTAAATACTATTTTATTCAAATCCAAATTTTTCGACGGCAATAACTCCGCTTCCACTGGTTGGAATTGAACAACATTTTGCGCTTAAATTAGTAACCTAACAATTTTATCACGAAGCCAGTACGATTTGAGAAAAAAAGTCATTTTTGAAGAGCCCTACTGTTCATTCTCGCACCGAGTTTGAGTTCTTTCGCGCCATACAGTATATACTGTAGCATTTTCAGGAAAAGCAGACATTAAATTAGAATCAAAATGAGAGGATAGAAACATTCCACGGATTAGAATTTGAATACCGTCATTTCGCTCTTATGAATCAAATTAGACAAGTCTGCAATCTGCATACATGGGCGGCCTATATAATTCAGGATGTTGCAAAAACATGGGATTAACTTTGTACGCTGTTGCGAAGATCATCACCCATTCACCCCTTGTGGGTTCCACATTTAGCATTCAGCATATTCCTGCCCCACAATGAAACCGATCTAATTACGTTCAAATCTATTTTCTGCGAGGAAGTTCACGTTGCAATATGACACCCGACACGATTTAATCTCGGATTGGAGATCGCAAATTGGATTACATGGGTTTTGTTACGAAAACGGGTGCACTGTTACGCGTTTAAGTCCTCGGTAACTGTACTGATGCCGCTACTTGACTGTGGGTCGCGCTAATGGATCTCGTTTTAACTTTCAGAAATATGTACATAGAAATGTGTTTTTTTTCGGCCTGAGGATCCTTCTCGCCTAAAACTGAATATCTTGATGTTTTTTTATTTCCTGTTTTCTTTGCCCTTTTCATTTTATTTTATCTAATTGGAAAGTCGATATATATATATATCACGTGTTATTGCAGTGAGTGGGCGCAAAAGTATGCGAAACGCAGTAATTGGGTCCGCGTGCATATCGGTCCGCCCGGATCTAGCTGCCGTAACATTCCAATATTGTCAGCAGACTTGTACAAACTACTGAATTTTCAAAATGCGCAACTAGTACTAGAACTGGAACTACTCACTTTTTAAAACTCGCAACTACAACTAAAACTAGAACTAGAACTATACTCACTTTTCAAAACTCGCAACTAGAACTACAACTAGAACTAGAGCTATAAACACTTTTCAAAACTCGCGATTATAGAGCTAAAACTAGAACTAGAAATAATCTCTTTTCAAAATTCGGAACTAGAACTATACAATTGGAAATGGTGACATTTAAAACTAACTATAAGTAAAACACAACTAACTATAGATTCAATTACGAACCAACTCTCTGATAAATATTTTTTCGGGATTGGGTCTGATTTGCACGTGAACAGTAGTACAAGTTAAAAATGGGAAGGATTTGGACCCCCCAAGGTCACCCCGTGGCTACGCCACTCTTAGTAGTGATGATTCTGAGTTAGCAATGGCTGCGAGAACATCGCACAACATAACATGCACCGGTATTACGAATCACCCCAAACGACGGCACGTGTCTTCTCGTTGTTAGACAACTTTGTTTTAATGAACAACTGGAACTAGAGCTACTGACTTTTCAAAATCCGAAACTAGAACTAGAACTACTCACAAACACAATATTTATGTAAGTTGAATGTCGACAATGGTATAGTTTGCACATTATGTACAAGTGTGATTGTCAGGAGGTTTAGAGTCGAATGATAAGACGAAGTATAAATTGCGTCAGCGGCTATACGAGAGTCACAAAAGATCTCCCACCCACCATCTGGCAAAGTATACTCGCCGCACAAATTTCAAAGGCGCCAACCAACGCCAAAGCTAAGCGTCGCCCGCCCTCAAAATGGCTCGGGATTTATTACATCACACGCAAACTTCACAGGCAATAATGCGCGCCTGCTCTGTTTACCAAACTATCTAATTGTATACAATATTGCTACGATAACTCAGACCATCAAAGCGCCGAATTTATCATCACTCAAACAACCGCTTCTACAAACAAGACAGCCTTTCAGTGCGATCAAGAACCGGCTTGATTGCTGAAAAGCTTTTCCATGAAAATTAACGTTCTTTATTGACAGGAAAAGTAACTCACCTTCTTGGGGGTCTATCGCACAAGTAGGTGCTTTCTGTCAATCGGTATCGCGCGGAAATATGTCCCGATACTCGAATTCCAAGTCTTCGCGAGGCATTCCGTGGACTTATACGGCGCCTTAATCTCTAAAAACTAGGAACCGGCCGTTCAAATATTAGCTATCGTGATATATACCTTTGAATAAACAATTTCAAAACATCCCTTCCGCGACCACACAATGCTATCAGCATCTTTGTGCAAAAAAAGGCACGGTAGGTTTTTGATCGATAAGCTGATTAATCGGCGATTTGATACGGATACGGATACGGCTTGTACGGGTAAATATTGCATCTGCGAAATCACGCATTACTGTACGGTGACGTACGGACACCAGTCCTGGGAAGTGGAATGCCGTTAAGTTTACTGCACGTCACAGCCGCTTGTAATAAACTATGCCGCGCGGGGCGTTATTTTTAACAGCAATGTCCCGAGCCTCAACAGGATAATTTGCGTCTCGGCCAAACAAAGGCAAGTTATTTGGGAGAGGGCAGAAAAACAGGCTGCGCCATGAAAGCGAACTTGCGTCAATGCTGCCGACCGCATTTCTCAGCCTTCCAAAATGTTTGCATTCGCGACCGCATTATACGTTTAAAATACAAGTAGGCGGAACGATCTTACGGCTCGATGTGTCGCGAAACTCAAACAAGCTTATCAACCAATCATAACAAGTTAAGTACTAAAAGTTTTCTGTTAAACTAGGCTGGCCTGTGGTGGCATCAATATGTCCCACGTTTTTGGTTCACTGCTCCCCATGCGTCATTAGTAGGGCTAGGCCAAATCGAGTATACCTGAGTGATTCGAATCTAATCGAGTGTTATATGATTCGATTCGAGAATTCGATTATCACTCATTATAACATTTTAAGAACATCAATAATATGCTGAAACAAGTACCTTTTATGCGACCAAAAAGAAAATAATGCCAGTTCTACTTAGTATAAATTGAATTAGATATTTTATCAACTATTCCTATATATTTCATTGTACTTTATCGTGTACTAAAGCGAATCATTAGGATTATGGCACGATCCAGATTCGGGCATTTCGAATCACTGTACCTATCGTCACTAGGATAAAACGTCCAAATCGAACTGTCGCTTCGTCTTGGGGCGCTCGATTTGGAGCATAATCTCAACGGTCGGTTAAACGAATCAGGAATGAAGCATGTTCGATATTCATACAAGTATGAGAAGAACAAACAGAAAATAGTGGACCGTCATTGATTGAGAGGTCGTGGGTTCAATCCCCGCCGAAGCAGCTGCTCCTAGAAGACTGCTTGAGAGTTGAGAGTAAACATAGGCAGACACGGATTAACGAATTAGCTGTCGATTGCAATCCGTACATTTGGTATTCAAGACTCATTGGTTGGTTGCTTGAATGGTCGATTCAAGTCACTCATCGCTTACCAGGGCTGGACAAAACCAAGTATGTGAGTGCATCACTCTTTATGAAAGACGTGAAAGGTTCAAATATGTATCTATTACGCGAGCGCATAGAATATAATGCAAGTTCCGCATCACATTTTTCAACCATACATACTTTGTTGCACTTTGTGGCAATGCTGTGGCTTGATCACAGACTTCACAGACATTTCATTTCCAATAACGTGCGTAGCTTTGTAATCCATGTTTCGTATTCTACGATATGTACGCTGCACAGTCGAGGTCTACAGCCTTCCACAGTGGCAAATAGTATCGAAGCTATAATTTTCGCTCATAAATTTACTCTTACAGTGATAAGGAGCGTGTAATTTCCGTAAATAAAAGAGTCATATGTCACTACACGAATCGAATCATTAAAATTAACTTGATTCGAGTTTTCGAACCTTCATGCCCAGCATATATACTTTACCTACATGCAGACTTACGGCTGTCTCGCTGGAGGCAGATATTTCAAATTTTCCGGAACGCCCGCCTCTTGATAAATGACCTCTACGTGAAATTTCAAAGTCGGTTTCGAGCCTAATTGTATTTTAAGCGCTCGGGTTACGTGGCGCAGATTCTAAAGGAGCAAAGGATTTATTGCATCACTGACAACGTAGTTGACTTGCTTGTGATCTCACTGAAGATACCCAACTGCAAATGGTATGCGTCATGTCAGTGAATGCGACGCAAAAATCCCAATAGAGGTCAAAAGTTGCCGTTGTAAATGGAGTGGTGAATGAGATCACAAGTTTATTGCCTGGTGGTCAGAGCTTGGATTGGGCCTCGGGAATCGCGAGTCCAAATCGAAGTTTTGTGGAGATGCATGCTTCAGATGAAATTATTCCATTTTCAGGGCTGAGCACAATGATTCATGTTCTCAAATCTGAATCGTTCATTAATTCTAATCATTAGAGTCGTCTAGTGACAGATTATTCTTTTTATTAATGAAATCACACGCTCCTTACCACTATAAGAGTAAATTTATGAACTAAAATTATAGTTTCGATACTATTTGCCACTGTGGAAGCCTTTAAGCCACGATTGGTCGTATCACAGCATGCAAAACATATAGTAAAAAGCTAGTTACTGGAATCTGGAAACAACATATATTGTGAAGTCGTGATCAACCCACAGTATTGTCACAAAGTGCAATGAGTTATACGCATATTCGAAATATAACAGATTCCTATAATGTGATGTGGGACTGAACATATGACATGGTAGTAGGGATGGTGTGAACCTCTGAAAGGTTCAAGTTCATGTGAACGCGAACTTTATTGAAAGGTTCTGTGTGAACGCGAACGTGAACCTCATGACGTCACGTGACGTCATATTACTAATTCCAACCCTATATTTCAATGAAGTGATAGCCTATATTAATGTACACGATACCCAGCGACGACTCGGGCCACATAATGGCACAATACTGAAGTACATATTTACGTTTAAACGCCGCTAAATGTATCAACTGAGGCAATCAAATGATATAATAATCCCATAAATCAATATCTTCCGTCGCTTCGCCAACAATTTCGACGAGGACTTGCCAGGCACTGTAAGCTTACGCCTTAACGGTCTAGGCCAGACCCGAAAATGTATTCGGCGTCTGAGTATTGCTACATGGATATTGCCCAGAGTGTGAAACGGGTTTCTATACTTGCTACCGCTATTACTCCATTAACAAGTTATACAACAATAGCCAACACCCCAATCGCACGGACTTGGTTTTTATGATACAGCAAACATGTGAAGACAAGATTGACCCCGTATACGATACTAGATTTTTACATCAGAAAACGATATCGATTGAATAAGCATCATTCGCTATCTACATATAGTGTATTTCGCTCTTGATATTGTGTGATTGCCGGTCTAGCTCACAACAGAGAGTCACTAAATATTCACAAACGGAAAGCTGGATATTTCGAGCAAACTTTTGTTAGAAAGTAAGTAAAATTTTTGAAATTGTCAAGGTATTGATCGTTTATGCTGCCAGTGCCATGCATAGAGCGGTTCGCAGTTGATATGCAATGAATGTGAACCAAATAAGTGATAATGAAATGAAAATTGTAATATATATGAAAAAGGTTCACAGTGCAGAACCTACCAAGGTTCTGTTGTGAATGCGAACCTCAAAATTTCCGAAGTTCACACACAGAACGCGAACGTGAACCTCACGTTCACACCATCCCTACATGGTAGCGTACAGTCAGATTTGAACAACTAGAAAATTTCAGAGTTATTTTTCCAAGTTTTCTTTTTTCATAAATTAGAGTAGGATTAGAATTATAGCTAGACGTTTTTTCAAATTAGATTAGAATTAGAATTACTGAATCGCCAAAACTTGGACTTTGAGTCAAGTTCCGCTCAGATCAAGCCGGAGTTCATTCTCATCAACACGAGAATATCAAATGTCTGTACAGCAAGACTGACTCGCTTCGCACTATACCAGTGGTTCCCAACCTTTTTCGACTCATCGCCCCCTTTTGAAGCTCCACACCGATCATCGCCCCCCAAATATTGAGAACCGAAAAACAGCACTTCTTCAGCCCCCCCCTTCCGAAAAAAACGTCGGTCTTTGGCCCCATAGGGTGATAAACCAAACCCCAGACCACCCTCAGCCAGTGCGCTATTTGTCACTACATATAAGCTATACCCTATTTCATGTACTGTTTGGTGAGTCACCGTATTTCGCCTAAATGCGCGACAAATTTATATAATTCATGTTTGAATTGGTCAATATGGTCGATGTGGTATGTTGGAAAAGGTAGGACCCTCAAATAATAATTAAACATCTTCGGGCGGAATCGTTGTTATGTTGACTTCTTTACATGATGCTATTTCGTGACCGCCTATATCTGCTATGTCAGAAAATATGGAAATCGTCAAAACGTACCAAACTAAAAGACGCACATGATTCCATATTGGTATTCCTTTACTGGCAAAAAATTTTTTCCTTGCGGAATGTCATTTGTCCTGTAGGGTTAAGGTCGCCAGGACAGGAACACTCGATGCCAGCCATTGAGGCGCCTATGGACAATTAAACATATATGTATATATATCGAAGTTTTCTGTCAGCACAAGGACATTCCTTTTCGGCCAAGGTCTTCTCGCTGCTGATCGTTCTGGCACACTTCTCGGAGTCGCATGTTACATGGCCTCTAACTTCATATGTCTTGGTGCGTCGTGGCGCAGTAATGGTCGACGCCGAAGTCTCCCATTTCCATAAATCATGTGTATTTTTGTTGGGTGACGGGGCCCCCAAAACCAAGATGAAAATGAAACATGAAAATATGAAATCGTGCGCAGCGCGAAGAATTTTTGAAAAAGTCGCAGGAATTTCTAAAAATTACTCTATCATTCATGTTAATTCACGAAATAATTTAGGGCTTCCTTCGATTTCGGGCCCCCCCACCCCCAATCGGATGGTTTGGGGTGCGGTAGTTACGGTCCCGACTCCAATATAGCCGTTTTAACGCGCCATCGCCCCCTATCGCCCCCTTCGTCCGTTTTTGCCCCCCTATCGCCCCCTTCCTTATTTTCGCCCCCCTAGACCGCCAAATCGCCCCCTGGGGGGCGATATCGCCCACGTTGGGAACCACTGCACTATACAGTACTCCTGTAGCATTTACAGGAAAATCAGAAATTAGATTAGAATTAAAATTAGAGCATAGAAACATTTCACGAATTAGATTACAATTAGATTACTACTTCTCTAGTTTTCGATTGTGCCAAGCCCTATCCATTGTACGTAATAGAAATCTAACCATGATGTCATAAAGACGATTAGATTCCCGCCTCAATCAACCTAATTCTAATTAACAAACAAAGGCTCACTTGTATAAGTAAAGAAATAGCGGAATAACATCAAACAGATGTGATTTTGTTTTTATTGATCGATTTCCCGCGAACCGCTCGATTGCTCTGTTCCGTTTCGTCTTATCGTCACGTTCAAGTGCGATAATAATGTGTTTTCCCGAGATTCGATTGTGACAAACACTTTGATGAGCTCCATTTGTAAGTGGCTTTTGTTTCGTAAACCTACGAAGCCTTCGCTTGATTGACGGGACGTCCGGAGATTGATTGGAGATCGCCAGCGACACGCCCTTGCAAAACTCTTAAAATTAGGAGATGTTGACCTAATTGAATGGTTGTGCTTTTACGCCGCTTCCAATTTTACTTTAAAGAGCCTCTTTGCGCACACAATTTCAATATGCAATTGACTAATGTATTGATATTGAAATGAACCCGAATATTTTCGGCTGAAATTCGCCAGGGGTAATCGTCAGCAACTAGTAAAGAATTGAATACGTCAACCAATTGTATATTGAAGTTCTGTACCTCCAAAAAGCTCTTCTAGTAGAGAATTGGAAAGAAGGTTACATGTCCACAATCGTTTTAACAGTTTTTGAGGCAAAACTACTCACTTTTCATACTTGAACTTTATTAAAAGTGGAAATTAGTTTAAGAGTACGTGTGCAATCTGTGTATCAACTCCCTGCGTTAAGTTGTCATTACAACTCAGTAAAATAGCCCCTGTATCGTTACAACTGAGTTTTTTTTCGAAGATTCCACCAATTTGCAATGTAATTAGTGATTCTGCGTCGTCACGTAGATACGTATTGCTATTTCATAAGTAATTACCTGCGATAATTGATTGGTTTTCAGTCCCCGATTTGCTACTTCAGCCTAGAGTAATCTTGGCATGTCTCGTTAATCGATACTTCTACTTCTACCAGTAGAAATTTAGGATGCTACTTCAACTTTGACAGCTTATAGATCATTTCTCTCTACATAGCAATGGTAATTTATGAGATGACTCGAAATTCGAACAGATTGTGACGCCATTTCCCTGCGTTTTGCGCGCGAGCTTGAAAGGTTTGTGACCGCGCCTGCTCAGCGAAACCACATGACAGGACCAAACTCGGATATTCCCCATTTGTTGTTAATTGAACAATTACGTAAATCACTCTGATGATATAATCAAACATCGTTTCTTCGCGGAAGCGAATTTGCCGAGACATCTCCGTTTTGTACGCCGTGACGTTGCAGCGAATTGTCTGTTTATATGCTGCAATGAATTGTGAATTTTCGACTGTAATTATGGAGGAACATTGCATGCAATATTTACACTCTACTGTATGTTGTATGAACTAATGCAATAGATTTGGACTTGAAATATGTTCTCATTAGCTCAAAGATATTAGACAATGTTGTTGAATTTGTAATATCGTTGTGACGATTTATATAGTATGCGTGTATGTATTTATATACGATAGTTGATATATAATTTTCTTTCCAATTCTCTACTAGTTGCTGACGATTACCCCTGACGAGTGTCAGTCGAAAATATTCAGGTTTACTTCAACACGAATATACTATTCACTTGTATATTGAAGCTCTGTACCTCCAAAAGGCTCTTCAAATATTTATGCGCGATTGTATCGATGGCGTTTATGTCTCATGTAGGTTAATATACGAGTCCATGGCACTAAGCCAACGATGTGTATATCAGTATATGTTTGATTCTAATTTCCTAAATAACTTTTATAGATCTGAGCTCAGAAAATCTGTGACGTGATAAGGGTCACTATCCCGATTTTACTAATATTATTAATGCTAATAATTGCGGAATAAAACGACACACTAAAATCACAAGCCTGCCTCCCTTAATTGCGCTGAAGAATAAATTGATCTTGATAGAGTTCCTAAACGATGGCAGCGGTTTATGACGCGATAATCCATCATTATTCCATTTCCTCACGAGATTAAGAGCGATTCTGCCAAGACTCAAACCCAATACAGCAGATCTACTCAATTGGTGTTAGCAAAGTTCCAGTTACAAAAGTTTAAAATTTGCTCAGTCCCGCTAGAACTGTCATCAAATAATTTACAGTTACGCAAATGTTATAAAGAGCTTTTTGGCGGTGCAGAACTTCGATTGCATAATATTTTCATATTGAAATAAACCCGGATATTTTCGGCTGACACTCGTCAAGGGCAGTTGTCAGCAACTAGCAGAGAATTAGAAATAACATTGTACATCAATGTATAACTATATACAATATCCGGTAAAGCGTATTAGCAAATGCAATATGCTCAATATGTTTATTGTTCTGTCAGTCAATGGAGGTGGGAGAATTGGCATTATATATTTCTTGCTATAGTTATTTAAATATTGGTTCTAAGTCTATACCATCCGGCCTCTTACGATTTCCAGTGGTTGCTTCAAAATCGAACAGCCTAAAAGTACACTGAGTCAATGCGACATCCAAATATGGACACCTCTGTAATTGAAAAGATATCGTAACGTCTGGCACAAATAAAAGTATCGTTTTTCAGAAACGCGCTCTGCGTAATCCGCCACACTTGTGCGCTGTACGTCACTATCTGGTTGAATGAGTCATCTATTTCTGATGAATCAAATTAATTTAATCAGTTCGCGCAGAGTGCCGAAGCCTTTACCGCTTGGGTTGGCTTTTATTTAACCACGTAATAAAAGTGGAGTCATGAAACGAAACAGGTATTGCACGAAGTTCGATTTTGAAGTTGATTCGAAGCGAAAGATCCGGGCAATATCCTCGCTCGAGATTAGACATAGACTATAGTGCTTCTCTGTCAAATAGATGACAAGTTTATTGTCAAATGCAAAATTTATAAGTTTAAAGGCTTTTTCATTGATTAGAGGAATAAAACTCCAAATTTTACCCTGATTTCAAACATTAGAACGAAATTTTAAATGTTTTTCTGACATTATATGGAATTTATGGTCCAGTTTAACTTTTCCTATGCTGCAATGCCGCTAGTGTTCTACCAAAAACGTATCCTACACCTCATTTAAGCCTCGTATTATAATTCTACTAATAGTGATAATATAGAAACAATACTAATAACCTTAACTTTATAAACCTCTTTATGGAATAACTATATTTGTCTACATTACTGAAATTATTAAAGTGTACTTTAACACTTTAGCTGCCAAGGCCTATTATGGAAATTGCCAGTAAACGCCAGCGAACAATGAATTTTCGACTAGTGGGATATTTGGCTGGAATCGGGCGTGCTGATAAGTGCGAACCTTGCGCAACTTATGAAAAAAAAATTTTTTTTCAACATCAAGGAATTATAAAAATATTTCAATTTTTTTGCTGCTCATTTTATGAAAAGCCACCTAGTGGTCAAACCAAAAAAAGGTTGACCTATTGTATGCAGATGTGATTTAAAAAAAATACTTCCGGCAACGAAAATGGTGGTTTATGACAACAAGCCTATTCACTAGCCTCGGATACAGCCGTAATCCGGGGATAGAACCAATTCCGGACATTACTGTACTCATTTCAAAAATATCCTAAATATAGGATCGCTGGCACTTTATGGGATTGAGTAAAATCCTATATTTAGGATTGTTGGCAGTCAAAGTGTTAATGTCGACATTTTCCTTAGGGGGCAGATAACTTCCCGGATTGTGAGTGAGTGTTACCAGTTATATTGTGAATGATGAATGTACCACTACTAACAATAACAATAATAATGTAAATATGTGATTACTTTTTTAACAAATTTTGACGAAATTCCGAAGTACATAATGTATCAAACGATTCGCATTTCTTTCAAAGGAATACAAACAGTCAAAATTGTTGGTTTTAACAAATTTGGTGCTTTTAACAAGATTTTGCCTCGAAGAAACTTCAACACAAACACGCGTAACAGGTGCGACGCCGAAAAGACAACGAGATATTTCTCATCGAATCAAACTTACAATTTGTTTTGAGTTTGCGCGCTTTCTCATGATCACATTCCGAGTATATTTTGATCTTTGAAAGATCACCGGTACGCTAAATTTGTTTTGAAACGTTTCAGCAAATTGTGAAGACCAAATTTGAACTACTAGAATATTTTCAGCTGCTCCTATAATGAGACTCGAATTAGGATGATTCAATTGGCAGAAATTGCTAGAAATTATGAATTAGAAAGATGTAGGCTACAACAAAAATCAAGTTTAGTTGGTCTCAAATTAGAGTTTATTCTCAAAAGCACGAGAATGGCAAATGGCTGCACACCGAGCTTGGCTCGTTTCGCACTATACCGTTCTCCTGTAGCATTTTCTGGAAAACCAGAAATTGGATTAGAATGGAACTTAGAGTTGTCCAAGTCTTATGCATCATAACTTCTTACCGCGTTTGATCAGTGCTTTTGTGAGCAAACAAGGGCGGAATCTGCATGGACGGGAAAATAAAAAGCTGATCTCCTCGAGTGCTTCTCGAGCTTGATAGAAACAAACGGGCTTCGGTGGGAAACCCGCGGGTTGTTGACGGAATAATGGAGATTGTAAATAAACTAATATCGCTCATTGTTTGATCACATTGCATTCCAATACCGCTGGAGGTAACTAGCTTAGAGTGGTTCGTTTTATAAACAGGGGCTCCATTTTGTTTTGAAACCTGGATTATTTTTGCAAATTTTTCAAATTACTAGTGTGAGGTTGATATAAAAATACGGAAAATGTCTCGACTCGACTTGAGTCAATCTGTGCATTGACTCAACTAGTACTCGAGTCATTGCCTATGACTCGGACCAACTCACATGACTCGAGACTCAGACGGCCAAAACCGACATTTCGTTGTAATTTCGAATAATAGTATAGTTGCCACGCTCTTGGTATTCCATCTATTAATACTGTTACTTAAAAATGCGACCAGAAACTGTTAAAAGTAATGAAAATTCGTATATTGTGAGTGCGAAACATTCGATATCATCAAGCATAGTTGGAAAAAGCGGGTTTAACAAGAATATATATTCACTCTTCGTTAACTCGAAACTGAACTATCAACACAATGACTTGGACTCGGACTCGAGTCATAACATTGCCACCCGGACTCGACCCTCTGCTCACCGACTTGAATTTGACTCGATGGTGAATTGAAAATGACTCGACTTGACTCGAGTCAAAACTATATGAAAGTGAGATTGACTTGTGATTCGGGAACTTGTGACTTGGTTACAACTCCGAGTGATTGCGTCACTATTATGAGCTGAAGATTCCCCGCTGGGACCTAATATATTTTCGGGAAATTACACATATTGTCAGTGGTCTTTTTCGGTTGGTCGCGATGTGTCTTGTGATTTCAGATTAACTGCTAAAATCCAACTAAATTGATTTTTTGAAGCGTGTAGCTTGACAACTTTGAACATCTTTACTTTCAATTTATACTTCCAAGTATTTTTGACTTCTATACTCGAAATTGAGTAGAAATTCACGGCGTTATTCCACTCATTTCTACTTGAGTAAGCTGACACCCACTAACCGACTCTGTCGGTATCAGCTTGAAGAATAACGATGCAAATTTCCCAGAATCGCCTTTATTGCGACACACTCGTAATTCAACGTTGTCAACTACGTTATAATAAGTCATCCCGAAGATATCAAAAGGACTCCGCCCGACTATACTAGTCACAAGAATTAATTCCAAGGACAATCGTGTTTGCTTTGCTGTTACAGGGAAGTGTGTCGGGCTTCCGAAATTTATGGAGACTTGCCTCTGATTTGACCGCCACGATTTATCCTGTACAATACAGTCGAACAGATCCGTGGGCATATGAGCAAGAACGTGCGTCACTTGAACATGTGATAATTCTATTACTGTCCAGGTCGACACCCGTGATTCTAGTGATTCTTGTGAAATGCTCACATTTCAATTCCAATTTATCTTCTGGTTTTTCTTGAAAATGTTACAGGAGAAAAGTATCGCGCGAAACGAGCCAAGCTCGGTGTACAGACTCTATTTTTGTTGTATTTCTTTCAAAATCATTTTTTTTTCAATTTACAAGTTATCGTGAACAGCGCAATTCTGATTGTAATCTAATTTTGAAAAAATGTGTAGCTACCATTCTACTTCCAACCTAATTCAGAGAGATTTCTAGTTTTCCAACACCTCATGTAGGTTAAAATTACGGTAAGGGTTTTGATATAGGGTCAGATTTAGGGTTGACGTTGGGGGTAGGGTTAATGATTGGGCGAGGTTGGTGTTTTGTAGTTATTAAGTCACATGCTTAAGCGTTGCGAGCTCAAATGTAGCTTTTTACGGTGCTGCATGCTTCAATGTGTTAATAATTTCATTGTCGGAACCTCAGAATAGTTTTTGGGCTGTTTATATGAGATCGCAGTTCGGTATTTGCTGCCGTAGCATTCTAAAATCTTGCAGGGCCTCAACTCCCTCAAGAGTTATCGCTATGTCAAGCTAATGACTCGTACAGATTGCCGTGCAATAAAACCAAACTCTTTCCTTAGTCATAAATGATAAAATGGTTGGAACAGGGAGTAAAATTGACATCTCTGTTAAATATCACGATTCGCATTTACGGCTTAGCAATGCTTGTCGGCGCGCGGCTTTGATCTCGCCCGGTAGCGCGGCGAAAGCCTTTCATGTCTGCCGGTACTGTTTGATTCGTATCAACACCGCTCCGACTTTCTGCCATCATTTAATTGCGTTGATACGTCACGGATTCGTGGCTTTATTGCGGAATTATTCACTGCGTTACGACTTATCCGTGATTGGGACCGTCAGTTTCAAATAACGATCGCCGCCTGGTGTCGCTACTAGAGATGAGCAATGAGCATTGAGCAAAGAGCATAGCAGTGCTACAGAAATCTAGTTATGCAATAAAACTGAAATGCCGGTAATCCAATTCTCATATAACTTGTCAAATGAATATATGCTCTAATTTCAATTATAATATAATTTTTGGTTTTCCTAAAAACGCTACAGAAGAACTGTGTCGTGTGTAGTCAGAGAGCGAAACGAGCCAATCTTGCTGTACTAGTGTACAATTGTACATACATTTGCCATTCTCGTGCTTACGAGAATCGACTCTAAATTGATATGAACTGAGCTTAAATTTTTTTTTGTATTTCTTTCTATCTCGGCAATTAATTCGATTTCCAAGTTTTTGCGAATTCACTGATTCTAGTTCGAATCTAAATCGGAGAAAAAACTGTAGCCATCATTCTAATTCTTATCTTATTCGGGAAAGCTGACAATTTTCTAGTTGTCAAAATGTCCAACTCTGATCCTTACATTCCTAAAAGATGCGATACAAAATTAACTATGGATTTCGATTTGAAGATGTGGAAGAAGTTGGTATCTTCACCAATTTAATCGACGCGTGCCAGTAATTCGATGGCTTGTTGTCAGTTATGCTTTCACGCGCTTCCCACTGTTTTGCTATAAACAATAGTTATCGAATCGCTCGGGAGCCCGGCTGAGTCACAACCCCCTGTACTCTTGCGATCTCATAACCGAAAACACACTGACCGATAACCGATTATGACATCATAGCGTTTCTCTGATGTGGATCGACCATGCGTGACCAGACAACAATCTTAATCGCAGTGCAAACAACCAGTCGTCGGTTGTGTTTTTAGCAGCTTTTCAAAGCACTATGCCGATCATATCTTTTCTGTCTTAGGTTAAACCATATGCTTGGTCTTAAAAAACCCTCCCCAATGCCACAGTAGGTGTAAAGCAGTAGTTCTTAGCTTTACTAACCCTGTGAACTCTTACAGTAATCTGCAGGCCTTAGTTAGGTGAACCCCAAATTTTGGCCTAGTCACAAAAAACACCATATTACACACTAATACATTACTCTAGAACACCGGTGCACAAAATGAACTGGGCATCAACAACAGTGTTGAAACGAAACCATTAAACACGATTTCCACACAAAACAAAAATATGATAATGAATATTTACGGTAAATCAGTGTGACAACAAAGCTGTAAGACTCGGGCGTGTGCTGTGTTGACCTCCATCGAACCCATGCAGGGGGCTCATTTGAACCGCAGTTACGAACAACTGATCTAAAGCAACATCCATTTCGCCAAGTCGCGCGAAACAGCAGTTCAGTGGAGTAAGGACTTGAGAATTAATGTCTAAACTGCTAACTTTGAATCATGTTGAGAATATCAAAAAATTCTATTCCCCTCAAAAAATCGATCCTTATCTTCAATGCGCCTTAGTACGCTAGCTCATCATTGCGTGCATAATCGGATTTGTTTCAAAATCGCGTATGATGTAATGAAAATGACACACGAGCGCGCACGCTTTTTAACCTTTATGGTTTGTTTACCCTCTGACAATACACCCATTGTCTCACCCCTTATTAATGGAGGGGATCTCACCCCATGTTGAAGATGCCGCGGAAGATAAACAAGAACCCATTCGAGTCCAAGTGCTCGCGATTTTCGAATGACTGTCATACTTGAAAATGCTCAAATTTGTCACTTTGACCTCATTTTCATGGAAGTTATCGAGCCGGGACTAAATGTCAAATCAGGCGTGACGCGAAAGCGCGCGGCCTCTTCAATTTTGGGTGAAAATAGCGGAACACCCACATCATTGTAACGTCACCATTGACCTTTCGCTTGAAGAGGGCCTTTGTAGTGAAGCCTTGCTCCGTGGTATGCGAAACATGTTCGCGCGGCTGTCTTGAAAATGCGAGAGAAATTTCGAAAATGTTCTCTCGTTCTGTCGCCGGGATGCACCGTGAACAGAGTCAGCAGAGCTTTCCAAATTAGATTAGAATTAGAATTACTGAATTCGGAAAAACTTGAAAATTCAATTCAATTTCGAACTCGGAAAAAATTGAACAAATATCGAGTTCAGTTCCTATCAAATTAGAGTTCATTCACATAAGCACGAGAGTGGCAAATGTCTGTACGCCGAGCTTGGCTCGTTTCGCACTATATAGTTAGCTATATTGTAAGATTTTCAGGAAAAGCAGAAATTAGATTAGAATCGAAATGAGAGCATAAAAACTTTTCATAAAATTTGTCCAATTAGGTAACTAGAATTTCTAATAGTCAAAGCTTGATTGTGAGCGAAGAAATATACCATTATTGAGCATTTACCACATTTCAATGAGAACAAGTTGTTGTCATTTGGGAGATTGGCCAGTCGTTCCAAAGGAGATACCTAAAGGGAAATTTCTTGCGTTCTCCTGAAAATATCACAGCCACACGCAACGCGCCTCCATTCCCGAAACTTAGGAGAACAGTTTGAACGCGCAATATTGCAGCCCTGTGGCGATACCTCGTGGCAATATTTAAAGTAAATGGACAGCTAGGTCGGTTGATAGAATATATTGTATAATGTATTGTATATATATAGAGAGAGATTATATTCTTTTTCGCCTGCACCATCGAGATGTTTTGACGACGGAGATGCGATACGACCGTAAGGTCACCTAGTCTGCACCCCCGTTTTTTCTCCTCCGTGCTATCCGTGGATGCTGAGCGCCTAGCAGGATAGCTGCGGATACCAGTTTTCGAGTCTCTGGTTTGACTCGGCAACGAATCGAACCCACGACCTAGCGATCGAGAAGCCGGACGCATCACCATTACTGGTATTAGACTACCTCGCAAAGTTGTTTTTAAATCTCTATTAGTTTCTGATGACTATACTCCTGACGATGGTCAGGTTAAAATATTCTGGTTTACATCAATATGGATATATTAATCAATTGAACATTGCAGCTGGGAGCAATGTTTAAATCAAATTATCGAAACTTTGACTCTCGTTGATAAAATACCTCATGTAATGGAAAGGGGCGTACACTGTGAACGAAATTAGTGTATTTTGCTGCGATTTTCGCGAGCGTAATTTGTAAATCCAATTAAGCAGCACTTTGAACGATACCAAATTGTGCTGAAAACTTGAGTGCTACTAAATTTTGCGTCTGTTTGTCTTACAAGTGACCGCGTGAAAATTCCTCGTTTGTTAATCAAGTAGCCTAATAAGCGCCCCGTGTTGATTGGGCATCGTGTGTCTTTAGTTTACGGCCAGTTTACTATTGGTCACGCTGCTTTGTTTATGGTTGTTATAGTTCTTGACTTCAGTTCTCCTTCGTATAGGTTTTGTCTCTCCGTGAGGGCGACCACTATTTTCAAACCTAGTTTTACTATTTACTTTTAGCTGTATTTTGGGAAGTACGTTGTTTATTTGAATGAATACTTGTCGGCGCTCGAGATTACCGGACCGCGATCTGATACATCGACCTCGCCTCATACATTTTCATCGCAGGTCCATTCTATATTATCTTCTAATATTTTCCAGATAAAGTTTGTGCATGCCTCTTCTTTATATGGCCTAGACAGGGTTGGGTGTCTGATTAGATTACGAAGACTGATCCAAGTCGTTTCAACGACTTCCTATCTTTTCATTGTAAACCTTCATCAGGGAGTTTCATTTATATTAGTCAATTGTATACAAAAGTACTGTACCTCTAAGATCATCTTTATGCTTCATTGGGGAAGAACGATCAATCTTCAACTCTTCATTCCAATCAATGTTACAATACGGATATGATCCACTGCAAAAACTGCAACATCGGATTCTGCGTATCATAGGGTTGCCATATTTTTGTGAAGCAAATTCCGGACACTCCTTAGCGCCCACTAGCGGATTTTAAAATGAGGTGTAACACATTGACCGTCAATATGACGTCACACTAGCAAAGCATTGCCCATCGACTATATACACCAGTGGTTCTTAACCTTTTTTCCTCCAGCGCCCCCTTTCAAAGATTATCGGGCTCCAGCGCCCCCCCACCTCATATTGTAAGGAATGTACCAAAGACAATGAGTAAGAGGGAGGGCCGTAACAGAACTTCGTCAACTCCCCTAAAAACGATTGCCTTGCGCACCCATAGCGTGATAAACCAAACTTCTGAGGGCTTCGCCCCAAGAACCCCGTAGCGTGATTTCGATGGTCAGCAAAGTTTGTGTGGCCTAGGCCTGGTCGCTTTAGGTGCCAAAATATTCTATATTCCATAAATGAATAGGTGGTAATCACATATATATGTCGCTATAAACTTTTTATCCTCTCAGCCCACGTAATCAGATTTACCAATAGCGCTGAGCTGTTGTACTGGAAAATAAACGGCACGTAATTAATAATAAACATATTCGGGCGTGCCCGTAGGTACAATTAATTCGTTGCCAGGGCCGTAACAGCACTTCGTCAGCCCCCCAAAAAACGTTGGTCTTGAGTCCCCCGTAGAGAGATAAACCAAACTTCCGGGGGGCTCTGCCCTCAGAGCCCCCTTCGGCTATCCGCTATTTATTGATACTGGTCATCTACATTGGGTGTGCATTTACTGAGCCAGCTATTCTCGCCTAGACGCGCGAGGCGCGAAAAGTTTCAATAATTATTGATTGAATTGGTCAATATGATCGGGAAGTGCATATATATTAATATCAATTTTTATCCTTTCTCTGCTCACGTAAACAGATTTACCGGTAGAGCTGAGTGATGTGTGATCGAACGGGTAGGACCCCTCAATAATAATTATACATCTTAGGGCGTATACCCGTTGGCAGGAACGAAACGACACTTCGTCAGGCCCGCCGAAAAAAACTTGGGTCTTGGGCTTCCATAGGGTGATAAACCGACCGCCCCCTCCCATCACGTTGTTCGCTTTTGCCACGAAATCAGCTGTACTGTTTAGCGAGACAGTGGAAAGCGCGAAAATTTTCGATAATTCACGATAAAATCGGTCAATAAGATCGGGAATTGCATATATATTGCTATCAATTTCTTGTCCTCTCCGCTCACGTTACCAGATTTACCGGTAGAGCTGAGTGAGGTGCAATGTTCCCTCT
This sequence comes from Botryllus schlosseri, assembly GCF_051294905.1. Lineage (NCBI taxonomy): Eukaryota > Metazoa > Chordata > Ascidiacea > Stolidobranchia > Styelidae > Botryllus > Botryllus schlosseri. The sequence continues at coordinate 1,051,491 of NC_137251.1, read as the reverse complement.
AAGCTGCGCACGTGCGCAGTGCTGAAACGGTCTCTGCGCACAAAAAATATACGTTGCGCACAACAAATCCGAAGTTATGACCTTATTTTAGTCGTTACGCACTGTTGTCCAAGGGTCTGCGCAGTGAGTTTGTGAGTGTGCGCAGACTCGTCAAAACGTAGAGGGAACATTGTGAGGTGTCTTGGAAACTGTAGGGCCCGTAAGTAATAATTAAACATAGCCGGGCGGGCGGACCCGTTGATATGACTTCGTAGCATGATGTTATTTCGTGACCTCCTGTCTGCTATATCAAAAAATATAGAATCGCCCAACAGGGACATCGCCCAACGGGGATATCTAGTTCTATATATCCCTGTCGTCCAATCGTACTAAACTAAAAGACGCACACGATTTCAAATCGGTATTTCTTCACTGACATATTATTTTATTATTTTTCCCTGCCAGATGGAATTCGTCTTCTTAGGTTCAGATTGCCAAGACAGGAACATTCGTGGTCAGTCATTTAGGCGCCTATGGACAATTAAACCTATATTTCTTTTGTAGGCTATAAATAACGAAGTTTTCGGTGTTAATTCGCTCTGAATATACTCATTAAGGCCATGTCCTACTACCCAGGGTTGTAATGACTCGAGTCATGACTCGACTCGAGTCAGACTCGAGTCACGATTTTCGTATGACTCGACTCGACTCGAGTCATTTTCTTAAAATACGGAAATGACTCGACTCGACTCGAGTCAATCTGTGCATTGACTCGACTTGGACTCGAGTCATTGCGTATGACTCGAAGCAAGTCATTGACTCGAGATTCAGACGGCGAAGACCGACATTTCATTGTAATTTCGAAGCCAACACACTATTGGGATTTCGTTTGTTGGTACTGGTGCTTGAAAATGCGACCAGAAACTGCTAAAAGTGAGGAAAGTTGATATATTATAAATGCGAACCATTCAATATCACCAAACAGAGTTAAAGAAGTGGGTTTAGGAAGACTTTAACTGGAAACTGAGCAGTCAACACAATGACTTGGACTCGGACTCGATCCTCTGTTCGCTGACTTGGACTCGGACTTGACTCGGTGGGAACTTGACTCGAGTCAAAACTATAAAAGTGAGATTGACTTGTGACTCGGAGCCTTGTGACTTGGTTACAACCCTGCTACTACCACATCATCTACTGCGAAGCCATTTTTCTCCAGCGCCCCCCATACCGCCCCCCTGAGCCCAGCGCCCCCCATATCGCCCCCTGAGCGTTTCCGCCCCCCATCAAAATCGCCAGCGCCCCCTGGGGGGCGCTGGAGGCAAGGTTAAGAACCACTGATATACACTATACAGGAATGAAGTGGAACATAGGTCATGAATTGAGCCATCTGCAATGTGATCTCTGGTGATTTCTACTTGCTAGGGTTTGCAATAGATTCCTCCATGGGCCGGATAAAATCATCTGGCGGGCCATGTCTGGCCTGTCAGGATTGTGTTTGACAGCCCTGCTATACAGTTAGGTCGGTGCGGCTATCTGCTTATGTGTTTTAATCAGGTCCGAAACAACATCTTTTTCTCCCTCCCCCCTTCCGCCCAAAAAGCACGGATCTTGGGCCCACCATAGGGTAGTCGATGTAACTTGTTAGGCACTTACTATATGCATTTGGCTGTTAAATTGTATGTATGAATTCTGTCAATAATATTGATTCTTCGATAGGCTATTATAAAATGCACCAGCAGATTGCACACCCGGTGATTTCCAACCTTTTAAGCTCGCCACCTCATTTCCAGCTTGAAAATGTTCCGTGGCAAAGCTCAAAATTTGTGAAGCTGATTACTAAAAAAAATCAGCTTGCCCAAGCTTACTCACGGCTTAGGAAGCTGATTACGTCCAACATCATCGCGATCTCCAGATTAAGGCGGACGACCCCAAGATTTGGAACCACTGTCTGTGATTGAAGCATCCAATCGGCTTTAACCAACTCTAGGAATATACCGTTAGCTTATAATTGCGATCACAATGAGACTTATTTCAGTAAATGATGGTTATTTATATTTATTTTGATTGCATTTTTGGCGAGGGTGGTGCCTGGAGCCCATACTAATATCATTATACGTTGCATTAACTCGCGCGCGGCACGAAGAACAATATTGAATCGCATAAATCTGCTTGAAAATAACATTGTTTACGTTGATTTACGAAAAACTTTGGAGCCTGCTTCAAGCCTTCAAAATTCCGGACATTTGGCATATTTTAGAAATTCTTCCTGGACGCAGATTTTTTAGTGAAATTCCGGACATGTCCGGGAAATTCCGGACGTATGGCAACCCTAGCGTATCATTACTAAGGCCCCAAGAGGGCCTGGTTGTGCAACCAAATCGCTACTCAAAAGATTTGGTGTTCTAAACATAATATACGAGGAAGCTGGAAATTACCAAGGATATGTATCAGCTCCATTACGGCCACATTCCCACAAATTTCAACGGCCACTTCACCACGGAATCAAAGGCACGCGAGAGGCTACAACATTCACGCGTCCTCGAAGAACAATAACTACCATATGATCATAACTGAATACAAGAAAAGTCATCGCTCCATCAAGTATGCCGATCAGTAGTGTGGAACAGAATCCCACAGGTTATCCGACAGCCGTCCAGCATGCCCAGTGTCCACATTCAAATCGAAATACAAGCAATATCTACCAGAGTATAGATAACTAACCTACCGTAGGTTAGTTATCTAAAACCAGAGTCAGCCCACATGATTACCGGACCAAATCCTATCGACCTCTCCTATAGCGACGCATACCATATTCATACTCGCCGCTTCCTTTTATGTTATATTCTTAAATCCTGTGTGCATGTCTCTTATTTACATGCTGTAGGTCGAAGTGGGTGTCTGATTAATACTACTCCAAGTCGTGTCGGCATCGTAGTGGGGGAGATAGCGTAGTGGCAACGATAAGCACCTACGAATATAACGGATGCGGTTCGATTCCCCCCCCCCCCCATTCTTACGGCGATAAAAAAAGAGCCCAGAATTAGACCCGACGAAAGAAAGCACTCACAAGGAATGGAAAGAACTAGAAGAAAGGGCCGCGGTTTAAAAAGATCAACATCGAAAAATAACTGTGACATCGGGTACTCGATGGGTGTCAGATTAAAAGGATCGCAACTGCGTGTCGTTCGGCATCCTCCTATATGTTCGATTGCATCGCATTGTACATTGTGTGTCATTTGTTCAGATGAAAATTATAACCCTACAATTATTATTATTATTCTCCTATCTTTTCATTATATCAATCTTGTGGTGTAGGCCTATTGATTTCATAAAAAAATGATAACTCTTTTTGATCAGGATTCGTTACATCGTTAGAGGAAAGTGTGCAAAAGGGGTGTTCTTAAATACTTTTAACCAGACTTGTACAAACAACTGCAACTAGAACTAGAAATACTCGCTTTTCAAAATCTGCAACTAGAACTACAACTACTTAAAAACAGTAGTTAGTTGACCGCAAAATAACTAGATTGGTAGTTTGTACAAGTCTGCTTGTTATAACCCATCAGTACGATAGTCAATTCCAGCCAGCACCCAGCAATATACAAACAGCATTTATTTGAGTCCTTCAGCAAGTCTGTCGGGAATAGGATTCGTAGTAGGATAAACTCTGCGCTTGTCTTCGGTGTTGCCGTACACGCCCGACTCGTCTTGGAAAGTGTTGCGGCCGGATCGTCGATAATCGGCGGTGTCGGTGAATTGCGAATGGAATCGTCTGTACGCTTTTGAGTTGTCCGCAAAGTCGGGCGGTCTCTCCTGCTCAGAACAAATGTATTGTTAGAATTAGATTCGAACTAAAACGCTGAACCGGCGCCAGTCAAAAGCTGGAGTAAATGAGAGAGAGATGTTATTGCTTCGTCAACCGGAACAATAACAACAAACATACTGAGTATGTAAAAGATATCCAAATGGACGAGCGTTGTTCATAAGGAGCTTTATCTTTTAATTATTAGAGAGTGCTCCATTGTCAGGCTTCTTGAAAAACAAGACGCTGCACATCAAATTTGGCTCAATCCCAGCCCGTAGAAGCAGAGTTATTGAAGTAGATAATTTTAATTAAATAAAGTAACGTTTTTTATTCAAATTGCAATGAAAATCCTACGAAATTGTTAGGTTGCCTAAAAATACTAATTTGGTTCAATTCCAACCCGTAGAAGCAAAGTTATTTTGGAGTGGAAAATTTTGGATTTGAAAAAAACAGTATTTACGGTGACGGTGATATGTTAGATCATCAAAATTTGTTATGCTGATTTGCATGTCTTGATGTTTATAATTGCATGGAATCAACATGTATTGCCTTACATTGAAAATAATTTGAACAGGCAATAATTTTCTTAAAAAAGAGTCCCCGCAATATTCTGGTCACCCATTTCACCAAAGAAACAGCACGTGTAAAACAGAACCAGAAAACAGCCACAAGCTGTCCAAAGTCTGCAAGTAAACATCTTTGACACATACATAACAAGAAACCTGAGTTGCGACACTGACTTCTTGGCCACTTCTGCCTTATTAGAACTTGGCGGTTGGAGAATGATGCTGCCCAAAGTAAATCCAACAGAATGATTAAAGTACTCAAATAGTCAGAGATAATTCTTTCGGCTACTGAAATTATGTGCTCGTTGACATGAAAACTATAGCTCTGATAGTATTTTCTACTGTGAAAGCCTTGAAACATTGATTGGTCATATCGCAGCATACGAAAAATGTTGTTAAAAGCTACGCAGGTTAGTGGAAATGACATCTGGAGAGCCGTGATAAGCCCACAGCATTATCATCAAGCACAATGAAAGAGGCATGGTTGGTTGTTCAATGTTATGTAGAGCTGGCATTATATTCTTTGTGGTGTTATGACATCATAATGAATGATACTCGAACACTCGACTCCAAGCCTAATGGAATGACTCATGTTCTCGATTTAGCCCAGCCTTACTATTGAGAAATGCTGACTAACCGGTGCAGGTTCATATGGATACGGCGGCACGAAATCTGCTTTGTGAGTAGTTTCTAGATGTCTGAAAATGAAAAATTATTTTCAACAATTCCCAACCATTTACAACAGGCTGACGATTTCTTTCTACTCACAGTTTATCGTGGTCCGGATGGTGTCTCGGCAGAACAGCTCCAAATCCAGAACTGGGTCCGCTCACTTTTCTGCGAAATGACGTCAAACAGTCAGCTTTGGACAGTTCAATTGATATCATGCCTGGGTTGTAATGACTGGATTCGTGTCGGACTCATGTGATAATTTTATGTTGACTCAACTTAACTGGAAAATGACGCAGAAACCGAATTTTATCTGTTTGAATAAACATGTTGAGAGTGGGAAAATGAGTACGGTATATTATCAATGCTGGGCATTCGATATCACCCAAGAGTTTCACAGAAGTGATTTGAACCCGTCTTGAACTCAATAATGATTATTGAACTCTATGACTCGGACGCGACCAGTTGATACTAACTTGTACTTGGACTTGATTCAGTGCTGAAGTGAAAATGACTTGACTTGAGTCAAAACCAAGTAAAATCAAATTGGGACTCGGAACCAGTTAATTGTTATTCCTATTTCTACTAATTGAGTCTAATTATACTTGAGTAGCAACGCTGACTACTTTAATTGTTGGTAAATATTCACAGCAGCTCACCTGTCGATATCAGCGTGTCTGTACGAAGATATATCGATCATGCTTTTCTTGGTTTCACGCTCTTGGAAGTTTGATTTCAGGTGGATTTGTTCGAGAGCGGCCGCTGTTGTGGGTTTTGGAAAGTCCTGCCAATTGGAAACATTGTTTGTAGATCAGACTTGTACAAACTACCAGTCCAGTTAGCCGAAGATCAACTAACTACTGGCTTTTCGAGTAGTTCTAGTTTCAAATCTTGAGTGAATAATTTTAGTTCTAGTTTCGGATTTTGAAGAGTGAGTAATTCTAGTTCCATTTCTAGTTTTGAAAAGTGAGTAGTTCTAGTTGTAGTTGCACAAGTTGTAGGTTGGACAAGTCTGTTTAAGCCATACTAGTAGAACAATTGGAATCATTAGCTGTACACAATGATTCGTCAACTCTTATCTGAATCGAATACTAAATATAATGATTCGAGTCGAGTTGTGAGAAATAAATTTCTTGAGAACTGAAATTAACTCTCCTTAATTCATCAACGAGAATTATAGTTTTGATACTTTTATCCACTGTGAAGGCCTTGAAAGCTAGATTACTTGTATCGCATCTTACAAAACATGTGGTACAAATCTATTGACTTTAGTGGAAATGACATCTGTGAAGTAATTATCAACCCATGGCATTGTCGCAAAGTGTTATGATATAGTTATGGCCGAAAAAATGCCAAATTATATTTAGTGTGATGTAGAACTGGCATTGCATTCTTTGAAATTCCACATCATTCATACCGTTATGAAATCATACGGTAATGAGTGATACTAGACTAGAAGCCTCAGAGTCAAATCACTCAGGCACTCGATTTTGCCCAGCCCATCCCTAGTAGGGGCTGATCTCACATTGACTGAACATTGATTCGCTATCACCTTTGTTTCAACGTTTCCAATTCTGCCATAAGTTGCCGTGTGAAGGTTCCTGCCTGGTGGTTCCGGGAAAACTGAGATATCATAATCTTTAGGTTCTGCCTCTCGAGCTTGGTGCCTGTACAGTGCAAACGAAATACTTTTATTAATAGTAGATCGGAAAAACAGACAGCTCAGCTAAAATCAATATAAATATCGGGTAAAATGACTACAGATGTGAACACCGTGAATATTAAACAATAACACCAACGAATGAATGAATGCAACGTACCAGTTTGAGTTTAATGTACTCCTGCCATAGTTCATATGTTCGGATCTCAGAAAAAGAGATCCCTTGCACTCAACATAATTCGGAACCACCAGATAATCCATCGTGACAATTAACCCGAATTATTGCAGCTTGCTAAATAAAGTTTAAATAGAGTTATTTATTTCTCTGCCACTGCTGCCAATCCCTATGACAACACGTCTACTAGACCATGAAATTTTATAACCGGAGTCCGGATATACATGTACTTCGTTCATTTTTCGATATATAGTTGATTGTTTATTCAATCACGCACGTACAAAATAAAAGATAATATCGAAACTAATGCTAATTTTATATTACCAATGTAAATTGATCAGAGGCATTGACTGTCACCATGAATCCTGTTGACTACTGTCATTTTAGTTACGATAGGGTTAGCATATTCTGGAATCCGGAAAGGTGGGCACTTTTTAAATGTCAAAAAGTAATTTTAGGAACTAAAGGTAGCTTATTTTGTAATATTTACTGGAAATCCAATTGTGATGACTGAAAAGAGGTCATCACTGTGATTCGTCTCCCGAATTACCCGCTCGGACATCTGCATTACCTATTTCGCGTCATTTATGCATGCCTCCTCCTTACATCGCCTTGGCCAAGGTGGGTGTCTGATTCCATTGACTACTCCAAGTCGCTTCGACATCTTCCTGTCTTTTCATTGTATCACAGTTTTGCGGTGTATTGAACCGATAAAAACTGCTAATAAACCAATGATGATGATGATTATGCCGATTTTCAGTTGACCTTGTCATTAGCCTGCTAGCTGTAAAATCTGTAAAGGAGGACGAATTGGTAAAAAGGAGGACATTTAGGCGTCTCCGGCGGACATTTTTGATTTCCCGAAAAAGGAGGACAATGCGGACGTATGGTAACCCTAAGTTATGATCATAGAAATTTACAACGCACCATACGATTAAATTTCAATTCAATTTATTATTAACAATTTCATAATTTCACTGCGATACAATGAAAGATAAGAAGGTGTCGAAACGACTTGGAGTAGTCTTCAGACAACGACCTGGCCTAGGCGATGTAAAAAGGATCGAGGCACACTGAATGAAAACGCTACGTATATTAGGCTTACCATACGTCCTCTTTTAAGAGGATTTGTCCTCTTTTTTGACTTTTTTGAAAGTGTCCTCGGAGGACGGCCTTTTGTCCTCTTTTTTGAGATTTTGTCCTCTTTTTTGAAAATTTAGGTCAGATTTAAAGGAAATAGCGAGTGATATGCCGCAAATTAGCGCAGAAGTGAAGCTCCGGCGGGTATTTCGGAGGGAAAAGCGGTGATTTCAGCTCTGAGCGAAATGAAGATCTTTTTTTTTTTTTAGTCAACCGATCATGAAGTGGGGGAAATTTACCGGTTTTTGAGAATTCTTCTCCAGTTTTGCATGTCTGAAATTTCTGAAAAAGTGTCCTCTTTTTTCATTTCCGAAATATGGTAAGCCTAACGTATATGACACATTTATAATGAAGTTCACGATACTGTCACCATAGTAATATCACTCTGCTATACTATGCTGGCTCGGTTCGGTCAACTGGTAAAAATAAAGGACGAGGATGAAATTGATAATCGCAAAAGCATGTATTGTTCTTTGCCTATACCGCACTCCACGCAGGTCACCGATATGTGTACAGATTTTCAATGGAATTAGTATGGTTCACCATTGGTGGTTCATTGATTTGATAAAAAGTGAAGATGTCAACGTATTTTCACTCGCTGGGCGCAGTCTCATTATTTTTTCATAGTATCGCAATATTGTATGATGGTTTGAATGAATAAAATTATGTGACTATTCGATAGTGATATTAGTGAATGCTTTTTGCAGAGCGCGTTCCCCGACAAGGACAATAATCGGGATCAAGTGATTGGAAATCTCCGGTTTGAAGCCTACTTCTCATAAAATACGTAATCACAGTAATAATTCATACATGATATTGTCTGCTCTACAGCTATAATGAATTATTGCAGCACGAACATCTGAACTAATAATGGATTGCTTACAACTATTGATCCGTTTAAAAATAATTGTTATAAAAACATTATGGAAGCCGGCCCACTTATTCTTTCGTGGAGTGTGCTGTTCGATTATGGATGACGTCATTGAATATGATTCATATTCAGCATCAACACACTAGCAAGTCGTAGTAAACATTCTGTTTCGAGTTGAAGATTTTAATCCATAAAATAAATTCGAGAGAAGATAATTTATCGCTCCCCATTTTCGCTGAGGTGTGTTGAGTTCACCCGAGTCCGGTGCCAGGTTCCGCGTTTTGCGCACTGAGCGATGCAAGTTGTTTGTGAGGAATCCGGCGGACAAAATGCGATTAGTGAATTTTCGATCAAAGGTTGTAAGTGTAACTGGTTATGCTATGCCGTGGTGTAGGAAATCTCACATTAAATATGCTTAATATAGTTTGCCCTGTATTTCATATGAGTTAAGAGAGATAACACCGATTTGTCAATCACTATCATCCATCATCAGTGTTTTGAAATGATTAATAATTATTAAATTATTAATAAAACGGCCTGCGAATATATACAGGCAAGCCGTAATTCCGTGCTTGCATAATGTGTATGTTTATTTGCTAATGGGATTTGCAAATTTTAGCTAAAATACAGCGTCGCGGTTTGCTTTGTTAATTAATGGTTCACGGTTATGCTGGTAGCGGACGCATAGTACATGATACAGATGGAAGGTTGCATTGCAGTAACCTGGAATATTAATATTCTGCTCGAAATATGTTTTCAGGATATTTTATCTTACTGTATCGTTGTATTACTATTAGGCCAAATTGAAGACTTTGGAATTACTGATAATTCGTACTGAGTGTGAGTGAGAGCCTGAGAGGACACGCATTTGAAAAATATTGACAGTACGATCAGCCGATCAACAATGCTGCAGTTTACGCCTCCCATAGTAAAAGAGCTTCTTGGTTGGAAGAGAGGAGACATGACTCCCCAGGTTAGACAGAAATATGCTTTCTGTAAAATTTATTGGATATGCTTCTTGATAGATCGCTGTAAATTATTTTTTATGTCTGCCTGAATTTTGAATGCTTGAAACCAGCTTCTAAGAGGCTAAATTTTGGACTCGCGCTGCACTTCAGCGTTGCGTGTCTGAGAAGCGAGCTTTACAACAAAGTCGTTGCAGTTGAATAATATGTTCATATTTAGTTATACTCAAACATTTGCAGCTGTCGCTCGTCATGGTTAAGAATCCAAAAGAACATTGTATATCAACAATCGCATCACCAATTATGATGTCAGTTTTCATGCTGGTGATGTCCTATTTGGTGATACAGTTGTTGACGATGTGCAATATTCTCAATTCTCTTGCTGAAAATATTTGAGTTTATTTCAACATATGAATAATACATATACAGTAACAGTGTTTCTTAACCTCTTCTTACTTTTGCGCCCGTTTAATATAATCAACAGCTACTTGCATCGCCTCTGGAGAGACAGATCTTTCATGTTTAAACAACCACTTATTGTGAACATGCGGTTAAGTCATGTTTCGCCTAAATGTATAGTCGCAAAAGCAGCACTACAGTGAAGGCTTTTTTGTTGGTAGAGGATATGTTTCTCCTAAAACCTTTATGCCATGCCTGTTTATGAAATAATCATCGGACTTAGTAAGTTTTGAACAAGTTTGTGTTTGAGTAAAAGGTGCTGCAGTACACATTCCGAGTGTGTTGCGTACAATCTTTATTGCTGGTGCATGTGTGAGCATACTGGACATAGTGATCATTTCATATGTTCGTTTATTTGGCTACTAATAATAGGCCTACTGTAGACCTGTGTTTGGAATTTACCTGACCGCCCAGATATTTAAGTGAGCAAAAACTACCAACAGAGGCATAGCCAGGTTGTGGGCTTTGGTGGTCGAAACCCTTCCCATTTCAAACTCGAAATCTTATCCTTTGAAATAGCCTACTGATTTTTTTCTGCAATATTTCTTAGCTGATTTGCAATTCAGTAACTCGTATTATCAGTTATAAGTTGGTTGTGCTTTACCTGTTGTTGCGCATTTTAAAGGTCTTTAGTTCCTGTTACAGTTGTGCTAAAATCCAGTACCGTAATTTTCCAAGTACAGTACGCCCCCATGTATAATACGCACCCTTAAAATAGCATGTAATTTCTGGGAAAAAGCCTGTACCCGTGTATAGTACGCACCATGCATTCGCAGTACATGAATAGCTGTGTTTTAGTATAAGATGTTGTTTGTTCTGCGATGTCACTGTCGCACAATCATGACATAATGATCGCTAAAATCATAATACAATTAACGGCATTGTGTCTAAACGAGAGTAGATAGTAGCCAAAGCCTGTGAGGTCGGTGACGCGATAGTTCAGGCTAGCGACACACGACATCTTGCGTACGAGGTTTATTACAATTACAGATGCGATTGCTCAGGCCAACGGTTATGTCGGGCGCAGCAGCCCTGTTGGAGATGCGACTGAATACGCAAGCGATTACGTCTTGCGCACATGGCCTCCTGTGTATGCGATTGTTGAGGCCTATTGTTGACGCGATGAATCAGCAAAGATTGCCGCGCACGCTTGTAGCAATCAGCAAGAGATCGCGTGCTGTGCAGACGACTCTCATTAATTGGAAACACGGTTTTCGTTAATTGGCAACACATTTGGCAGCTCGTTACACTCCATAATGCGAATTACGGGGCCCAATGGCTAGAGGTGATGCGCGATTTAAGAAACATGAAGAAAGGTGTGATTTCAAGTTTTTTATCGAGGGAGGTTTTTTCAAGCTTGTTGTTCCCATGTATAACACGCACCCCCGATTTTAGGGCAAAAAATCGTGAGAATTTTGCGCATTATACATGGAAAATCACGGTAGTTTGTACAAGTCTAAAATGCTTGCCTACCATTGATTTTGTTATACGTGAAATTTGCATTGAAACCACGCAGAACACTCACATCAATGTATCGTAGAAGGTTGTTGTGTAACTTCATATTCCACTTCAGCATGCAAAGTTGAATTTTAAACTGTACAAAATATCTTTCTCTAGGATGAAAAGTTTGCTGAGAAGGCGATTAAGTCGTTGGTGAAAAAACTGAAGAAAAGCGGCGGCTTGGACGATCTGAAAAAAGCTGTGACAAACCAGTCGATTGATACGAAATGTGTGAAGATTCCAAGATCATTGGACGGAAGATTACAGGTAACATTTTATGGATTGTCTGGATTTAAATCTGAAATGACCTTATGCCACATATAAAACTGAATAACAAATTCTTATTGATATAAACTCTAATATTTTCGGCCTTAGGGGTAATTTTCAGCAACTAGAATTAAGGTTTTTCTTCAGAATTCTCCCGACTAACACACGTCAATCACCGCCTATTTAGTATTTACATGATTTCTTGACATTCACGTCATGACTTATGATTGATTTTCGATCAATAACATTTAGCAAGGTATTCCGTAGTGATTGTTATAATGCATTTGTAGCAGATCGGTAAATGCCAATTTGCAAAGCACAATAGTATGCCAACTTAATCCGTTTACACTGCTTTGTACTGAGACAATATCACAGCTGACAGTTGAGTATGTAACAAAGTGCTTGTACTTTTGCAGAGTGCACACTGCACAGTCGGTTTTGCCTACCTGTGCTACTCATGCAAATGGTTTTGTTTTTAAACTACCTCCACATGCAAATGCAACACTACACTAGCAACAGTTTTCAAGGCAAAACCAGTAAAACCAATAACACCAATATTAAGAAATATGCGATCTAGCTCAAGGGGTATTTCCAAAACGTAAGCGCATTCATTTCAACAACTTTACAGCCATTCCTATATGCTTGGACATGAAATACACTAGGAAAGGCTGCATCTGGACACTTATAAACGATAAGAGATTATTATTTCCAGTCTAGATGTCTCAGATTATAATTTTCTGACACGGTCCGATTACCGTGTTGTGGCCTCATGAAAATTGCCGATATTTATGTAGGCCTACTTTTAATGGCCGATGACGATATTCTTCCAAACTCGATGTTATCAGCCACTGACAATCAGTCACGATGTAACTTTGACCTCATCTGGATGCTAAGGCTAACTGCGCTTGCTGTAAACATATTTGACGTGGAGCAAAATTCCGCAATTGTTTGTTGACAGACAGTTTATGTTTCGTCGCAGGTTTCGCACAAAAAGTCGCTGCCCCACGTTCTCTACTGCCGCTTGTGGAGATGGCCGGACTTGCGGAACCATCACGAGCTGAGACCGGTCGAGAAATGCGAGTACGCTTTTCAGCTCAAGAAAGACGAGGTCAGATGTCACTTTGCTTTTGCCATGCTCGAGTCTATAAATTTGGAACAAACCATTCTGGGTACAGGATGTACACAATTTTAGTTAGACTCACAATAGTAGCGATCGTTGTTAATATGGGGAGTCAAATAATAAATAGTAAAGTATAACAAATTAAAGTATTGATTCACAAGTATTACTGACGTTCGCTACCGATGACAGTCAGTTAAAAAGATTCTAGTGCATAAATTAACAATATGAACATTGGACTGTTCAAAAATTATAAAAATATTTATAATTTTACTGGCTACTCCAAAAAAAACGATTTATAACAAATTTGGCTCAGTTCCAACCCTCAAAGTGACGTTATTCGAGTAGAAAATGTTGGATTTGAAAAAAACTGTATTTACTGTGAGAAATCCTATCATTATTAATTACACAATTACCCAAAATTTCAGATCCAATAATGTCGCTTCTACGGGTTGGAATTGAGCAAATTTGAAATTCTTTTTTTTTTCAACTTTCTTGTTATACATCTAAAAATTTCTACTCCTAGTGGCTGGAATTGAGCCAAATTTGATGTCAAATATTTTTTTAGCCAACCTAACAAATTTATCAACTAGCTAGTGAAATTTGAACCAAAAAAATATTTTCCAAAGCAGTAATGAACATATTGTTTTGTGTGAATCTTCCAACGTCTGTTTTCCAGGTTTGCGTCAACCCGTATCACTACAACAGGGTGGAAACTCCCGCTTTACCCCCGATTCTTGTTCCCCGACAAACTGAACCCCTGCCTGCTGAATTTCCACCCCTGGACGATTGGGCAATGATTCCTGAGAATGCCACTTACGATCCATGTAAGCGTTGGTTTCTAAGGTTTTGTAAAGCGTGATGATATAAACTACCAATCTAGTTTGTTTACTGGTTTGTAGAGTAGTTCTAGTTGCGCAGTTTTAAAAGACGGTAGCTCTAATTCTGGTTGCGAGTGTTACAAAGAGAGTGGTCCTACTAGTTGTAGTTGCGAGTATTAATAAGTAAGTAGTACTTATGTTCTAGTTCTAGTTTACTCATTTTGATAAGAGTAATTCGAATTCTAGTTGCGAGTATGGAAAATAGAGTAGTCCTAGTTCTAGTTGCCAGTTTACAAAAGTGAGTAGTTCTACTGTTCGAGTTCTTGTTTTGAAAAAAAGAGAAAATCTAATTTTAGTTGCGAGTTTTAAAACGTGAGTAGTTCTACTGTTCTAGTTCTAGTTAACCCATTTTGAAAAGAGTAATTCTAATTCTAGTAACGAGTATTAAAAAGTGAGTAGTTCTAGTTCTAATTCCGAGTTTTGTTAAGAGAGTAGCTCTAGTTCTATTTTCGAAAAGTGAGAATTTGTACCATTCTATTCCTGGTTGCGTATTTTGAATACCCTCTCATTTGCACAAGTTTGTTTGTGATCCGTACCATTGATATTCCTTTAGACATGCAGCCATCCGGAAACTTCACAATTCCCGAGAGCCCGCCCCCTGGCTACATGAGCGAAGATGGCGAGTTCAGTGACGCGGCGTCAGCCATGTCCAGTCCTTCTCCCGGAAATAACTACAACAGTGGCAGTGGTACGTTGCCGCGACACATGCTCAATAGGGCTGTTAGAAAAAAGCTTTTTCTGCAAATTTCACTGGCTACGTGATATAATTGTTATGTTGGCCACACACCAAATTTGGCCTAATTCCATCCGGTAGAAAAATTTGGATTTATTATAAAAAATAAAATTTCAAATTTTTCTGTCTACCCACAGAATTGTTAGGCTGTAAGTAGAGATGATGCACACCAAATTCGGCTCAATTCCAACCACTAGAAGCGAAGTTATTGCAGTAGAAAAATTTATAATTCTATGATTCTATAATAAATAATTGAATAGTTAGCCACCGTAAATACTATTTTATTTGAATTCAAATTTTTCTACTGCAATAACTTCGCTTCTACTGGTTGGAATTGCGCCAAATTTGGTGTGCAGCGTTGTTTTAGTCAACCTAAGAATTTTTTCACGTAGCCACTGAAATTTAGGATGATTTTTTTCAACAGCCCTCGTGCTCAGTCTGATTCTGAACATCTGCGGTTAAAGTTGTCATTGTTATACTAAAGTAGTAAGAGTAACACCATGAAATACTACATGAGTGCAAGTGACTATTTTGAGGCGGTCAAGTGGTCATTGTTGGTTGAGTAGAACTAATGCTGTGAATTTCTACTCGAGTGCTAGTTAGTAACAGACATGGGGTAATCGCGATTAGTAATCGTAATCGATTACGACGATTACAGCATTTTGAAGTAATCGTAATCGCAATCGATTACATTCGAAAAAAATCCAAAGTAATCGTAATCGTAATCGACTACTTCCCGTATCTAATCGATTTTTTTGTGAAAGAACGATTACTTTTTGTTTGTACAAGGACTATGACATAAACTGAATATTCGTGAACAAGAATGAGATAATATACCACGATAGCGATAGCACAGACGTCTGTTTTTAAACGCCGCTACTCATTATTACGTCAGAAGTATTAGCTCCGCTCGTCATTGCATAGAAGTATCCACACATAGTAAACAGACATGCGATGAACATTGTAGTGTGATTTTAAGAACACCCCCGTGGTGTATATCAGGTTATCAATACACTACAGTAGCCCCTACCTCGCAGCAGGATATTGATCACCACTCCGCCTATAGTTTCAAATAGTAACTTATGTATTGATGTTTGGTTGTGCTTAGCTAAACGCAGTTTACCGTTGCTGCTTGGCGAGCAGGAGGCCTACGTACGAACGTGCACCTGACGAAGATTCGGAATTTTGTACTCGTCGAATAAAACATTGCAGTTTCCACAACGAAGCATTACAAATAAACAGCTGCTGATATATATCATAACCGAGCCGTGCTTAGCCGTTTCTCGTAACAGCAGCTCGCAGTATAGCCTATGTATTAAGTTGAAGGCAGAATTTTTATGTTCACTATATCTTATTCTCATATAACTACTTGAAACGGGCGTCAATCGTTATTTCACAGTTCGTTACTCAGCATTTGGACCTGTCGCCATAACCATCCGCTTATATACCCTGACATGTTAGCGTGGGTTGTAGCTAGGATCAGAACCAAAACAGCAATTCGTCCCCCAGTCCAACCGTTGGTCAATTTTCAAAACTGAATTTCGTCAATAATATTGGTAATTGCATTATATTACTATTCATTTATAACCTCTCTCTGCCCCGAGTGTCAGATTTACCTGTAGAGCTGGGGCACGTAATTCATAATTATAGCATCTAGTATGCTGTTATAATTACTTCATTATATGTTGTTAATTCGCGACCTCCAGTCTGTTGTATAATCAAAAGATATTGTACTCGCCCAAACGTAGTAGACTAAAAGAATATCTTTCGTGAGACGCACACACAAATTGTCATGGCTTTATTCCTTTGTGGATGCGCCGGGTGGCATTTGCATTGTGGGCCAAGATTGGAAGGACAGGAGTTATTAGTCACGCCCACCAAGCGCGGCTATTGACAATGGACGAATACCCTAAGTTTCGGTCAAGGTATTTCTTTGGTATCACATCCCGTGGAGTTGCGTGTTGGCTGAAACTGCATATCTCTTTTGGTGTGTTGTGGGATCGTGGCGCGGTAATGACCGGCTCCGAAATGCCTGTTTCCATAAAATAGCCTACACATGTTTTTTCTTGAGGGGAAGAGGTATGCATTTCAAACCCAGATATCTACTGGAGCACGGGTCACCAACCGTTTTGAAACAAAAAGCTACTTCTTGTGTTGTGTGTACTGAATATTGCGACGACCGACGGGTTACCACTTACTACCGCCGTTTATCCATGTTCAGTTGGATTTCTTCACTTAGAGTAAGACAATCAGAGAACTGGGCCGGGTTTCCGCCCCTTACCAAGAACAAAAAACGCTCACTCGCCGGGACTCACACCAGCTCCTCCAGGCTCAGTTGCGCTGCTGCAGTGCGCGCTGAAGCGCCGATCTCCGCGTCGAGACTCGGGAATATTAGCTATAGTTTCCCGTTGAGCTGCCGCGTAGGCGAAGACGAGCAATGCCCCGAGCGATAGCGTTCGTATGTTCCTTGCGGTCGGCCGACCCATGTTCAACTGCGGCTCATATGAAACCAGCTTCAACTTTCAAATCTCTGATTTGGATGTTGGATTTGATTTTGCTACAGCGACCGCGGGCGACTCATTTGGTCCGCGTTGGTGACCCCTGTACTAGAGACATTTGAATTGCGAAGCTCGAAGAACATTTTCAAGAAATAATTAAATTCTCGAAAATACTCTATAATTTATGTTTTTTTACGAAATAGTTTTGAATTCCCTTCGAGCACGCTCCCTACCCTATTAAGGAATTTGGGGTGCGGCAGGTAAAGACCTGGCAATAATGCAAATCGTTGGGTGCGATAAATCATCCCCTATAATGTTGGGCATTGGTATATTATGACGTAATAAGGAAATGACGCATGATGTATGAAGAGAGTTGATATCTCATTAAGCCTTTTCATCGCAATCCTTGTATTGTCTTCCAGTATATCATTTAAGATTATAGTCCTAAGAAGCAAAACAAATGTAATCGTGATTACTTTTCCAATGTAATCGTAATCGACTACTTCCTGATTTTGCTGTAATCGTAATCGCGTGATTCTGAAGTAATCGTAATCGCAATCGATTACATTCATGAAGTAATCACCCCATGTCTGGTTAGTAACGATTTAGAAGTAAGTAAAAGAGGATGAATTCTAGGCCTAGCTTTGCTGAAAACTGGAAATTGGAAAGTTCAAAATCATAATCACTCGACTAACCAGAGTACTCGTAATAAGATGACGTAGGTCGATACTGACCAAGGTTATCGTAGGCCTAATTTTTCGAAAAAAAGCTGAAAATGTCGGGTAATGGTAACCGTTGGAATACGTAGAGTAGCCCGAATCAGACTTTGACAACTAGATAATTGTAGTTGTCTAATTTGACCAAGACGAGCGACACCGAGTCAGTAATCTAATTTGCGAAACGTATCTATGCTCTCATTTAAATTCTAATCAAATTTCTCGTTATTCTGAAAATGATACAGATGAACTGTATAGTTGGAAACGTGCGAATTTTGGCGTGCAGACATTTGTCATTCTAGTGCTTATGAGGATCGACTCCGGTTTGATACAAACTGATCTTTATTTTTGTCGCATTTCTTTCTTATTCGGAATTCAATTCAATATCATGCTGTGGCGAATTCAGTCGTTCTAATTGTAATCTAATTTGTTATAGCTGAAAATTTTCTAGTTGCTCCGAACAAATTGAAGTAGTTTAATTCTGCCGCCTTAGATATTGAACAGAAATTGCTCTTTTTTTTCAGAAACGACGGCCATGTCTCGTTCTTCAGGCTCCACGACCCAAAGCAACCACGGCGGCAATGACGAGGTTCACCCCGTCGCCTACCAAGAGCCTCCCTACTGGTGCTCCATCTCTTACTACGAGTTGAACCAACGAATCGGTGCGATGCGAATCATATCAAATAATTATTAAACAGGCCTAAGATATTGATATTGAAATAAGCCCGAATATTTCCGGCTGTCAGGGGTAATCGTCTGCAACTAGTTGAGAAGTGGAAAGAACATTGTATATCAACAATCGTATCACCAAATCTGACGTCACTTACATCAAATATTCGAATATGTGTAAAATCTAAGTACATTGAGCTAAGCGATCTGTTCATCTTGATTACTCAAATTTAATCCAGTTGACGTCATATTTTGTGAACGTTTGTTGATATACAATGTTCTTTCCAATGCTCTACTAATCGCTGACAATTACCCCTGACGAGTGTCAGCCGAAAATATTTTGTTATATTATATTAATATTATATAATTCAATTGTATATTGAAGTTCTGTACGTCCTAGAGATTTTCAAATGATTGAGTAATTTGTAATACAATATTCTTTTTCTGTGCCAGGCGAAACGTTCCACGCGTCTCAGTCGTCACTGACCATCGACGGTTTCACCGACCCGTCCAATTCCGAGCGTTTCTGTCTCGGGTTGTTGAGCAACATCAACAGAACACATCATATCGAAATGACGCGACGTCACGTCGGGAAAGGTACCACGCGTTCACCAAGATTTTTCTCTAACCGGCTGGGCACAATGATTTGAGTTGTTTGATATTCGTGGTGTTTCAACCACATTGGTCATTTTACGCCAGCCCGATATTCCTTGTTATGTTTGCGTATTTACTGACTTGTAGCACGGCCCACTTCTAGGTTTTTTTAATACACCGCTTACCCAGATCATGTGGCGATGAGGAGCCTAGATAAACCTCCGACACTTACTTATGAATTCTGGACTCGAACCTGCAACCCATTGGTGTCGCAGCTGTGGAACGCACCACTACGCTATCTATTCCTGACTTGAACAATTAGAGAATTCTAGTTGGCTTATTAGACTAATCGAGCGAATTGCTGGTAATCTAAATTTTCAATACTAACGAGTCGAGTGACATGACTTAATCGAGTACTAAAATTATACGCTCCTCGCCACTGGGAGTTAATTTTTCAACAAGATGGATAGTTTCGATGCCATTCTTTTTTTTGGAAGGCCATAAATTTCGATTGGTTGTAAATTGTAATGCATCAAACGAAACATGTGATACGAAATTATGCACGTTACTGGAAATAACATGTTTTTGAAGTCGTGATCAACCCACATTGTCACAAAGATTAATGAACTGCGTATGGTCGGAAAAAGACCAAATTATCTTTAATAGGATCTAGGACTGGCATTATATTGTTTGTGGTTGCATAAAAAGTACATATTGAATACTGTTATAACGTCATGAGTGACACTCAACTAGAAGCCCACTACTAACGCCCGCCAATTGCAGGTGTTCGACTTTATTACATTGCTGGGGAGGTTTTTGCCGAGTGCCTGAGCGACAGTGCCATATTTGTGCAATCGCCAAACTGTAACCGCAGATACGGTTGGCACCCGGCCACCGTCGTCAAGATACCGCCAGGCTGTCATCTCAAGATCTTCAACAACCAGGTAAGGAGAGGTTGTAAAAGTAGTCAGCGTTGCTACTCGAGTTCAAGTAGCACCATAGACAAGTCAAAAATGAAAGGTCTGAATAGCGCTCAAGTAAAAAACAATGTTGCAGGAATTCGCAGCTTTGCTCTCGCAGTCCGTGAACCAAGGCTTTGAAGCGGTCTACCAGCTGACCCGGATGTGCACCATCAGGATGAGCTTCGTCAAGGGCTGGGGGGCCGAATACCGTCGTCAGCACGTCACGTCGACCCCTTGCTGGGTGGAGATTCATTTGAACGGACCACTGCATTGGTTGGACAAAGTCTTGCAGCAGATGGGCGCTCCGCAACTGCCTTGTTCCAGTATCTCTTAAAAGGCGTTTCGGCTGCAGTTTGTATTCATGCACATCCCGATGTCAGCTGTTTCAAGTTCCTACTTCTACGTGGCGATTAGGGCTGGGTAAAATAGCGTACAAGTGTGATTTGATTCTGAATCTAGTATTATGGTTTGAGTCGAGTGTCATTCATTACGACATCACAACAGTATGAATGACGCAGAAGGTTCGGATATCTACCTTTTATGCGACCGCAATGAAAATAATGACAGGTCCACATCACGTTAAAGACAATTTTGTATTTTTCAAACATACCTATTTCATCCACTTAGTGACAATGCTGTGTGGTGATTATGACTATGCAGATATGTCATTTCCAGTAACTAACTTTCTAAAACATGTTTCGTATGCTGCGATTCGGCCAATCTAGGTTCATAGCATTCTACAGCGTAAAATAGTATTGAAGCTATAATTTACGTTGATAAATCAACTCTAAGTGGTAATGAGCGTATCATTTCATTACTCAGAATTCATTTCACTCGACTTGAGTCATTTAATACTCGATTCAGATTCGAGTACTCGAATCATTGTGCCCAGCCCTAGTGACAACTGGACCGAGGCATCATTAATGGTTGCACTAAAGTCCGATATATTTTTGATGATCCGGTGATGAACACGTGTCATGTGCCATATAACAGTGTGGATCAGGGGTTCTCGGACCGATCTTAACTGCCTACCCTTTTGACTTGCATGGCGGGTAGGGTTATTCAGAAATAACTTTCTTTCCCGGATTCCGGGGATTCACTGATTTATTTGTCAGTTTGCCTAAAAAAACGCTGCACACCAAATTTGGCTCGAATCGAACTGGTATGTGAAGTGTGAACGCACAGGAGTATGAAAATTATTTTATTGTCAACCCCATGAATTTGTTGAGCTGTCTCCTAAAACGATGCAAAACAAATCAGGTTGACAGAAAAATTTGAAAAAAAATTTAATTTTTTTATATAATGAATTCAATATAATATCATTGTGTACAAGCATAACCATGAAGATTGAAACACCGCTAATTAGCGTTGATCATAAGCTCATAACCCAGTTTGAGAACCCCTGGCGCAGACAGTCTCCTTTGAGATTTTATCTCTTTTTGTACATAACTCATTTTTATAACGAATCCCGTTTGCTACTTCTCACTAATCATATTAATAATGCAATTGATGCGTCGGGTCATGAAATAACTCGCGTTGATACACATATATTTCCGGATTGCATTGTGGTCGACTTGATATTGATATATTATAGTTAGTAATAGTCTTCCTTTTTTGATACAATTGAGAATCGCATTTGTGATCACTTGTTGCAAGCCATTCTGTATTAACAACGACATTTCGCGCTGCCTTTTTGATTCGGATGGATTGTTACAGGTCAATAACTACATATGCATTACGAATGGTGTCAGTGCACAGCACAGTCAAGTTCGTGTTTGATCAGACGGACCAAAAGCTAAGCGTTGTTCTCGAGACCAGGCGTTACAGAAGTTAGCTATTATGCAGACATGGTTGTTACGTAGTAGTCAAATATGTCGTGATCAACTTCATATAGTAAATTGGCCGACTGGACTGCGTATTTATTGTCTAATGATAGCAAATAGTCCTACCCTAAATCTGCTTTGTGAATCCATGCTTGCAATTCCGGCTATCATTGTAGTCTTGTCTCAAGTCGAGCAGCGACGGGTGGAGTCCGAGTCATGGTGTTGATGAGACTTGTGTCCAAGTCAGGTCTCACAAACGCGGCGCCAGGTCACCCGTCAGGATTAAATGAGTAGTATATAATGAAACGAGAGCAATGGTTCCAAATGAACAGCAGCTTGACATGGACCAGTCGACCCCAAACAACATGCTAGTCACGGGTATCTAGTTTATATTCCTGAGCCTCGACGCGAAGTGACGAAACGCAACTCAATGACGCTGGCGTAAGGCCCGAAGACAGTTCTTGGTAAGGAGCGGAAACCCTGTGCAGTACTCCGAATCTCTAAATCTGAGGGCGATATTGAAGGCCTCGAATTCAATATTTTCCTCACTCTTGACGGGGTTGTTCAAACAGACAAAATAGGGTTTATACAGATGTTCTTTAGTATCAGTGCTGATACATGAGAATTAATAAAGGAATTTAGAACTTCTCCAGCCTGTAATGACTGATTTCCATTTCTAATATGATGAGTCAAAAAATTGCGAGTACTGTCATTGAAAAACCCTCTGATATTATAATATTTCTGGCTTTCCTGAACTGCTAAAAGACTTGACCGTGCGAAACAAACATAGCATTGCGTACATACATTCGCCGTGCTTCTGATAATTTACTCAAATTGGATTTTTGCGCTGCATTTATTTCAAAGAGTTCAATTCCAATTTAAATTTGGAACAAATCGTGTAGCTATAATTCTAATCGAATTTAAAATACCTGAAAATTTTCTAGATGTATAACTCCATTCTGAACACCAGGTAGCTGAGAGCGGAAAACAATTTTCATTTTATCGCTATCTCGTGGCGTTTTGAAAAGATGACCTTAAAACTGAAGGGAGTCGCTAAACTGTGCCCCCGCTCACATAAAACAACGATATACAAAAATTTATTCGTCGAATACAATGAATGCACGATGCTTCGATCACAAAAGTCCGCCCTCGTACTCAGGACTGGAGATAGCCACTGCAAGGAAAATGCACCAAATTAGCCTTGTTCGATACCAGCACTTTACAGTCGACTCACGGCAGCTTCATCCTCATGAAAACCCGCGACATGAAGAAACTCAAGAGCACAGAAATCCCGCCGATAATGAGATACAGAGTTCTGTTCAATTTCGGGATATTTGGCGCGTTTGATTTGTCCAATATGATGTAACCAACCCCGCCCAACGAAAACAAGAACGAAGACGCCAAGCCTTCCATGATGTATTGCCCGTTCACTCTGAGTACGGAAGGATTTATATTGTGTAAAGATTGTGTCAGACTAGGACAGCTACATACCTCTAGTTGTCTAATTACAGCGTGGAATGCAGGTGGTGTAATTCTAATCTTAATTTGTGAAATGTTTCTGCGCCCTAATTTAATTCTTATGTAATAATGGTTTTCCTGGAAATGCTACAGGAAAACTGTATCGAATAAAACCAATCATGCTTGACGTACATACATTTGCCATTCTCGCGATTATGAGAATGAATTCTGGTTGGTACGAACTCAGCTCGATTTCTTTCTATCTCAGAATTTAACTGAAATTCCAAATTTTTGCGAATTCAGTAATTCTAATTTTAATCTGATTAGGAAAAAGTCGAAAATTTTCTAGCTATCCAACTTTGAATTGTGTGAGGATACGTTATTACAGACCAGAGGTGGTCAATAAAGAAGTAAGCCTACACCTACTTCTTCAGAATACAAGTAGTTTTTGCCTGCTTGCACTACTTCAGGAAAAACTAGAGCTAGAACACTTCCTTTGAAATCGTTTTGTACTAAGTGGAATTTTGCAAAGTTACTTCTACTTGAGTACCATCTTTGACAATCTCTATCAATGATAATATTCCTGGAATCCGGATACATCTTCGTTGTTAATAGTGGCTGACATGTGATATCACTAACAATATGTATATAAATAATTTTCATTGTGGCAATTTCACTCATAATTTACAAAATTTGAAGTGAGGAACACAAGTTGGATTAAATCAACTTAAGTGCATCTTGTCAATAAGGCCACCGCCGTTAATAACACTTTGATAGAAGACTAAAATCACCTGTATGCCAAGAACGCAACTGGCTTCGCATTTCCGCGCTCGTCGAGTGTCTGGCCGACGCTAGGTGGTTCCACAATTACATCATAAATAATTCCTGAAAAAAAATGCTTGAATCTGTCGGATTGTTGCTAAATCACGGGATGAGATGAAAATCACCATAGAGTCGTACAATAGTATCATTTTATGTCTGTACGTTAAGCTTGGCCAAATCGAGTACCTGAGTGATTACATTCCTAACCGAGTAATCGGCTTCTAGTCGAGAATCACTCGTAGCATCATAAATGTATAGCCTAGATCAGTGGTTCTCAACCTTTTTCACCTCGCGGACCGGTAAAATTCAAAAAAAATGTCTGGCCGACCGGTGCTCTTCGAAAATTGAAATGAAGCCAAAATGCAAAGTATGCAACCTTTTTTTGCAATTATATGGTGCTAGAGAGTGACATTTAAAGGGTTTTGATCGTAATTAATTGTCTTCATGATAGCATCCATGTGATTTTATGGTAGTCAGTCTGCTGACTCGAGGTAAAATTGCCTTATCAAGATAAACGTGCTACCGCCGAGAGTCGTTTACAGTCTTTCGCGCCGAAGGCCGTGGGTTTAACCGACCACGCCAACTCGATCCAAGTCGAACCAAGCACCTTGCCGTGCTACCTTGCTCATTGCCCACTTCCGTCAGACGCCAACGCTACTCTGGCAACTACGAATACAATGTGTGCCGCGGGAGAACACCTTGCAGCAACTATACTGGCCATCCGGAAATCCGGGCCGCAGAAGCACTTCGTTAGCCCACCTCAAAAAACGTTGGTCTTGGTCCCCCACATGGAGTAAGCCAAACTTCCGAGCGCTTCACCCCCAGACCCTACAGTTCGGTCGATGTTTTCACCTATACTTGTGAGCACATTCATTCTACTCGGTGTAAGCAGAGAGTTTATGTAGCTTAATCGCGGCAATACCGAATATTATCGATCATTCATGACTGAATCGGTTTTCTCGCTACCGAACTTTTGGTACACCCTACGGAGTGCCATGTTAGCCTATACTTCATCAGGGGTTGGTACGTCGTGGCGCGGTAATGGCTGACGCCAAAATGCCTATTTCTATAAATCATGCATGTATCTCGGAGAAGGGCACCGAATAAGCAAGACAGTTAGTGACACTAAATCGCGTGAAAAGAAATTGAAAAATGCTGGAAAAAGTTTCAGAAAAGTACGCTGTGATTTAGGTTCATTTGCAAAATAATTTTGGGCACTCTTCAAGCTCCAATTGGGTGGTTTTTGGTGCCCCAGTTACGGTCTTACACAAAATGAATGAATCGAAAACGAATGATCACGTAAACTGCGCTGTTAAGCTCGTACCAGTTCTGTACTTGTCGCTCGTCAAATAACACGTCTTGAACTTTAAGTCAAATCGAACATGTTTCAAGCCCTAATGTTACCTCTAGAACTTCTGAATTATTTTAAAATTTGATGTTTTATTTATTCTATCAATGGACAAGCCTTCAACATTACATCTTGAAATTGAAGTATAAAATTGTAATTTACCTCGCGGACCGGCAGGAGTGTCGTCGCGGACCGGCGGTTGAGAACCACTGGCCTAGATGATATTGAAAATTCTATTTATGAACCATAAATTCTGACACAAAGAATTCTACACCACATTAGGATGATTTGGAATTGCCTTGCACTTTGTGACAATGCTTGTGTAGGTTCTCAACACGGAAATGTCATTTTCCGTTAACGTACGTAGCTTTCTACTACATGTGTCGACCAATCGGGGCTTCCACAATGAAAATAATACTGAATCCATCATTTCAACACAAATCAACTCTTTGTGTCAAGGACCGTGTAATTTCAGTACTCTAATCATATTGCCCACTTCTATCTTCACCTCATAAAGTGCTGTTGTAACATAGTTTTCAACTTTTTATCTTGGCGAGGGGGACAAGTGCTTTTGAGAAATGCCAGTTTTAAAAGCTGAACGCTGTCTTTAGATATTCTGATATGTATTCAGTTGATTTCCATTATGTGAACGCAACAGTTGACAGATCATACGCCAATGTTGATCGGTGCAGAAATCTAAGACCATAGGCCTAAATATATCATCGCTAGCCCCACTTCTACAAGCTGGTAAACCAGACCACCTTTTGCAGTCTAGCCACGATAACTGACCATGCGAAATAGTCAATGAAGTCTGCATGATTGGGCACGAGCATGGCACGGACTTAGGGACTACGGACCTCTATTCTGTACTATACTGCAGCCAGATTGGAGACAGTGGTATTCAGTGAATAATTGGGCGCAAACGGAAATTTGCATGTGACGTTGACACTATAACTCTGCTCTGACAGTGCCGTGACCGTTATTTAACGCATTTGATTGGAATCGCTGGCCTTTTTGCCTGATATATCAGGTGAGCAGCGATGATTTTCCTAGTTGAAGTAATTTAATAAAAAATAATTAAAAAATAAAACATAGTGTGAGGCGAGCACAGGACACCGATTGCATTGGAATTACTGCAATTTTATTACCGGTACTATATATGTATGTCACGATAGAAGTTAGATTAATACACTCCATCAATCAAGTCGTTTCGGCTGTTCATTCTCAAGCAGTACGAATTAACGGGTGTATTTCGGCCGAATAAATCGGTTTTCCGGTGTCAGAATTATGAGGATTCGACTGCATCACACTGAGTAACACTGTATAGTGTATGTGCTTACCTGCTGTTACCAAGAAATACGACGCCATCACGACAGCAAAGACCGTCATAGCCGATGGTTGCCTCAACCATGATGGCTTCTTCAACTTCAAATTCGGACACTGCAGCACTGAATAAGGGACGGCGTACAGCTTCTCCATTTCTCCAAGCTCTCTCAGCAAATCGCAATGTCAGAACTTACGTCGCCAAATATAAACATCCAAGTGGCGCAGTCGTGGCAAGAGCGATGGACCGTAGCAGATGCCGGATATTATTTGGGTTATATTTTTCATCTGAACAAGTCACACACAATGTACAATGCGATAAGTAACAATGCGATGTCATGAATGCTGGTGTGATCAGACTAGATGACCTTCACGGTCTTATCGATCATCCCTATCTAATGCCGAATACTGTGCAAGTGTGCATGCATATTTTCTGTACCACCACCACTGCCGTGTGTTATGTATTTTGGTTTGATGAAAATAAAGACTCTCTCTCTCTCTGAACAGATAGGAGGATGTCGAACGACACGCATAGTAGCGATCCTTTACTCTAACATCCTCCTCGGCCTAGAGTGCCCGATTTCACAGTTCTTTTCGATGTTGATCTTTTTGAAGCCGCGGCCCTTTCTACTAGTTCTTTCCATTCCTTGTAAGTGCTTTCTTTCGTCGGGTCTTTTTTCTGGGCTTCTTTTATCGCCGTAAGAACGACAACGACGGGGGAAGAGGAGCCCAGATAAACCTCCGACGGGAATCGAAACAGATCCGTCAGATCGGTGGGCGCTTATCGTTACGACTACGCTATCTCCCCCGCGTATCTCAGTAAACGACTCGAATCAACTATTTCATATGACTTTTGATATGACTTGAATTAAGGTTGAGATGACCCGAGTCATTTTTCTAAATAAGGAAAATGACTTGACTTCAGTCTATTGTGTGTATTGACTCGAGTTGTACTCGGAGTAGACCATTGTTTGTGGTAGTCATGGTGTTTTTCGACAACAATAGTCATTTACACGTAATCGTAATAATCGTTAGATTCCATTTTCATCTGAATGAAACACACACAGTGTACAATGCGATAAGACACAATACAGTAATGAACAGATAGGAGGATGCCGAACGACAAGTTGCGGTCACCAGACCAGGCCGATAATCTTGATTATGATTCCTTGTCAGCCGACTCGAATTGAAAATGCTTAATTAGTACTCTGTCAATGCACCTGACGGGATGATCCACGGGAATCCCTAAGAATCGTATCGCTGCAACTTGTATTATATTTTTATTGCAATTTTGTTTAATAAAACTGTATGTCTGTCTGTCTGTCTGTCTGTCTGTCTGTCTGTCTGTCTGACTTGTAACATGCCAGGCTTTTCAATACACCAACTACGCGGCCATATGGCGAGGAGGAGCCTAGATTAATCCCCAACACGCGGTCATGCTCGATCTTTGTTCTCGGGTCATTGCGTGTTCACTGTAACTTTCAAGAATAGTGAAGTTCCTACAATATTGGTATTTCGTTTATCCTGTTGTCTACTATGGTACTGGCCAACTTGTAGCCTACTGAACCATAGGGCTGCCTGCGAGAATACGAATGACCCACTGCAAAACCTACTACATCGGATTCTCTGTATCATTGCCAAGGCCCCAAGTGGGCCTGGATGTGCAACTGATAAATCGCTACTCCAATTGCCAATTAAGTTTATGTATCAGCTAAATTGCGCTGACAGCAGTCCCACAAATTTCAACGACTACTTCACGTCGTAATCAAATGCGCACAAGTGCACACGTGACACGTACGTCCTCGAAGAACCATATAATCAGGATGGAAAACAAGAAAAACAATGCTATATCAAGTAACCCGCCGGACCTGTAGTGTGGAACAGCATCTCATCGGCTATCCGGCAGTCGTCGAGCATTCAAATCGAAGTGAAGCATTTTTTTACTGAATCAATAGGCTACTAGACAGCCCTCAAGATTACCGCACCACGAACAGACAAAATCGACCTCACCTACCGAAACACGCAGTATTCATTTTGTCGTTTAGTGTGCAATGTGCATGCCTCTTATTTTCATGATGCTGTAGGTCAATAGGTGAGTGTCTGGTTTAAAGACTACTCGAAGTCGTTCCGGCACCCTCCTATATTTTCGTTTTGTGGTGTAGTGATTTGATTTAAAAAATTATTAAATGATGACAATGAAACTGCTAAGATTGAGGAAAATTTGTATATGGCTGCGAACCTAGTTGAACATGACTTATTGAACTTGAACCTATGGAATGTAAACGTATAAATATTCGATATTGAAACTGAACAGTGGACACTCGACCCTTTGCTCCGCATGACTTGGACTCGGACTTGACTTGGTTGCGAAATGAACAGTTACGAAGTTTTAATCTGGCATCCATCTGGCCTATAGTACCGATTTTTTTCTTTATTTCATAATCATATAGGCTAAAAATTGCTAATAAACCGAACTGAATTTTCATATTTGGCTGTCTTTTTTATACGATCTTCGATCCTTGCTCTTTGCATTCGTTTCTGCCAGTGTGCAATGTGCATTCTTCATTGGGTCTTTGTCTGGGCTTTTTGTGGCCGTATGAGCGACACATGGGGAGCCAATGCAGATACACCTTCGACGCTACTGGCAACAAACCAGTCAATCAACGATTGCGTAGCCTGGTTTTACTCAGACTCTCTCCCTCTGTCTTTCTCTCTCTCACTCTCACTCTCTCTCTCTCTGTCCCTCTCTCTCCATCTCTCTCTTTCTGTTCTTTAATGCCACAAATAAATTGACCGCAGCCAAAGTGATTAGAAACCACGTTGTCGTGGACTAGTCGTATTTTAACAATCAAAATACGCAGACCTCAAAACGAAATGCGAGAAAATGTGGCGATGCAAAATAAACAATGTACCGATAGTCATTGGCGCTCCAGGGGTCGTAAGCAAAAAAGTAGTTGGACATATCCAAAAAAATCCGAGAAACCTTCAATTCGACATGATCCAGAAGATCACTTTATTGTGCGCTGTGCATATTTCTTCGGAAGACCTTGAATGCGCCACTGGACTAAATTACACTTGTACCAGAAAATCCCAGCATAATTTCTGTAATTAATATTCTTCATATTCAATCATCCTAACCGCTGCAAGCTTTACCAATTCTTCATCTACCGCAATTCTGTAATCTTCATGTATTACGCAGGAAAAACAATTTTACTTGATTACTGAAATTTTTAAAGTTTACTTCCATCTTGTCATTTTCCTTAGGTGGCAGGTTGCTCCCCGGATTATGTGTGTATTTACCAATTTTACTGTGAATAAAGAATATATTTATAATCTATAATAGCTATGTAGCCTCTGATCTATAGACTGCTTACTGCTCAGTTCAAGTACAAGTTTATTCATAAAATTTCATCACATCAAAACATCACAAGACTGCAATACAATAATGAATGCTAGGAAGATGCAGAAACGACTAGGAGTAGTCTTAAGATCAGACACCCACCTGGGCCTGGGCGATGTAAAGTGCCCACCTTAACGAACAGGACGGATATAATGTTATCGTTATATTACTTGCATGTTTTATTTTAAAGTATTTAATTCAATTACCATGCATTTGCAAATTCAGTACTTGCAATTATAATCTAATACGGAAAAGCCGAAAATTTCAGTCTCTGCGTGTAGGTCTTGATGTCTACTTTCCGTTTTGGCAAATCACGCCGAACGTATCCAGTAATGGAGACAGGTTTCTCATGCCCGACCTTTCAGAAGTTGGCGCTTCCCAATCGATGGTCAGTATCAGATTATCTCCGTCGCCCGATGGATACGATAGTTGCCATCGCAACCGGTCAGCTTTCATTACATTCCCAGATTGGAATAGCAGGCTCGACGTCTGCGAGAAGCAAATGCACCGTGATGAGTATTGAGTATTGGAGACTTATAAGCTTGATTCGCGACGAGGGGTTTCTTTTTGTACTATAGATAAATCAATCTACTGATACACTGGACGTGACTGCACTTTTGAGCTCCCATAGACCGCTAGCAGTTTCTGGTCTCTTCATGAACAGATATCGTAATTTTGTAGTTGACGACCAAAGCGTATCTATCAAATCCATTAAAACCGGTCTTGGACGAAAGCGACTGTGGCACTGATTCCGAAAATGGAAACATGCAATATAATCTGGAAAATTAGTGAATGCTCTATCGGGTTCGTTTCCACTGCGATGTAAATCGAAATCCCAATAACTGTTTAACACGAACCTTGCTATCATACCGCATGCCCACCCATAGGCTTGTACCGCGAAAACTGTTGTAGATACGTCTCTTCGAACGCACGAAATCTGCCAATGCCTTTTGGTGGTCGCGATCATAAATTTCCGCCAGACTGCCGCCGTATTTTCGACATTCTTCGACCGCGACCGAGTAATTCATATGAACTATGTAGGATGGTAGCGGAACGACGTAACAATTATCACGATAAAGAAAGTTTCCATCCAACTCACACCGACCTTTGGAAAGATTTAAAGTTATTGTCAGTAGGGTCAAGTAGTGTTGGGATCAAGTCACTACCTTCGAGTCACGAGTAATCTCGAGTCATTACACATTTTGACTCAAGTCAAGTCAAGTCAATCGATTTTTGAAGGTGACTCGAGTCAAGTCAAGTCACTCGTTTTTTGGAGGTGACTCGAGTCAAGTCAAGTCACAATTCAAGTCAAATTGAATTTTCGAAATATGAATGATGATTCAAAGTCATTACATTTTGCTAGCTGTGTGAATGGCAGATTGGTTGGTCATTTATCTTGAATCAAATTACGAATATTAAGTTAAATATATAAGCTAAAAGGCCGCTCACGCACACGTAGCACTCAAGGATATCTAGAAATAGACCCCCTACGGCAGGGGTGGGCAATTATTTTTCTGCGCGGGTCAAATGAGAACTGATCATGTGAAAATATTTAGCTATATACTCTCCATCGTATTTCAATTTTATTTCTAAATTACATTGGTAATAAATGCTGCTCAGAGAATGTGTTGAGTGTTGATGTTATAGGTAATGCGAAAGTGACGGTTACTTAGAAAATATCTATTTGCCGTCATGATTCGAAACAATGCCAAACATGATACATTTATCAACTCTCTTTAAACCCGTATCCACGTTTTTCCATTAGGAAAGGAAAGGACGTATAGTTTATTTTTGTCCCTGATGTTTTTGAGGCATATACACCGACTCATGATACACATACACGCGATCTGCGCATATGCATACCATGAGTACATGATGTGCATATGCCGCTGGACAAGGAAGCGCAGATATAGCCTTTACAGCTTTCTAAGTCATGCACTACCCCTCCATGCTATCCCAGTAATGCATGAGCGCCAAGCAGGGAAGCCATGGATACCAGTGTTACTAATCAGGTCTTTGGTCTGACCCGGCCGGAAATCGAACCCACGACCTTCCAATCAAGAAGCCGGACGCTTAACTATTACGCTATCTTGTCGGTGAAGTGGATGTTGAGCGAATCTTGCAATTCGCCTTCACTTGACGCGGGGTCTGTCTTCGTGTTTTTGTCATAAGACCGACTTTAAATAAAATCTTCAATCTCGGTGACATGATCGGCACAATCTAAAAAGTTTAGCTTTGACTCCCATATACAAATATTCAGTGCTCTAAACCTTCTTTGAATTTCAGCTTGCGGCTTCCTGATGAGTCACATAGTAATCGCAAGCACTGATTGACTTGTTTTACGAATTAGGGTTTTGGAAACGTAACACGTAACAATTTGAAACACAGACCGTTTATAATTCGTAATGTGAGAATCGCAACAAAGAAGGTTTGAACTAAACAGTATGGTAGAGTGATTTGATGTGAATTTAATTCCTAATCATACTTAGCTACATTGACTTTATTTTAAATCTGGATTACGCATGCGAGGTATGTATTAGGCAGCGTAATCGTGGCGTATTAATGAACAGGCTTCAAAGTAAACGAATTTCACATGTTCAGTTTCTACAGCCTATATGGTCCAAGTCCACGCATTAACATTAAAAAAGCAATTTTTATGTTTTGAGTTCTAAGCAACTGTTCCCGGGCCGAACAGGATAGCTCCGCGGGTCGCATATGGCCCGAGGGCCCCACCCTGCCCAGGTCTGCCCTACGGGGTCTATACGTTTTCACCGCTATACTTGTGAGCGAGTTACTTATTCTCGGTAACTGATGGTGTATTTTTCCGGCCTAATCGCCCTAGCGCGAAAATTTTCCCAAATTCAAGATTGAATCGGTCAATAATATTGGTAATTGCACACATATTGCTAGAAATTTGTTATCCTCTCTCAGTCCACGTAGTCAGATTACCGGCAGAGATGACTGAGGTGTTGTCTTGGGAAATTTAAGGCCCGTGATAATATTTAACCATAAAAGTAGCACAAATTTTCAAAAACATTTCGGATTCAAAACTAAGGAATATCGGCCTGCTGTAAATGACCATTGTAGTCGACAACCACCATGAACACCACACAAAACAACCCTCGCTTGAATAAAATTCTTCGCATTATGATTGATTAGTTAGAAAACTCAATATTGCGCCCCAATAAGCAGGTACGGAGAGCTTTCGCGGCAATTTAAGATTGAATGCGCCCAGTAAATAAAGCTCAGTTTGTATAGCTAGCGCCCACTGCGATGTCGCTAAAACATCACACTATAGTAAATTTGGTATATTTTCGATCATGGATATTTCATTGTGCTTTGTGACGAGTGACGATGCTATAGGTCGATCACGGCACGGATTTGTCTGTACCACTACTAACGTGCGTAGCTTTGCATAGCACATGTCTCGTATGCTTCGATACGACCATAATTATCGAGGCGTCACGGCTTGCATATGGTGGGAAATAGGTATCGTGGTGCTAGATCAAAAAGTATTCTCTTACTCGAATCGAGTCATTGCAATTGATAGTCTATTTGGAATCAAGTACTCGAATCGTTGTACCGAGCCCTATATATGCATTATATTTTGCAGCACGAAAACGATCAACATACTCGGACATTTCTCCGTGTTACATTCTCCAATCATTGAGAAATTCCCTGCACAACCGTCTGGCACCATACACGATCTTTGTCTCGTGGCCCATCCTCCGTCACAAGATCTAGAACATTGTCCCCAGCTGCTCCAGGGACTGAAGAAATCTAAAAAGTCAAGACATGGTGTGGAGTATGGTATGGAAGTGAATCAAATATATCCGAGATTAATATACTCTCAATCAGCGTCCGACCGATGTTTAAAAGATACGGCATCTAGCTTAATGCGCATTTCCAAAACATCGGAACACTTATTGTAAGACAACTATTCCCACTTCCCACCCATCGCTATGCTTGGACGTTAAATAAACTAAAAAGGCTAGACGTATGGTAGCTATAAGAAATAAATCAAACACTCCCAGTGTAGCAAACGCTAATTATCTGATTCCCTATACTACTATGCTGTGACATGAAAATTGCCGGTATCAGCATCAGCATTAGTTTGTTTTGTTAATTTCGAGATTTCAATACACCACCAGATTGCGATACAGTGAAAAGACAGGCATGAAGGTGTTGAAGCGACTCGGAGTCGTCTTAAAAATCAGACACCTGCCTGGGCCAAGGCGATGTAAATAAGAGGCAAACACACTGGATGGAAAGAAGCATGGATTAACATAAAACGACGCAAGTGTCGATGGGCGAGGTATACCGATATTTGTTTCAGAACGTGATATTGACTCGATGTTATTGGGGAATTGCGAATAATCTCTATAATCTTTGGCCCAGGGGTCACCAACCTTTATGAAGCCAGGAGCTATACTTCTTGGATATTGAAGCGACGGGCGCCCAATTACTCCCGCCGTCTATCCGTGCTCAGTTGGATTTCTTCACTTTTAAACATTCAGAGCACTGCGCAGGGTTTCCGCTCCCTACCAAGAACAGATAACTCTCACTCGCCGGGGCTCACACCAGCGCCAAAGTGCCAATCTCCGTGTCAAGACCGCGCGTGGGCGAAGACGAGCAACGCCACCAGGATCGAAAACTGCGTTCGTATGTTCCGTAGGGTCGATTGACCCATGTTTAGCTGCTGTTACTCACCAGGACACTTCTCAGTGTTACAAATTTTCTCTTCGCGAGTGAACCCGATACAAGTTTTCCAACGCGTGCACATCCTCGTCCGCGCTGACACTCCGCCCCCGCATGTTACGTCACATTCACCAAAACTTGTCCAAGTCGTGAAAGCGTCTGAAAGTAGAGTGTATGGCAATTTGCAACTACAAAAATTTTCGCCTTTTCCAAATCAGATTATAGCATTATAGATATGCACTATTTATCAAATAAGATTTGAATTGGAATGACCTTAGCCTATACAGCTCTCCTGTAGCATTTTCGGGAAAATAAGGAATTCGATTGGAATTAAAATGAGAGCGTAAGCATTTATTATATTATTCTATAATTAGATTATAGCCATTTCGGTCTATACTTCTAATTAGATAACTAGAATTATCTATAGCCCGAGTCTATTTGTAAGTAAATACCGTACCACGAGTTTTTGCTAAAAATATCGATGGCGGTTAAATTATGGAAACTCACCCCACCATCCTATGGGCGTAGCGGAACAATCGTAAGAATTACACCGCGTGGTATCGGTATCGCTGAAGTTTCCAACACAAGTTCCCGGTACCATGCACGTGCGCGTACGGAGCCTCTCGCCGCCCCCACAAGTGGCGTCGCACTCGCTCCAACTACTCCATGCTCGAAAAGTGCCTGCGAATGAAATGTGTAACATTCTGAAAAATTATTTCCCTTCATTCATGAAATGGCGGTTGCCCATTATTTGAGCACGCGACACAATGAAAACGGCAGCTGAGCATGCATCACTTTAGTATGTGACTTTCTAATACCAAAACTAGCTATATAGCACATGTCCTCTCCCTGAAATTAACCATTGGATTATACAGTATATATCGCAGTGGCGGCTCGTCCTATAGGGCAACTGGGGCATTGCCCCACCTAAAATTCTGTTCAATAACAATTCTTTACAATTTATAGACGCACACCAATCTATATATACCGAAATCACAGCGAAAATGGTATTCTTCTTGTCCTTTCGCTTGTAAATGCCCATATTTAGCGAAGTCTCTGCGAAAATCGAATTCTCTTCTGTGTTTTCGCTATGCGAATGCCTAGCCGGGGCATGCCCCGGTAGCGCTCATAACAAGCTTTCACTGTCTATTCTCTCAAAGCCGCGCACAATAAAGAAACGGTGATTTCCTCTCTTCTATTCATAAATTACCGAGCAACCGGGGCACAATAGCTCTGTGCCCCTAAGGTGTGATGTAACAATCGTACCTGTAGCTGAACTCGGTTACCGTCATATGCGTTTAGTCGACCTTTGCAGGTATAGGTCGATTTTGATGGTGTTTCACACCATGAAAACTCTTGAAATTTGGTATGTCATGTCGTGATTGTGGTATTTAACACTGCCCCAAGTTTCAGGGTTTCTGCTTAACGTTTAGGGTAGTAATTCCGTTTCCGAACTTGAGTGTGTGCTGATCCGTCATGTATCGCAAACAGATTTTACTCAAAAGCCAGTATTGGTATGCATTGATTTGGACGATGTACAATACTGAGATCGGTTATGACATTTGGCACGGTAAGTCTTAATGTTAGTATCGAACGCTGTACCAAGTTTTAAGTTTGTCACTGAACTGTGTTAATAGTAATTTCGTTTCCTAATTCGAGTGAGAGCTGACTCATCATTTATCGCTAACAGATTATACGCAAAGCCGGTATTGGTCTCTATTGATTTTAACGATGCTCCTTTCCTAGATCCGTCATAAGCTTTCGCACGGTATGTCTTGATTTTAGTATCGAACGCTGTGCCAAGTCTCAAGGTTGACACTCAATGATTAGGGCAGTAATTACGTTTTCAAGGTCGAGTGTGGTAGAGATGTGCTCCGATCTGACACTTTAGCCTACAACGCATTGCGGATTTCACGCAAAAGCCGGTGTATCTGCGGTAACGTTAACTGAGATGATGATATCATTCTCAGTTTGCATTCAAATATTTACTTTGATATTATATTCTCCAATGTCAATTTCACCGAGAAATTGTGGCGTTCAAGCCATTTGCTTACAACCCCCTGTCAAGCGCGATAGCTATTTCGTTTTCGATGGCGGCTAACAGCTGATCACTTGATCAGCCTATTCCTCAGTAAATTTTACGCAAAATTCGGTGTTGGTCTGTTCGCATTAATTTTGACAGTGTACCATACCGAAAAGGGCCATGAGGCCACTTCTCGATGATGTCATGTAACAGTGTACTAAGTTTAAGGCTTTCATCCACGTATTTATTCGGTAATATATTTTCCAAAGGCGATTTCGCAGCAGACCTATAGACAGTAATAAAGCCGTATGTGTCGTGTTACAGTCTCCAGTTTCAAGGCCAAAATCTCCTATGCTGTACCGAGACCGAAGTTCCAAGGCTGCTATTCTTAGTTCTTCAGAATGATGATTTGGATTCAATATGACAGGCCCAATCTATGAGATAACAATTGCGTATCTGTCCGAACTCGTTGACCTTTCCAATTAGGCTTACGCTATCTCTCGAGGAATAGTCATTTCCATTTCTGCAGATAATTAGTCAGGCCTAGTGCGAACATGAACCGTGTTGAATCTTTGTTCCGTACGCCGTTTACGCAGTTACCACACTTCAAGTCACAGCTGACTGTCGGACCTTTCGTGGCACATACGTTAAAATCACTGTTGCCGGGACATTCATGTTACCGTACCATCATTAAGTTACTTGTTTACGTTGGAAAACGCCATTGTGACGTCATCTTGATAAAAAGTCGCTTGCAGCCCTTGCCCCACCACCCGATATTGTCACGAGCCGCCACTGATATATCGCAACCCTAAATCTAACCAGCATATACTCAACTCAACCCTAACACAAAATCTAAGCCGAATGCTATTATGCCGCATTCTGATATGTTCATGTTCAGTTGTTCACGGACCACTATAGTAAATACATCGCCACACTACCACATTAATCAGCCCTCATGATTACCCAACCACGATCTGCCACATCGATGTCGCCTATTCGTACACCTGGAACATTCCTTTTCATCGGGTGTCCTTCCTATTTTTCTCTCTTACTTTTTCATTCAGTGTCCGCGTGCCTTTTGTACATGTCTACAGGCCGAGATATAGGCTTCTGATTAAAAGACTTTGTTCCAAGTCTTTTCGATACCATCCTATCTTTTCATAATATATCTCAACCGTGTGGTGTTTTCAAATGATAACTGACTGAGTGATCATTCAATAGTAATCTGATTTGACTTCGACTGTAGTTGCAAAATATCAATATATCAAATAGGATTAACAAATCATGTGCTCGTGACGTAAGGTCGACCAACTACCCACCTTTCAATGCCTCTTCAATTACGAGAAGACGAGCGTCCACAGATGACAGGTCTGCAAAATAGTGGTCAACGAATGAATCCAGTTCGTATTCAATAATTTGGGAAAGCATTCAAAGCAACCGCGTAAGCTTATAGGTACGTAGCCTATGCATTATCATCGTACGGGAGGGCACAATGATTCGAGTACTGAAATGATACTCTCCACGCCGCTAAGAGCAACGAGAATTATAGTTCCGATGCTATAGTTAACACTGTGGCTTTAAGCCTCGATTGGTTGTATCGCAGCATACGGAACACACATAGTACAAAGTCACGTAAGCTACGTTGGTGAAAAGGATATACCTGCGAAGTCTTGATCAAGTTACAGCATTGTCACACAGCGCAATAAAATAGGTATGGTTGAAAATATACTAATCTTTAATGTGATGAAGAACTGGCATTATATTCTTTGTGGGCGCATAAAAGGTAGCCTACATATTTGAAATTTCAGCATCATTCATACTGCTGCGACGTCATAATTGGTGATACTGGAAACTCAGCTCGACTCCAAGTCGATGCGTATAATCGAATCACTCTGGCGCTCGATTGAGCCTAGCCTTAATCATTGGTACTACATACAGGCCGCTACTTGTATATCATTTCACACGTTATAGCTATTTAGCTTATGTTATTCGAACCTGCAGACTTGTCTTGGATACTTTGTTGTATCTCCGTAATTTGCGATTGTATTATTCTGTAGAGCGCTGAAAATGAAATCATATCGGACCATAAAGTATAGCCTGATTCGAAGTGTTTTTCAAGGCTGTAATCGTGTACCTGAATCATCGTCCTCGTCGCTTTCCGTGCCCTTGCAAATCGTGAAGCCACACCCCAGCAACACAACGATGAAGGGTACGGTTTTTAAAAACATGACGTTTACGGAACGCGGCAATAATTCGTGATACACAACCGATAAGGCGATAAATTCGTAACTGTCAGAACGAATGTCGACTTGTTTCCATAAACCGTTTCATTCATGTAAGGTTTACAGTGCGAATTTGATTCTTATATACAGCGCCACGATCTGTTTCAAGCCCCTGCCAAAAAACGTGGTGTCGGTGTCTGCTGTTCAGAAAGAAATTGATGACGTAATAGTGAAAAATCATGAAGTTTGTGAGCGTGTGGTGTATAAATGTGAGATGTCGCGTCTACAGTCGAAAATGATGTTTGAATAAAACGGTTGCTTTGTATAAAATGATTGTTTCATTGTGCTTCTTATTTTCTGGATATCTTACATTGAAACTCGCCGAAATGACGTGACAGAAAGTTGTGTCTTTTGTCTATAGATATTATTATATATCATATATATACTAAGGTTAAGAATTCCAGTCTATGAGAAATTTGTTTTTATAGCCTTTTTGGCGCTGGCGGCTTGGTCGGGATATTTCCCACATTGTAAATAAGAACTCGAAAAGAAATGGTCTATCATCCACTTCTTAAGTCGTCCGACGAATCAGTGCGATGTTCGGAACCAAAGCAACAACAGATTCTAACAAATAGAATGAACCAAACCAGGAATGAAAGTAACCCGCACGTTCTTCGACACTGCGATATTATGCTTCAGCAACCTTCCGGAAATCGTCGACAAGAAAGAAGTTGAAGATACATAGGATATAAAAATATAAATTAGCTTACGCCACCCCATATGGACACATGCCCCAGGTTAAAAACCAATGCTATAAAACTTTCCCAGCTTATGCTCAGCGCCAAGTTTATGTATCAGTTTCACTGCGGTCGTTGCCCCGAATATTTCAATGACTTCTTTACCTCTGAATCAAAAGCGCACAAGTACAACACACGCGCGTCCACGTCGTCCAAATATCATATGATCGACCGAAAAGATCATCGCTCCATCAAATATGCCGGACCTGATGTGTGGAACAGTATCCCGCCGGCCATCCGACAGTCGACGAGCATGTCCACATTCAAGTCGAAATACAAGCAATTACTACTAAATAAATACAGTCCATCCTCAAGATTACCGGACCACGACTGACCTATCGATCTCGCTTCCCATGACATGCCGCCCTATTTCTTGTCGCTTTCTTTTTCTATACTGTATTCTTTACTTTCATTCAGTGTGCATGCCTCTTCTTTACTACGCCTAGGCCAAGGTGGGTGTCCGATTCCATTGACAAATCCAAGTCGCTTCGACATCTTCCTGTCTATTCATTGTATCGCATTTTTTGTGGTGTATTGAACTGATAAAATTGCTAATAAACCAATGATGATGATGATACACAAGTTCGGTTCAATTTATTAAAAATTTCATCGGCTCAAAACACCACAACACTGCGAATAAAATGAAAATATAGCAAGGAGTCAAAACGACTTGCTGTATAGTCTTGCAATCAAACACCCACCTTGGCATGCAAACAACATGCAAATTAAGAGTCGATGCTCACAGAACGAAAAGCAATAAGAATGTAACATAGAGAGGAGAAGCGACAAACATGAAGTGGCATGTGTCGGTAGGTGAAATAGATCTATCACGCACCGTAGTCGGACAACATCCAGCGCAGACTACAAGCAATACCTTACTATAAAACAACTATTATTAGATTGATTCCGTGTTGGCGATAAATTTCAATCGTTGATATGTTATATATTTGAGCAAGATGTAACAATTAGTCATTTCGTTGTTCCGCGAGCGACGACCGAACGACAATTAATATTGCGGGTGCCGTCCATGGTCTACAGTAGGCGAATTACAATTTCCTTAATACTTGGAAATTACAATTATAATTACTTTACGACGTTTCCCTTCAATATTATTTTCAGTTACAAAGGATAAAAGTTTTTAATTGTTTCCAATGACCTACATTACTTTGATTGTGGTTTAGATTTGGCATGCCACCCAATTTAACAAGTTTGGTGCGTTCTATAGCTTATATGTATTTGCATCTTTATCCGCGCATCAAATCAAACGACAACGATGGAGAATTTCTAATGACTCGACTAGACACGAGTCAAAATTTGCAGCGAATCGATCTCAACACTGATGAAGCGTGATGTACGCAGTTATAACTGACTGTAAAATCGTGAACTCCGGTATGGCCGACATAAGTAGGTCCTATCGCAGCCTATAGTGTCTCGAATACGCAAGATCAATCATTTCGCATGTGGAATTTTTCGATAGTGCACCAGAAACATAGGATCAATACTTTCGCATTTGGGATTTTTGGAAAGTGCATCGGAAACACATATCAATGGTTTTGCATTTGGAATTTCGTGAAAACTCATTCACGATGTAGGCCATTCCCACCGAGGAAATGATGGCTGCTGGTATATAGCCTATATATATATATGCACCATTTATAACTACCAATCGGTGTAGTGTTGCTACAAGGTGTAAAGACCAGATATTATTTCCAGAAGTAGTTAAGAAGAATCATACACAAATGCAAAATATTCAAACAATCAAAATTACACGGAAATGATTTTTAAAAAACATCGCTGCATTCAACAAAGTTATTCCAAAGTCACTAAATACTTCGTCGCGTGAAACAGACTTGAACAACTGGATAATTCTAATTCAAATAAAATTGTAAAATGTTTCTGTGGACTGACTTCAATTTTAATTTAATTTCTGGTTTTCCTGCAGATGATATTGGAGGACTGTATCATGCGAAACGGTATACATATATTTGCTACTCTTAATTTTCCTGCTTATGAGAATAAGCTTGATTATTGTTGAATTTCTTTTTAATTAGTAATTTAAATCAATTTCCAAGTTTTTTAGTGAATTCAGTAGGCTAATTCCAATCTAATTAAAGCAAACTGTGCAGCTACAATTCAAACAAGATTAAAATACTCTAGTCCGACGAAAGGGGGGCGTAAAGGCATCGGATCTTAAACGGCGGTCTTCTTGAGGATAGGGTTGTATCTCTGCGAACGAATTGCGGGTCGCGTGGGTGTGCTGATTGTGCTCGCAGTGTATATATGGCGACCTTTCGACAAGCCTTGCGATCTTACAGTGGGAAGTGTCTGGTTACGCCCTGACCATGTTCCGAACGATTGATCTTCGGTTTTAATCGAGGAAATACGCCTGGGAAACGTATCAGTGGCGGATTTCTCGAAATGGCGCGAATACTGTACGTGTTTTTGATCATTACAAGTCAAAACTTGGCAACCATCAGCTTCGTCGACAGAACTGCGTGCTGTAAGCAAATATTGTTCATTTGTTCTTGTAGGGCACCAACGGCAAGCCTCGGAACGGCATTTTGAAGAACTTTGTGAACGACAAGAGTATTGTGATGACATAGAATGCATCGCTGGGCTTTGAATGAGCGATCTCTGTCGCCAGCCAGGCTTCGTATCATCCTCAGACAAACGAAATGCTACAGGCAGTGTTACGGTAGAACCAGTTTTGCTGCTACAGTTTTTAAAAATTCCCAGTCGACTAGCGGATGTATCGTATCTTGGATATTGTGACGTTAAGTCAGGCATAGAGTATTTGTCATTATCATTATTTGTAAGTATCGCTTGATGATTCAAAGACACGTGTTCGGGTATTGTCCTACAGGCTGTGATTTCCTTGTTTCTGGTCAAGCAGATTCCTCTGAAGTCACCAGCGCTTGATTCTCGCCTGAAAATGATTTGAATTGGAATGGGATCACTTCGGCCGTGGATAGACAGCAAGCTATGCCCAACTATAGATAATCTTGTCTAATAAAATTGATTGCTACAGCAGAACTGTATAGTGCGAAACGAGCAAAGCTTGATGTACAGACATTTGCCATTCTCGTGCTTATGAGGATCATCTCCGTTTGATACGAACTGAGCTTGATTTTTGTTGCATTTATTCCTAATTAGGATGTAATTTAATTTTAGGTTTTTTTTTGATAACCTAATTTGAAAAAAATAACTCTGTATCTATAATTCTAATTTTAGTATAACTGGGAAAAGCTGAAAATTTTCTAGTTGCTCAACACTTTAGCTGTTGTGCCACATTCGAGGGCCTGAATCGTATCAGGCATTCTGCGTCAGCAACAAGACTGTGCTGAAGATCATGGTGGGACTGCCACACATTTTATACATCAATCAATCAGTCAGTTTTATTAATATTTTCATCGTTTCAAAACACCACAAAACTGCGATAACTACAGCCTACAGTAATAAGATATGGAGACACTTCCAGTCGATACAACGGAACACCTTGTTCGGGTGAATATGCCTCGCAAATAATGATATCAATTTACCTACTTGTTGAAGCTATTTCATTGCGTACTTCCGTACTGTCTTCTTGTGGGAGATGTTCGTTTACTTTCGTGTCGCGGCCAATCTCTTTGATCTCCACAGCCCGTGTGTGGCTGCGCAAGAAATTTGCATACTTATTGTTCGAAAATATGACGCGAAAGGAAAGGTGAGCAATTCATCGAAAACAGCTCAGAATTTCGAATTCCTGCTATTTTTTGAATGCTACTGTCGCGTT
Source organism: Botryllus schlosseri (assembly GCF_051294905.1). Lineage (NCBI taxonomy): Eukaryota > Metazoa > Chordata > Ascidiacea > Stolidobranchia > Styelidae > Botryllus > Botryllus schlosseri. The sequence goes on along the minus strand of NC_137251.1, from coordinate 1,007,579 downwards.
CATTCCGAAAATTCAAATATAGATAATGTCAGTGCACTGGAACCCCCTCAAAATCACCAAGGAACGCGAAATTCGGCAGTGTTGCGTACAGCGAAGAGAAAAAAAATAATCAGGTGAGGCACATATCAATCTGCCTCACTGACTAGTGGCTAACAATCCGACAACAGCAGAGCAGACAAACAACGCGCCATCGAATTCACGAACCGACGATGCAGTATGAATCGTATGTAGCATGAACCAACATGTAATGCAGAGCAAATACATTCCCTTACAGATTTAGTACTGTGTTAATGGGATAAAAAGAAGCTGCAAACAGAATCAGCTAAACTCATCGGTTTATATTTACAAATCTGACTTAAAAGAGGTCAGTGCCTCACCAGCCATGAACCTCATTACACATCAATGTTACGCAGTATGTCATCTGACCTTTCAAGCTTATCCTGATTTTGCAGGTACTTCAGAATGTCATCCCTTTTCAAAACAACCAAAATATCTTCGTCGTGAGATTCTTGTTTCGTCTTAATCAACAACGGCCGACTTCTTGGCTATAAGGAAGAAAGAAAGAAGTATTACCGATTGAACCAGTCATTTCCAACACGAAATCTAATCCTGCTTACATCATCATCGGGGGCCCCTCGACGTGGATTTTTCTCTCTCCTACCTCTAGCAACGCTGTAAAAAAATTCGACCGCAGATGCAATCGATGCGAGCAGCACGCCCGCTGCTAAAATGCAAAATATGCCTGCGAAGTCCTGCAACAAAACATATAAGCAAACCTGGATTGGTAACATTGTGGCATTTTCACTGAGGTGGTCACGCAGTAACGCGGTAATTCTACTTATTTAGAGAACTCTATTATTAGTAGCAAAGTACTCTATATACTTCTGCGTCGCTAATTTTATTGCGTGTTGCTCACAAAAACTCATTTGAAATTCTAGATAACTATAACAAAACAATGGGATCACAAACACGTTTAGCACGTGCAGCATGACATGCAATAAAACTTAGGAGGATTTGGGTGGAAGTTTTATGTAGCAATAAAATCCATCGTTTAAGTCTACTGCCAGACGTCCCAGGGATATTGGGTGCACTCAAATAAGCAAATAACTTGTCCGTGACATCCGTGATATCAATCTGGTGAACTTAAGGTTCGATAAAACGTAGTCAAAAGAAAATATGATCATAGTTAACTCGACCTCGGACATAGATTTGTTCAGAAAACTTATCCGCAACTGCCATCATCATGGGTTTTCTCTACACGGCCCCTTAACTTGCGCCAATAGAATGTCCTTACTAAGTAACGTACGGTACTACCAAATTTTATTGAGGAAAGCATTCTTTAAGGATTGATAGAGGGATTTTAGGTTGTGGGGAAATCAGAGGCGGGGAATGGAGAGTAAGAGTTTGGGAACCACTAAACTTTAGTATAGCCTATTATACCAACAATAGGGTTACCATACGTTATTCATGGAGGATTTGTCCTCCTTTTCGAGGAACTTGAAAATGCCTCCGAGGACGCCTAAATGTCCTTCTTTTTGGCAATTCGTACATCTTTACAGGTTTTAGAGCTAGGTTACGAAAAGCGTCCACTGAAAATCGGCACAAATGACGTTAAATAGGTAATACGAACGTTCAATCGGGTCATTCGGGAGTCGAGTAAATGTGACGACCTTTTTATCCGTCAACACAACAAATTTACAGTAAATATATCAAAATCAGCTCTTTTCAGTTTAGGTGCATGCACTAACTTTTATGATTTTGAAAAAGTTTTCTCCTTTCCTGATTCCAAAATATGGTGACTCCTAACCAGAGGTGGTCAAAGTAGTCACCGTCGCTACTCAAGTAGAAGTAGAAGTAACGCCGAAATTTCTACTGAAGTAGAAGTAGGAGTGGTGGTTCACAAGCAAGTAAGTAGGTATTCTACGCTTATTTTTGTTTAGGAAACTGAAAACTGTCAAGTAGAAGTAGAAGTAGTCTAAAATCATAACTAATTAAAAAGTAGTGTGAGTAGGCGAAATCTACTTCAAGTACTTCAAAAAGTAGAAGTACTTCGTTACTGACCACCTCTGCCCCTAACCAACAATCTCTACAATATTCACCTCCACATGCTCATCGTCCATCCGTGATGTTCACATTCTAGTTTCAGTTAACCTGAGACTTTGAGACATAAATTCCGTTTCAATATAGGCTACCTGCAATGTTAGAGCTGTCGTTCGGTCAGCATTGAAAGACTGGCAATATCCGGAATTCTGCCACCACTTTGAAATAAGTCTGGCCATCTCTCCGGACTCACTCATGTCAATAATTCTTGAAAGAGGGGAGACTTCAGTTTGATGCCTCACATACAATTCATCACCGCTCCTTACGCGTTGTTAAAATCGCCTACAAGAGCGCTTCTTTGCGGCAAAGCTATCCCGTAGCCGCCAAAGTTAAGATTTCCTTTTACGGTCATCAAGTCGCAGTACGGAGAGTTTTGCATCTTATAATCTAAACAAAAATGCAGGGACATGATAGCAGTTTAATTCTCTGCTGGTAGATTGGTGTTTGACTGCTTGATCACGAATACAGAACACTTGTGAGTTGTGACGCGAATATGATAATCGCTGACCGTATATACCTTGACTTATTCTTGTGAATCAACAGTCAAAACATTGTGTTTTGAACTCACAAGAAGGTAAATTATACGGAGATCAGACGTTGAGTTGTTCCGTATACTGACACCAATATGCGTGCTTGAATTTTGCACAGACAGGGAAAAGCTGGAGGAAAATGATTTTCGATGTTGGGGAGTATATACGTATAGTAGTATCGATTATATTATAGTGGTGGTTCACCCAGCAGTTGATAACCATATATGCATATGCATAAATATCTTATATACACCGAAATATAAAATATTATTGTGCTGATATAGGTCTGATATGACAATATAGATCTGCGTGGACAGTAAGCGATAACTAAACACCAGAGTCATACCGAGTATTGATGCGTCCCATAAGAACGCAAACTTCCCATCATTCGCCAATCGGAGACCGTTTTCGACGCTCGTGATGACAGTAGTGCTTGAGCTAATTGCTTTCCAAAGCTTGTAGTAAATTGACATTTGGTCCAACGCATTCAAGCCCCTTCGCTAAAAAAAGATAGTGGATTTATAACAATTGATTTTTCGCCGATTCTCAGGATTATAGGAATCGACTCTGATTTGATGTGGACGGAACCTGATTTTTGTTTTGCAAATTCAGTAATCTAATTTGAAAAAAACTGTTTTTCTATCATTCTAATACTGTTAGAATTTGGAAAAAGCTGAAAACTTTCTGATTGTCCAACTCAAGATACCTTGATCGCATTGTATATCGTACTGTTGACCACCGTTCCAATTTCGAATCCCTTTGCATCGAGCAAGTCTTCGAGATTTCGAAATTGCGCGGACATGCGCGAAAACGTCATGACGGCTGTCAGATTCGCGGCGTAAGTCAGTGCTACGACGAGTGCGAAAAACCACCAAAATGCGCTGATTATACGTAGCGGCCAAGACATTGAAACAGCTTCGTTCCCTGTGAAATGTGAAACTGCGAAATGGTTGACAAGTCTGCGGTTATGTAGGGTGGTGCCCTTGCAGCCATTGCTAGCTCAGAGTAAACATCGCTAAGAGTGGCGGGGCGACAGGAAGCGTGTCCTTTTGAAATGCCGATTCTGTCTCCAATTTTTCTTCTGAATTGCAGTGCAGTAATTCATATTATCAAACGATGTTAGTTGTGTTTTAGTTGGTTGGTTCCGTATTTTAAACGTCGTTAGTTATATAGTCTAAGTCGTAGTTGCGAGTTTTGAAAAGTAAGTAGTTGTAGTTGTAGTTTCAGTTGCGTATTCTCAAAATCCATTAGTTTGTCCTAGTCTGCAACGAGTTATACCCGACATCAGACAAGATAACTTACCTCGGTGCATCAGTCCGCGGAATGTGAACCACACGCTGTCTGCGAATGAAAGCTTCTCGCAGACACTAGAAGACGATTTGCTCTTTTCCGGACCAACCTGAAATTGAATTAAATTGATGACAGGAATATATACTTTAGTTTCTACTAAAGGAGATAATTCTGCTTGAGCAACAACGCTGACTACTTGGCCACCTCTATTTTCACACTCACGTGGTTGAGGATAAAAGTCATGATTCCGACGATAACAATCGATGCCCCGATACATATCCTGAAGTGAGACAGCATATATCGTTTCAAGTTCATTGTCGAGGCGATGTTTAAACTTACCACACGCTCGAATCAAATAGAGCGGCGAAGAAGAGAAGTTTCGGCACGTGTGGCATTTTCTTTATTGCGACCGCAAGGGAGGAATCCATGAATCTCGTTGTGAAATCGACGCTTCGTAGTTTACTGCTGGTGATCGACAAAGCTCCAATCGCGAGGTCCGCTTTCTAAACATAATTTATATGAAGATCGCAATCAGGGCTTAGCAAAATCGAGTACCGGGGTGATTTGATTCTGAATCGGTTATTAGGCGTCGATTCGAGTATCAGTAAATGTTCAAAGTATACAAATATGTAGCTTTTATGCGGACAGAAGGAATATAATGCTTCTTCTACATCACATTAAAGATTGTTTGGCATTTTCCGACCATATATATATATACCTTCACTGCACTTTGGGACAATGCTGTGGGTTGATCACGACTTAACGGAAATGTCATTTCTGTCCTAGTTATTAGTTTGAATGTATCGCGATGAATAAAAATGTAATTTGTAGACATGTCATGTATACGTCATCCACTGCAGAAAACCTCACCCTTGATAAAATTTCTTGGGTTAGCCCGTAGCGCGATCCATTCATGTCAGGGTAGTCGAATTCGCCTCTGTCGACAGCGTAAATTTGATATTCGAAATTGCATTTCAGGGCAAGAGTGCTCAGCAAATCAACTGCGAAACCTTCCAATTTGTTGGAGTCGGACTTGATCACGAAAGGCGAATCCTAAGATAATAGTTAAGTCGATATGAGTTAAACGTTATATACTAATATAGCCTACATCGGTATTATTATATAGAACGTGTATATGTTGTATGATAGCCAGTAATAGTATCGAGCCTGTAATTAACTTGGCAGTAATCAGATTTAGCTGCCCTGGTTCATTCCGGACCTGACCACTTCAAATATAGTTGCTTTTTTTATGAGTCGGTGTATGTGCCACAAAAAAACTTCAAGGACAAAAATATACAACGTCCTATTCCTATTCTTCAGACGTGTTGTTCGGGTAAGATTTTTGGGTTGCGCGAGGCCGATAAGATGTGAACTCCGGTTAACAACCCCTGATCTATAATATAAGATAAAGTACAATATAGGAATTTTATAAATAAATAAGGGGCATCTTCAATACAAACTCACGCTTTCAATGTCAAATGCAGAATATCATTTAAACGTGTCTCACCAATGCAGCTGCCACCCTTAGAACTCTGTCACTACTGGCACTAATACCTCCCCACGACCTGCCTTCTTCGGAACGCCCCGTCATATCAGGCTGCCAATTCGCGATCTTCAAAATGAAATTATTATATGAAAGTGTGCTTTTGTTAACTTACGGTACGTTAGAATCGCTATTATGCAACGACCAACATTTCCCACCGTTTTGAAACTACCGCCGTTCGCCTTCTCTGTGACTGCGAAATTTGCAAAATTCCGATACCCGCGTTGATTCAGTCGAGCGGCTCCCAATAATCCCGAAGAATTCGCCTGCAACACGCGATTCAAGTGCGTCGGTAAAATGTGACATGACAGATACCGTGGACCATACAGTGTTGGAGAAATGGAAAATTGTTAGCTGTTTTCAAATTGGGTTAGAGTTGCTGTAGCATTTTCCGGAAATCCGGAAATTAGATTCGGATTAAATTGAGAGAAAGAATTCACTAACTAGATTATAATTAGATTCGCTCCAATTAGTCAAATCAGATAACTAGAATGATCTTAGTTGTCCAAAGTCTGCCGATAACGGCCAGGCTCTATCGCTTATGCCGATACCTCTTTCATGGCATCGATGAGGTACCATCCACCGGCCCACGTTTCATTACTCCCGCACGTGAGAGGAGCCCCACTGTGCCAAGAGTCCCCTTCCTGCATGGACTTCAACCCCTGGGCTAATTGCGCGATTCCGTCGAACAGATACAGAGCGGTGATCTCAAGAAAAAGTCAAAATCAAACGTCGATTGAGAATAGGTTTAGAATCAATCGAAATATATACGCGAAATTCAAACGTATCACAAACGATGTCGAAAATATCCAACCGGAACATCGCCTATCCTGACTGCATCGCATTCCTCACACGTCTTCAACGATTCTTTATTCCATTCGGTTACAAATCTGCAGAGCACAAATGGCTGTGGGGTCTTTAGTAGTTCATTAACATTCAAAGCATTATTCTGAACCGATTCTAATCTTGTCATTGAAATCATTATCGTAATACGCGTGACCAAATGTGGTCAGAGTATAGTCAGAGTGTGTAGAAGTAGATGTCATACCCTGAATATCTACCCAATTACGAAGAAGTAGCGATTTACTGTGGCGTGTCAAAACTACTTCAAGTGAATGGTCCGAAAAGTATTCAAGCATGTAGTTTCGAAAACTAAATTGATCGAATAAGGTTCGCAATCTTCGCATATACTTTTGGCAGATTGCGATGGCTACTTTATCGGAATTACAATATGTAATGTATCTTTGGGAGGGACTAATACAAAGTAATCATAATGAACACTACAAATAGGTATAGGCTTTTTATACAAGTGCTATTTCACGCGGTTCTTATGACAATTACACAATTACACTTTACAACTTACAAATTGAGAACAGTAAGTGTTTTTTCTTAAAAACTGTTCGAGTAGAAATGGAATAGCTCTTAAAACAAAACTAATTACCGTGATACGAGGCTATTTCAAACGGTTTTGTGACAATCTCGCTCGTTTAAGTGATGTTAACCTTATCCCAAGACAACTGACTACTTTTCAAAATCCATAATGTGAAAAGGTAAATAGTTTTTCCTAAATGCTGCTCATCAAACACACTAAAAACGATACCGCTTATGGAATTCACGAAATCTACTTGAGTACTTCGAAACACCAGCGCCTGACTTACGTTTTCACGAGGGCGTCGTTGCTATCGCTGTTCAAACGAATTACTGTTACGGCTGATTGGAGAGAATTCTCTAACTTTTTCGAGTCTCCAGCCCGGAAGGCCTGGTTAGCAACGATCCAATGGACGGGGCGGTCTGTCTGCAAATTATGTCTCACGTCGTATCGTACTCGACTCATTGTTAATGGCGCCACAACTAGAAAATTTTCAGCTCTTCCAAATTAGATTAGATTCAGAATGATAACTATACCGTGTTTTTTTTTTCAGAAATATGTTATAAATTGAATGAAATACAGAATGTGAAAGAATCACAGCAAAAATCAATCAATAATCAGTCTAATTAGGCAACTGGAATGATCTACTTTTCCAAGTCTGGTCGTACCCACTTTGAGGATCAATTGAACTGTCGCGTGAGGCGACGCCAGAACGACGAAGGCGTCTATCTTTGAGTCTTCACTTCTTGAGAGGAAATTCGAAATTTGTCGAGACAGATCCGAACCGGCGAAATTAACCCAATCGATTTTAGGCGTGATTTCAACGACGTTGGTAACGACGTCATAGCTCCTGCTCATCATTTTTGTGGTGATCATTCTCTGCAGCGTAGATGCGGCTGGGATTTCGTAACAAAATCGATTACAGACGGGCGCAATGACGGGGAAATGTGCGTGTTTTGGTGAAATATGTCTGGAGATCAAGCCTACACCAGTATATAGTTCTGTACTATAAACCTTTACTTACCTCGCCAACCCTTACGTTAACCCGCAAGCCTTCGACGAACCCCAAATTTTCGCCTAGTCGTTAAAGAAACAGTCTATCACACTACATATATGATATATTACTATATCATACCGGTGCACAAAATGAGCTGTGCACTGTGCAGTGTGCATCAACAAGAGTGTTAGAAAAACAAATCCATTAAAACATGATTTTCACAAGACAATAACAAATATTTACTGCAAATCAGAGTGCTTCCTATCGCACGAGTCTGGTGTGTGTCTTAGCCTCCAACGACCCCCTCCCCCAAGTTAAACCTACACCTTGCACTGTATGAAATTTACAGCAGATATATGAGCATGTATTTGCATTTGCGATTCTTGATGACCTGGTTTGGGATTTGAATTGTCTGCTGTCATTTTCAATGTTCATACTAATTCCGAGTAAACATGAGTCAATACCACCTCTGGATTAGGATATGAAAACGATAACCAGCCTCACCTGACGCATCTATTCTGCTGTCGCCAACGAGGCAAAATCAAGAACACGAATAGATCACGGTAGCGGTATAAGACCGCGATTTTTCGAATGTTTCCGAAAGTCAGAAAACATCGTTTCAAGGTTAAATTCATTCCCACAATTCCACGAAGCTGCTTCAGTGCCACTGTATATCTTACAGGTATTCAAAATATAATTGTAGTTAGTCGGAAAAGGTGTGTATTCACACCCTTGAACCGACCGTGATATACGAATATAAATGAATGAACACCTGTAGTACACGAAACTATAACATATACCGCTGACTTACACCACGGTATAAATCAAATAAAACACTTTCAATTCAAATAATGGTTGCGCGTAGAAACGTAGGATTTATAATGATGTAATTCTGGGCTAGGTTCCGATTTCGTGTATCACCCTCTGGGTGTGAACACACACCCTTTTCACTAAGAGTGCGTACATTCTGTTTTAGCAGTGGAAGATTCAAAACCTTCAGTTCTCTTCAGTTTCTCAGTTCTTTCCGTAATAATATATTCTGACTTATTAACTCGCTTTCACTAATATTCGCTGTAGCGAAAGTGAAAATAAATTATTCATACCGTAAACATTGAAATCGATTTTGATCCATAATATTATTTCCGTCGCTATTCTGTATATACTGGGAGTAACTAGAATTTGAAATAAATTGAGCCAATCGCCGCATTTGTGAGACTCGGGATAATCTGGGTTTACGGAAGGCGTAAAAGGACATCGCTGAGATTGAAATGTACACTTTCGCAAAATTTATATTCATCGCTGAATTTCTCAAGTTTAACAATCCATGCACCCTGCGAATGTTCGACTATAATATTGTCAGGCTTATCACTCCTGAAGTCTTAGCAAAATATTCGAGTCGCAACATACGAAACATGTATTACAAGTGAAAATGATATATCTGTGAAATCGTTATCAACTCATTGTCACAAATTGCAATGAAATAGGCATGGTCGAAAAAATACATAATTATTTTTAATTGGATGTAGAACTATCGTTATATTCTTTGCTGTCGGATAAAAGGTATATAATTTAACTTTCCGCAATTTTATATAGTTATGGCGTTATATTGAGTGGTGATCAACATGACTCGAAGCCTAATTCTCGATATCGAATCGCTCAGCCCTGGTCATGAAGTGATGCGCCTTAACCTCAATAGCAGAAACCTTAATCCTATTAGCCGGGTGATTACAGTTGTCAGTAGCAGGGTATCACTGATTCTTAACACGGGAATATCACGCATCGAGCTGTCGTATTTGTAAGCCATATGTTGCTTTGCATTGGACTTTCCCGTGTATTGGTCTCAAAACAATGAAGCTCATTATCAAGCCGCGGAATAAGAATGTCATCCGCATCGAGACGATAAGCCGTGAAAAGTAATGCCGGACGCGATTTAAATCCGATTGCTCATGAATAAGTAATTGTCAGCGGCAATGAGATCGCGTTGGGAATTGTTGTGAAACAATAGAATTTTTTAATGACCTGTCCTTGCTGATCCGCAGAAAGCCTGGATTCGAGAAGAGTGCTAGCTTGGAAAGTCACTTGGAATCTCGGTGGCTCGTAAAATATCCAGCAGATTTAAGCAACAAGTTCTGACCTTTGGATATTTCACGCTCAGTACACAAGTACGCGGGCACCGTGCATATATCCGCCAATTTATTCAACTATGACAGTGGTTTTTAACCTTTGCTGTAGCCTATGGGATCACTTACGCTGATCTATATACTTTATACTAGCCATCGGGAGGCACAAAGTTTCGCTACAAAAACAGACAAAATACACCACAGTACACATCTAATACATCTATGTAAATTGCTGGTGCACTAACAAATTCACTATCAAGTATCGATACATGTATGCAGTATAGGGTTGCCATACGTCCGGAATTTCCCGGACATGTCCGGAATTTCACTGAAAAATCTGCGTCCGGGAGGAATTTCTAAAATATGCCCAAATGTCCGGAATATTGAAGGCTTGAAGCAGGCTCAATAGTTTTTCGTAAATCAACATAAACAATATTATTTTCAAGCAGATTTATGCTATTCAAAATTGTTCTTCGCGCCGCCCGCGAGGTAATGCAACGTATAAGGATATTAGTATGGGCACCAGGCACCACCCTCTCCAAAAATGCAATCAAAAGTAATATAATAGCCATCATTTACTGAAATAAGTATGATTGTAATCGCAATTATAAGTTAACGGTGTATTCCTAGAGTTGGTTAAGGCCGTTTGGATGCTTCAATCACAGACGGTGGTTCCAAATCTTGGGGTCGTTCGCCTTTATCTGGGGATCGCGATTATGTTGAACATAATCAGCTTCCTAGGCCGTGAGTAAGTTTGGGCAAGCAGAATTTTTTTAGTAATCAGCTTATCAAGTTTTGAACTTTGCCACGAAACATTTTCAAGTGGGAAAAGAGGTCGCGACCATAAAAGGTTGGAAATCACCGGATGTACAACCTGCTGGTTCATTTTATAGTAGCCTAATAATCAATATTATTGACAGAATTCATACATAAAATTTAACAGCCAAATGAACATAGTAAGTGCCCAACAAGTTACATCGACTACCCAGGATCAGTTCTTTTTGGGCGGAAGGGGGGGAGGAAGGTTATTTCGAACCTGATAACACATATACATATAGCCCACCGACCTAACAGTATAGCAGGGCTGTCAAACACAATCCTGACAGGCCAGACACGGACCGCCACATGATTTCATCAGGCACGTGGAGGAATCTATTGCAGACCCTACCAAGTAGCAATCACCAGAGCTGACATTACAGATGGCCCAATTCATTACCTATGTTCCACTCCAGTCCTGTTTAGCGTATACAGTCGCTGGGCAATGCTTTGCTAGTGTGACGTCATATTGACGGTCAATGAGTGTCACCTCATTTTAAAATCCACTAGTGGGCGCTAAAGAGTGTCCGGAATTGGCTTAACCAAAATATGGTAACCCTAATGCAGTATCATATATCTGGTACTTTTTCTACTGCATGTCACTTACCGTAGCCTTGTTGGTAGCATATCACCAAGTTCTTAACGTTCGTGTCCGCCAGATATTTCACGAGAGGACGAAATATCAGCTCCTCATCAGGGATTGTTGAGAAGTAGAAGTCGCCAGAAATTCGCGGGTTTCCACAGTAAGAACTACCGACCTGAATACGATGCTGTTTTTGTTCGTGGCATTCATGGTGTTTCTCGACTACTATGGCCATTTACACCAGGGCGATTTTCTTCATTTTTATTCCGTAGCGGCTGACTTGTGGCACGGTCCACTTCTAGGCTTACACCGCTTACACGAGTGAGATGGCGGGGAGGAGCCTAGAAACCTTGAACACTTGGTTGGGAATTCTGAAGGAGTCCTCGGTCAGACTCGAACCGTAACCCATTGGTGTTGCAGCTGTGGATTATACCACTACGCTATCTCGTCAATAAGATGCAATCTCACACAGTATACCATCACGGGTAGGCTACATAGAATAGAAAATACATTGATTGACTATATCTAGAGGTGCTGTGACCGGTTCAGCCAAGCTAATATCACTTTGCGTTTTGTGATTCTCTCATGAAATCCATAAGATACAAACAATCAGTATGATCATGATCAGTATGAAATTATTTATTATTGATATTACCTGCAAGGTTGGTAGGTGCAAATCCTCGGCCCTTGATTGGATAACCATCTGTGCCGGACATGAAGTAGCTGTTACCAACGCAACCATTCCCATCTTCGCCAAATTGCAAACTAGGCACAGACAAACAGTGCTTCGTGGAGGTTCGAATGGGAGAACAGAATGTTCGATACATCTTTAGATACCAACAGCGAGTAGATGGGATTGTCGCTCGGGAATTTTCTGCTTCTCAATATCAGATTAGAAATAGAATTACTGAATTCGCAAAAAACTTAAAATGGAATTGAATTTAGAGTTCGAATGAAATACAACAAGAATCAACATTACTTCATATCTAAACAGAGTTCGTTCTCATAAGCATGATACTGACCATGTTTGCGTACACTAAGCTTGAATCGTTTCGCATTATACAGCTCTCCTGTATAGCATTTTCCGGTAAACCAGAAATGAGACTAGTATTAAAATGAGAGCATAGATCCACTCTGCAAATTAATTTTGATCTAATTAGTATAAATAGAATTATATAGTAGTCCAAATCTTCTGTCGGGGTCATAATGCGCAATGGGGTACACACGAAGGCAATGGATTCGCTTGAAAAAGAATGGTGGCCTCGATACAATACGCCGTTTTTGCTCAACTTGGCAATGGAAATCCACAGGAGTCATTTTGACGAGCTATGCAATGTTCCGGAAAGGTGTAATGCGCGAATGGATTACCTTCTTTATCAATTTGATGGGATTGGGCCTTTCTAATGCGCATTTCTCGCGCTACAATCCGTATGTCTGGTTCCAGAATCTTATTAGCGTTAGCAACAGCTATCTTTAATGCTTTTCTTTCGACTGTGCTTTCTCCTTCAATGATAAACCCTGAAATATAACATTGCAGTTCTTTAGAAATAATACCGAAATCAACTATCCTGCCAGTTTTGTGCAAAATTCAATCACGTATATAGGTTTCAGGATATGCAATAACTTACTGTCTGGTCTTCGCAATTAACCTTCATATGAATTCAAAATACAACGCTTTGAATCGCTGCTCGCAGGCTACCGCTAAATATTATTAGGAATGAAGGTATTTTGTTCATGAAATCTTTAATTTTACACGACGCTGTGTGTTGTAGTTTATAGTTTTCCCTGCGTTTTTTATTTATCTATTACTTTGAGAGTATAATGACTTCTGTATGGTAAGATGCTCCTGGACTGGGTGGCCCGGCTTTGATGACTAGGCCTCCGAGCCTCCCGTCCATACCATGCTGCAGCTTATCTGTGTATTGCATTTCACATACCACAATTCAATTACCAAATCCCATTTTTGTTTTGTATGTTATTGATTTTCACGGCTGACAAATAAAGATTCTCTCTCACTCTCTCAGTATTAACATTTTGAGTGAGCAATCATCATTTGAGAGGCAAGTTTATGCATGTAGACTATAATCGATATTAATCGATTTGAACGTGAGACTGAGCCTTTCGATTGAGTTACAGCCAATTTTAAATCGGCGACCTAATTACGCACCAGACGCGGCGCCAGAAGTGTCATGGATTCCAGATAGTTATGTCGTAGGCCAGTGGTTCTCAACCTTTTTGACCTCGCGGCACCCTTTGGAAATGAAAAATAGTTCGCGGCACACCATCACAGTGGTTCTGGACTTTTTGGGCTTACGGCACCAGCAAACTACCAGAATACTCATTAGCACGCAGTAGTAACGCCGACTAATGTGACAACCTCTGCAGTCAATCCAGAATCTTTTTGTGCTCCCTTTTTTAAATAAACTAAAAGTAATCTTTTGTAGGTAAAGAGGCCATCATATAGTCGTGTTAGAAAGTCGTCGTTTTCCTCGGGCCAGAATATCGTTCCTTCGTGAATACAACAAACAAGGCGCATTCAGACGAAAGTCAGAAGGGCTCATTTAGATATAGGCCTACGACCTTACAGAAACTTCGGGCTGCCAAAGATTCGATTTCAATAGATTTGTTTGACAATAAATATGCCTATTGCCGGATTGGGTCGAAGAGGTAAAGCACGATCGCCGCTAACGAATACGGAGGCGTTGAGGTGCAGGCTATACCAGGCTATACAATGCTTTTTCACGCAGATCGTGTAGCACGCTTGAGGATAGCCATTCCTCAATAGTTCTACTGGCAGACACCAGTCCAACTATACTTCCAACAAACCAAGATTATAAACTAAGCGGCGAAGCGAAGATGTTTGTTACCTGATATAATTTGATCAACCTCACTTCTTAATACTCATATTAGTTGACAGTAACACAACGTTGCGCTACAAGCCTACATTTTAACGGAAGCGCCGGCACGATACCTAACGATCACAATGTGGATTGCCGTGTTCGAAATTCAAATTTGTAAACGCGAACGTCAATTCCAAAGGAGTTCATTTCCCGCAGATTACTGGAGAGACAATGCGGATTAGCAAACTGCATTGTCGTACAGGCGACGATATGTCTACTCTTCTCTTCTCTGCATGCAATCAATCAACGATTGTGCAAAACTGAATTCAGCCTTCAAGTCACGCGATCTGCCCGCTAAAACGAATTCGAGGGGGTATTGTTTGCGGGCATGATATCAATTTTGATTTGTCAAATGTACAATCTTCACTTCAAGCTCAATTTAAATTATTGATTAGCCTATTTGCTATAAACTAGAATCATTAGGCGCATAATTTCAAAATTCCGAAGAATACGCTCGCGGCACACTTGCCAGACGTAAATGGCACACTAGTGTGCCGCGGCACACCGGTTGAGAACCACTGTCGTAGGCTATAATAGCAATAAAGTTGCAAAAATGACTTGACTTGACTCGGCGTTTCAGAAATAAGGATTGACTAGTGACTCGGAGCAAAATTTACGAGTCAATTTAAAGTCATCAAGTAATTGTCGATAAAAATCGCTGTACTTTACCAATGTTAGGATTGCTCTTGATGCGCTGGCGTGACTTATGAGAACGACAAATCTCATTCATTAATCGATTTTGTGTTTTACTGAACCTCCATCGTTCTCTCACAAATAAATTGACCGCTTACAGCGAACGTTGTCGCAGTAGTGAAGTGAGGCCTACTATAACAACAAGGTATCTATCTCTGTTCTATAGACTGGTTAATGGTCATTGGCATTAGCTGATCACCATAACCAAATGTCTTGTATGATTTAAATTGAATTTGGATATAGTTTACAAGTTTATATTATTATAGTCAAGCATTGGCCCAGGCTTAAATTGTATCCGTAGTTGGGTAATGCATCATATCAATTCGTTTCCCCTATCAGAGGTTCGTATTCTATCCTCTATTTTGGCGAATAATTATAGACTTGGGGTATACAACAGTTACGTATAGTTAAGCATAGTACTATGTGATTTCATGAGCTATGCAGCGCCAATTCATCCCTCGATTTAAAATAAATGTCGTCTTAATCTGAATTTCAAACTGCTAGCAAAATGCAATAGCCTATAATCATTCTTTGTATTTCGAAAAGACAACTTGACTTGAATTGTGACTTGACTCGAGTCAAATTGTGCAATGACTCGAAAGTAGTGACTTGATCCCAATACCGGAACGGAGTAGTTAAATTTCCCGTAGTGCTGAAGCTCGTTTTACCTATACTCACTCCGCTTACTCAGGTTGTCTTAACCGTGTAGTTTTATTTGAATAAATGTATATACTTTTACTTCAGAAGTGTTGATACTAAAATGCTATAATATTTTCACACATAATTTTTCGACAAGTGAAAGCTAGTTTTTAGATGCACTTCAATCAGTTTTATGCGAGAATGATCAGCAGACGGACCTAGCCCAAGGTATAGGCTATAAAATTAAAACATTTTGCAATGACGGCCAAAATTGGCGGGATGAAAATAAATTTTAACGAAAGATTTCTAGTAGTAGCGAGATAAAATGGATAAGTATCTTGAAAATGGATGTGATAGTCGTAACGCTTGATTTGGGGATAAAGTAGCATATACTGTATATTCGTAAGATATCATACAGCACCAGTGAAACACGACTGTGAATTTTACTCACCGACATTCACGGACATGAAGCTTCCCGTAGCTGAGAAATCGACAGAACCCATCATTATGACGAAGAGCAGAGCTTTCATTTCTTTGAGAGAAGTATGAAATCGTACGCAATTTCTAAGAAAATGTGTGAGAAATTCGAAAACTTGCTCAACCAGTACCTAGAAAGTGATTCCACGAGGTTACTTTTTTCTTGAACTGACTGCTTGACTAATAGCTGCGCTGCTGTAAGCTCTTGAAGCTAGAATCTGTCCCATACTCTGGAGGAACGCGATCTTATTATGCAAATTACCTTCAGGATTGGCGCAATTGAGTGCTATTATACAGCCATGTGCTTTTGCAATCACGATTACACCAACAACGCTAACTACCTCAATGTCACGCAGACTATACAGAAAAATCTGCGAACTTGCATTCTATGTAGCGTGCGTCAATGCAAATCAAATTTCGGTCGGGTGTATCGAATCGCGAGAGATGATATTTGAGAGAAGTTCAAGCTTAGATGTTTAGGTTAACAGACAGATGGCTGGACTTTTTTCGTACGGCTATAGTCTCGAGCTTGACCACAGCAAATGATCTGCAGTAGGTCCCGTTATTGATTTGAGAAAACATTCAGAAAGTCTAATTTCCCCGACGCAACCTAGAAGGTGAACCAATAATAATCTGTAATCCAGTGTTGGGATGACTCGAGTCATGACTTGACTCGAGTCACCTTTTTCGTATGACTTGACTTGACTCGAGTCACTTTTCTAAAATGACTTGACTTGACTCGGCGTATCAGAAATGCGCATTGACTCGTGACTCGGAGCCAAATTCACGAGTCAATTTCAAGTCATCAAGCAATCGATGTCGATAAAATCACTCTATCTTTCAAATGGTCGGATTTTTCGCGAAACGCTGGTGTAACCCGTGAAAGCGACCAATCATTCAACGATCGTGCGTTTTACTGAACCTCCATTGTTCTCTCACAAATAAATTGACCACAAATGAAGTAATCGAAGCATACAACTTACGCTGTCGTAAACTAGTATAGTAGAATAATTTAATAGCAAAATGTATATTTCGGTTCTCTGTTCTTATACCTTAACCAAACCACTTGTTTTATTGAAATTGAATTCGAATATAGTTTATACAGTCCTCAACCATTGACGCAGGCTCGAATAGTATCATATCAATTTGTAAATGGGTAATGTATTACATCTTACTAATTCTTTTCTCTGGTCTATATTTTGACGGGTAACTAAAATGAGGCTATGTATGTGAGCGATACAGCGCCTTCTTGCTCGTATATTTACCTCTATATTCGTTCATCGGTTCAGAATCAATGACCACGCAAGCTGTACTTCAAACAGCGAGCAAAATGCAATGACGTAAGCATGCCTCATACTTCGAAAAGGGAACTTGACTTGAATTGTGACTTGACTCGTGACTTGACTTGACTCGACTTGACTCGAGTCACCTCCAAAAATCGAGTGACTTGACTTGACTCGAGTCACCTTCGAAAATCAATTGACTTGACTTGACTCGAGTCAAAATCTGCAATGACTCGAAATGACTCGTGACTCGAAGGTAGTGACTTGATCCCTACACTGTGTAATCCAGGGGCACCAACCTAATTGATACCAAGCGGTAGGCCTGCTTCTTGGGTAGGCCTACTAGTCAATGCGACGGGCTACCATCATACAGTTATTTCCGCCGTTTATCCGTGCACACTGCGCAGTTGGGTTTCTAGGAATGGTGTAATTCAAAACCTACATTTCAGTGAAGTGATGGCCTATATTAATGTACACGATATAGCGAGGACGCAGAAAGCCACATAAATGCCACAATGCTGAACTACATATTGACGTTTTAACCATCGCGAAATGTATCAACTGGGGCTATCAAATGATATAATATTCCCATAAATTCAATATTTTCCTTCGCTTTTGCCAACAATTTCGACGAGGACTTGCAACGGAACATAAGCTTACGCCTTAACGGTCTAATAGGCCAGACCGGACAGTGCATTCGGCGTCTTCTACGTTGATGTTGAGCAGAATGTGAAACAGGTTTCCATACTTGCTACCAATATTACCCCATTAACAAATTATAAAGCAGTAGCTAACACCCCAATCGCACGAATTTGGATTTAATGAAACAGTAAAAATATGAAGTCAATTGATTGACTCCCTACGCATGCCAGGTTTTTACATCAGACAACGATATCAATACCAATGATTGGTTGAATAAGCATCATTCGCTGACTACATGTCGTGTATTTCACTCTTAATGTTGTGTGATTGCTGGCCAAGCTCACAGCGAAGAGTCGCTACATATCCACAATAGGGAAGCTGGGTATTTCGAGCAAACGTTTGTAACAGAGCAATTAAATATTTTGAGATTGTCAAGGTGCATGCTCGTTTAGTGTTGATTTTTTATGCTGCCAGCGCCATGCATAGAGTGATGACGTGTAGTTGAAATGCAGTAAATTTCAACCAAAGATGTTATATTTTTTGTGGTGTATTGAACTGATAAAATTGCTAATAAACCAATGATGATATTGAAGTGAAAATTGTAATATATGAAAAAGGTTCACTGTGCAGAATCTACCAAGGTTCGTTTGTGAACGCGAACCTCTAAATGTATGAGGTTCACACACAGAACGCGAACCTCACGTTCACACCATCCCTAGTTTCTTCACTTGAGACGTTCAGAGCACTGGGCAGGGGGTTCCCGCCCCTCACCAAGAAGGGATAACTCTCACTCACCGGGACTCACATCAGCGTCTCCGCGTTGCGTTGCCGCACTGCGATAATTTCCGCGTCGAGACTTGCATTGGCGAAGACTAGCAACGGCCCGGTCGAAAACTCATTTGAGTCGACTTGCCCATGTCCAACTGCTGTTCATATGGAACCCTTCCCCACTTCGACTCATTTAGTTCCCGCCGGGTCGCCCGCGAGCTACGCGTTGGTAGCCCCTGCTGTAATCTATGTAGGGTAGGCCTACATTGTACATGTACAAGTATAAATGCATGCGTGTGCACACCGCAAGTGATCCCCAGTTCTATTCTGTCCTCGCTTGTCAACCTCTTGCCCATTGCATATCAGCAGTTACACCCTGTCAGCGCACCACCTCGTCTCAACAGCAATCAGAAAATGGTCACGAACACCCACACGCGGCCCGAAAGCTCATATCTTGCGGCCCCTGATCTAAAATTTCGTAAGGCTACGTAAAGCATTCCAAGTTGGCCACACTCCTGTGGTCAAAATCACTATTTATCAGTAACTGAAACGGCTTCGGCGATGCTGACAGCACTCCTTCGAGGGAGAATCCTCTGATGTGAATGGGTAAATTGCCTTGACGTACAATGGTAGGAGACACAGCTGAGACCGAGACGTAGCGTTGCCTATTATAAAGTCTCCATACCGCATTCTTGCAGCATGTTCCGAGTTGGCGATCCTTCTTTAGATAGTCAAAACCAGACTGGAATCGCTAGATTAGGGACGATTTCAAGTCCTTTTCCAGGCCAAGTTATTTCCCGTTTGTAATCCAGTGCAAGAAGCGACTTCTCAGTAAATAAAAACTATTCTAGACTCTATTTTGTCCGTAAGACAGCCAGTTTTCAGGCACAACTTCGGAATACTTATTTTTCACCCACGACTTTTACCCCTGTCCGATACCGCAGTACTCTCAAAAAGAGCAAACCACAGTGCTCTCACCTCATTTCGCAGCCCAGCACTCGACACACAACACCAGAACTACTAGATCAAGGACAATTTTAATTCATTTTCCTGACCAAAGCATTGATGGTGTCCTCGCGGTTACCGTAGTCGCCGCCCTCCACAACGTGGTTGGTGACTTTGCGGAAGCCGCCGCGGGGACAGGACAGCTTGAACGGCCACAGAAAGTTGTTGGCTCTCTTGAAGTTGTCGCCCACCGTGAAGATCTCGTGGATAAGATCCTCCATGCAGATGATGCCCTTTTTGCCGAGTTCTCCCTCGATGATGGAGTTGTCAGTGAGAGGAATGCGTCTCTTGTCGACCTGTGAAGGGAGTGCAACGCTAAAGTATAGATAAATATATGCATACCGTATAACAGGCACACAAAAAGTTGAAATATACCTACATGAATGTAGGATTGAAGCAATCTTCTAGTTTGGTGCCCCCAACCATCTATCCAACTAATAGTGGTAGACTGCTAAGTAATATACACAAGTATGCATGCAGAATCTCGGTGCCAGACTTGGATAACTAGATAATTGGTAGCTGTCTAAAAGTAGGCTAATTAGATCAAAATACCAGGAACCCAATTCAAATATAATTTTGAAAACCTTTCTATGCTCTCTTAGTGTCAATTCTAATCAGTTCCCTGGTTATCCTGTAAATGCTTCAGGAGAAATGTATCGTGCAAAACAAGTCAAGATTGGTGTAAATACATTTGCCATTGTGCTTATTACAATGATTTGATATTAACTGAATTTTGTTCTGTTATATTTCTTTTCAAATCAAAGAATTCAAATCAGTTTTCAATTTTACGCGCATTCAGAAATTTCATACTAATTCTGATCTTATTTGGAACAGCTCAATATGTCCTAGTTGTTCAATGTACATTGTACATAAGTTCAGTATAGTATTTATTAGGGATGGTGTGAACATGAGGTTCACGTTCGCGTTCTGTGTGTGAACCTCGGAAATTTAGAGGTTTGCGTTCACAACAGAACCTTGGTAGGTTCTGCACTGTGAACCTTTTGGTAAATTGTAATTTTCACTCCATTAAGATCTTTGGCTCAAATTTATTGCATTTCAACTGCGGGCCACTCCATGCATGGTGCTGGCAGCTTAAAAAATCAACACTAAACAAGCATGCACCTCGACAACCTCAAAAGTTTTACTTGCTTTGTTGCAAAAATTTTCTACGAATATCCAGCTTTCCGTTTCTGAATATTTAGTAACTCTCTGTTGTGAGCCTGACCCGCAATCGATATACGTAGTCAGCGAATGATGCTTAGTCAACCAATCAATGACATTGATATCGTCTTCTGATGTAAAAAATCGAACGGTCGTACTGGGTCAATCTTGACTTGATATCTTTACTGTATCATTAAAACCAAATCCGTGCGATTAAGGTGCGTGCTACTGCTGCATAACTTGTTGTTTGTGGTATCGGTAGCGAGTATAGAAACCCGTTGTACACTCTGCTCCATATCAATGTAGCAATACTCAGACTCCGAACACATTGTCCGGTCTGGCTAAGACCGTTAAGGCGTAAGCTTATATTCCTTGGTAAGTCCTCGTCGAAATTGTTGGCAAAGCGACGGAATGTACTGATTTTATGCAATTATTATATCCTTTGATTATCGCGGTTGATACATTTAGCGACGTTTAAAACGCCGATATGTACTTCAGCATTGTGGCATTATGTGGGCCAAATCTTCGCTAGGTATAGTGTACATTAATATAGGGCATATTAGGCTATCACTTCATTGAAAGAAAGGGTTGGAATTAGCAATATGACGTCACGTGACGTCACGAGGTTCACGTTCGTGTTCACACAGAACCTTTCAAAAAGGTTCGCGTTCACACGAACCTGAACCTTTCAGAGGTTCACACCATCCCTAGTATTTATGTATAAATAAACCCGTATATTTTCAGTAGACACTTGTCAAGGGTGACCGCCAGGAACTAGTTAAGAATTAAAAAGAACTGCTGCCAATTACCGATGATACATATTCGGGTTCATTTCAATACGACTGAATGATAAGTAGATTAATAACAACCTCTCGTGAAACATACCTTGCCAAACCCTCTCTTGTACATGAGCTCGCGGACCGTCTTCAAGTTGGGGTATCCCCACGTGATGTAGGGGTCGGCCAGATTCAACATGGTCAAACTGGCTTTGTTCAACTTGACGAAAACGCCGTTGTTGATCTGACGAAGTCGCAGAAGTTGCAGAACCTGAAACAGGACAACAAAGCGATTATCTCACATTATCGAGGGGCATAGCTAAGCCCAACATCATAACTACACGTCACGACAGAATGAATGGCATGGAAAGTTTGAACATGTGTCTTGCACGAGGCCATAAGAAATATATTACATCATATATTTTTTATAAAGATTGCACTCAGGCTATATACGTCATGTAATTTGTGCTAACATGCGATCTGCATAGCTTTGTGCAGTTTTTGTGTGCTGCGATAAGACCAAACCAAGGTTTACAAACCTACAGTAAAAGAATAGTACCGATACTATAATTCTTGTTGATAAATCATCCCTCATTGACAACTAGCATATCATTTCAGCACTCTAAAGAATCTTCGCCAACTACTCCGTTCGAATCATATTGTGCCCAACCATAACCGAAGTCATTAGAAACGAGAACTTCGTCTTTGCTACTGACAGAATCATGATAATTCAACACTCCTCCATGCCCGCGGATTACATATCTCCCAACACAGGCGCAGCCCTATCTCACAAAGACAAAATTTCAACATCAACAACAAATGAGCACACTCTACTGTCAGAGACATTCTATTCAGCTAGATGTCATGGAAATCTCATATTATGAGTCTCAGTCGACTTACGGCCCATTATCTCGCACGTCTTCCGATTAAAATACAGTGTTAAAGGGGCACTGCGCTCTAAAAATGATGTGGTCTCAAATTGAAGGAAAAAACGAACAAAATTCTTGGCCGCAGTCATTTCCTTCAGAACGCCAACGTATTGGAGCTGCAATTTATGGAAATTTCTACAAGGCCAGCTGCCGCGCGGCTGCTTAACCCGTTACATGGCCCGATGTCTTCATCGTCGCACTTGCTCGACGCGATGAGGCAGTCGCGCAGAGAACGAAACTGAGACACATTTCCTTCATAACATCGGCTGACAACTATCTAAAATTCGTTCTCTGCGTGACTGCCTAATCGCGTCGAGCAAGTGCGACGGTGAAGATATCGTGCCATGTAACGGGTCAAGCAGCCGCGGCAGCTGGTCTTGTAAAAATTTCCATAAATTGCAGCTCCATTACGGTGGCGTTCTGAAGGAAATGGCCGTGGCCAAAAATTTTTGTTCCTTTTTACCTTCAATTAGAGACCACATCATTTTTAGAGCGCAGTGCCCCTTCAAGGCATTATGTCAGTCAATCATCCTACCGTAAACGAGAAACAATCTCCATATTGTACTATTTTGGCATAGTACTCGTTGAGGGTTTGTGTCATCGAGTTGCTTCTCTAACTTGAGCATGCCATTCATGGGGAAATCGGTTTTTACACATGCAACCACGGAAAAACCGGTTAATTCGGCCCTCTGAGAATTTTCTATAAAAATGTATTACCAACTATTAATGTAAATTAATTACATTAATATATTATTATCAAGTGATTTGGAGGACAAGGTACCGTAATTTTCTAAGTATAGTACGCCCCTATGTATAATACGCACCCCTAAAATAGCATGTAAATTCTGGGAAAAAGCCTGTACCCATGTATAGTACGCACCCTGCATTTCAGTACATGAATAGTTCCGATTTCGTATACGATGTCATTCTGTTTTGCGATGTCACTCGTTAACAATCATTACACGACGATCACTAATCATTATACAATTAGCGGGATTGTCTTTAAACGATAGTAGATAGCAGCCAAAGCCTGCGAGGCGGGCGGCGCGATAGTTCAGGCTAGCGACACGACATCTTGAGCACGAGGAGACCTTTTAAAGATGCGATTGCTAATCATTATAGAATTAACGGTATTGTCTCTAAACGATAGTAGATAGCAGCCAAAGCCTGCGAGGCCAGCGGCGAGTTAGTTTAGGCCAACGAACCGACATCTTGCGCACGATGCCTATAGATGCGATTGCGCCTAAGCTAACGGTTATGCCTATGTCATGCGCAACAGGTCTGTTGGAGATGCGACTGATTACGCAAGCGATTATATCTTGCGCACATGGCCTCTTATGTATGTATAAATTGCGTATGCGATTGTTCGGGCCTGTCGTTGACGCGATGAATTGGCGAGAATCGCCACGCCACGCACGAGTGTCTATTAGTGACCTTATTTCGCTCGCGTACAAACGGCAAACCAACTCAGCAGGAGATCGCGTGCTTTTGCACTCGACTCTCGTTAATTGGATACACACGTCCCACTAAGAACTACGCGCGATGGCTGAAAGTGATGTGCGATTGGAAACAAACATGAAGAATGAAGATAGGTGTGATTTCAAGTTTTTTATCGAGGGAGATTTTTTCAAGCGTGTTGTTCCCATGTATAATACGCACCCCCCGATTTAAGGGCAAAAAATCGTGAAAATTTTGCGCATTATACATGGAAAATTACGGTATGCGTATATCACGCAGTCACGCGAGATAACGTGGTTATTCACGAGGCTCACGAATTTACCGATTATTCGGTAATGTTATTGTAACTGTAGGTTGGGAGAGGGGTATTAGGGTTTGGTAGGGGAATATTAGGGTAGGAGGGTGACCCCAACCATAACTCTAACCCTAATACCCGTCTCCCCAACACTAATCTTGGAATACCTAACCCTTAGCCGTAACCCTAATATCCACGCTCCCAATCCTAATACTCATCGCCCCAACCCTAATGTCCACCAACCACAACTCAAATCTTGGGATACCTTAACCCCAACATGGACCCTAACCCACCTCCAACCCTAATGTACCCCCTACCCACCCACGGCACGTAAAACTTCCCTATTTGAGAATAATAATTCGTATTAAATGCATTTATAATGCAAAATAGATCAAGAGCCGAATTTACTGGCAACCGCAATCAACGATGAGCATTGACTGTCACAATTAATAATGCTATTGCCCATGATAATAATAAATGTATCATTATCCAGCAGTTTTTAATACATATCCCGACCCTTTTCTCGGGATATGACATTACCTCAACATTATACATTTGCAATGATGACACCCAGTACTGTTTTTGGCAGCGCATCAAATACATAAACAGAAGTAGGCTATTTGGTCCCATGTGCACTGGAAACCAATGTCATTATGAACCAAAGAAAATTCTAACTTACATATGAAACATGTGATCAGAACTTGAAGAGTTTCAACATACAATATAACAACATATTCAAATCAAAAATAAATACCATCACTACGGAATCAGAGTGCCAGAGTGGAATTGGTGGTAAACGTCACGCGCAACTTTCCATTCAATTCCTCAATTATTCTATAGAAGAAATCCTTCTGTCATGCGCAACTTATTGCGGAAAACAACCACTAATTCCAGACTCATGTCCATTTTACATATTTTGAAGACTTTGAAAACTTTAAAACAATACATGACGAACAAACCAAGGTTGCCAGTAAATTCGGCCCTCGGTAAATTCGGCCCTTTAAGAATTTTGTATTAAACCGAGAATTTTGTATTAAAATGTATTACCAACCGTTAATATGAATTGATTACATAATTATACTATCAAGTGATTTGGATGTCAGGGTATGCGTAGATCGCGTAATCGTTGGAGATAGCGCGTATCTCACTGGGCCGAATTTACTCGGTAAATTCGGCCCTCGGAGAAGTTTGTATAAAAATGTATTACAGACTATCAATGTGAATTAATTACATAATTATAGTATTATCGAGTAATTTGGAGGTCATGGTATGCGTATATCACACAGTCACAGGAGATAATGCGAATATTTATGGGCCCGAATTTACTAAGGACCGAATTCAATCGGTAAATTCGGCCCTCGGAGAATTTTGTGTAAAATTGTATTACCAACTATTAATGTGAATTATATAACATAATTATATTATTATCAAGTGATTAGGAGGCTAGGGGTTAGGGTTATATGATAAGGGTTAGGTAATGTTATTGTTACCCTGGCCCTGGCCGAATTTACCGCGGGCTCAAGTAACCGAGGGCCGAATTTACAGAGGGCCAAATTTACTGGAAATCACAATCCAACAGCCAATAGAGAAACGAAGAGATGAAAATTTGAAAAATGATGCCAGAATTTGGAAAAATGGATATACAATTCAGCCAGACTGGAATCGGTGGTTGTTTTCGTCAATAAGTTGCGCGTGACCCTTCTTTCTTCCATAGAATAATTGAAGAATTAAATCAAAAGTTGCGCATGACGTTTGCCACCAATCCCACTCTGGCAATTCAGGAGTGTATCGATTTTGAAATAAACTCAAATATTTTCGACTGACACTCGTCCGGTCAGGGGGTTGATCATGGGACACTGTAAAACCCGCAAAACCTGTAGAACTAGCAGGGTTTTGCGGGTTAGTACTGGCAGGGTTTTGAGGGTGACAAAGCGGGGTGAATTCACCCGCAAAACCCGCTTTGTCACCCACAAAACCCTGCTATTCACCTGCTTTGTCACCCGCAAAACCCACTTTATCACCCGCAAAACCCTGCTAGTTAACCGCAAAATCCATTTTGCCCCCGACCCTGTATGGAATCGGTGACCTGTGCAGAGTGTCCTCACATAATGTTTTATTTTATCATTATTTTTTATTGCATTACTTCAACTTTGAGAATCATCGCTGTCCACCTGATATATCAGGCAAAACGTACCGAGATTCCAGTAGGGCTACCCGCAAAACCCTGATAGTTAACTGCAAAACCCTGCAATTCACTCGCAAAATCCTGATATTCACCCGAAAAAATCCGCATTATCACTCGCATAACCCTGCTATTCACCCGCAAAACCCTGCTATAGTTACTATCGCGCAAAACCCGGCGCTTCTTCGTTATACGATCATGACAAGCCAGTGTTCCCCCATGACACCAACAAATGTTTCCCATGAACACGAACAAAAATTTATAAACGCCAAAATAAATTGTTTTTTTGTGTCTTTGTAGAGACGGATATTTGGGTGGGGGGTATTAGGGTTGGGGAAAGGGGGATTGGATGCGGGTTAGGGCCAAGGTTGGGGTAGGGTATCCCAAGATTAGGGTTGGGGGAAAGGGGGATTGGATGCGGGTTAGGGCCAGGTTATCTCAAGATTAGGGTTGGGGTAAGGGGGGATATTAGGGTTGGGGGAGAGGGGGATGTTAGGGTTATGATTAGGGTTAGGGGAGGTGGGATATTAGGGTTAGGGGAGGTGGGATATTAGGGTTAGGATTAGGGGAAGTGGGATATTAGGGTTAGGGAGGTGGGATATCATGTCCCTAACCCTCTTCTCCAACCCTAATATCACCCTCTCTCCAACCCTATATCCCGCCTCCCCTAACATCACCCTCTCCCTCAACCCTAATATTCCCGTCCCCTAACCCTAATATCCCACCTCCCCTAATCATAACCCTAACCTAACCCTAATATTCCCGTCCCCTAACCCTAATATCCCACCTCCCCTAATCCTAATCCTAACCCTAATATCCCCCTCACGTAACCCTACCCCACCCCCACCCAAATATCCGTCCCTACAAAGACACAAAAAAACAATTTATTTAGACGTTTATAAATTTTTGTTCGTGTTCATGGGAAACATTTGTTGGTGTCATGGGGGAACACTGGCTTGTCATGATCGTATAACGAAGAAGCGCCCAAAACCCTGCTTTTAACAGGTTTTGTGGGTTTTGCGGGTTTTACAGTGTCCCGTTGATCATCAGCATGCTACATAATCATATCGAGGATAGGAAAGAACATTTTTCATTAACAATCGTATCACAATACGATTTCACAGCGACGATATTACAAAAAAATTTCGATCTTACTTTTTTGACTTTCGGCGCTACTTGATTGATACCCCGGATTCTGATCACGAACGCAAGTTTGGGCTGGGGAGGAACGTAGTAGTTCGAGTACTTGCGCGCCTCACGAGACAGTCTGATCGTTTCCCTTTCTCTTCTCTTGTATTCGCGAACATATTCCTCGGCACGTTTGAACATCAGAGTTCTTTTCTGCCGATTTTTCTTGCGATTCAGGATCGCATTTTGTGCCGCGCGGGCCTTTTGATTTTGGAAGGCCTTGCGCTTTTTCAGAAGCGCTTCGGGAACCTAAAACGAGGGATTGGTTGAAATAAATGGGTATTTACCAAGATACATGTCAATGTTGAGTTAAATTTCAGGAGAATAACAAACTTGATGGAGAGTGGAGGCAAAATATATTTTAGGTGTTTTACATGGAATTACCTCTAACAAGAGTGAAATTCTGGTAATACCGATAGTTAAATTCTGGTAACATGTTTCTATGCTTCAATTACTGTAAAATTTGAATGAAATTTTTTGTTTTCTGGAAAATGCTATACACAACTGTACAGTGCACTGAGTGCAGGAGCAAACTCAGTGTACGTACTAAATTTAATTTTTCAAGTTTTTGCCAATTCAAGTATTTCTAATTTCAATCAAATCATGAAAAAACTGTATAGCTACAATTCTAATCTTATTTGGAAAGGCTGAAAAATTTCTAATTCGAATCAGTTTCGTAACTCAGCCACATGCATTCAGTGGATCAGAAGCTTTTAGGCTACTTAATTCACAGCGAATGGAACTTTTTATCAACCTTATTCTCCTTGTCAATAACGTACGCCGAACTAAATCACATTCGCAACCCTTAAAACCTGTAATAAACCGTAAAACTATCGATATTATATCACCTTTGGTACAGCCTTGCTCTTGGTCATGCTGCTCCGTTGGCGAAAAGGATGCTAATCTCCGAGCAGACCGACATGTGGATAAAAAAAAGCGTGGCTCCGTGCAATGAGAAGCGATATACTTGGGATATTAACACGGATTCCGATATTTGGTAGTGAATAATGCATTTACGAGTGCTGTAAAATTTATTTTGCCTATTTTACGTAATTAGATATGATTCTCTTATGAAATGAAGAAATTAAAGACAGCCGTAAAAATAAGTTCCGCCAGGTGGCGACATCCTGCTGTGTTTGCTTATAGTTTGCTGGAGGTTAATATAAATCAATCAATCAGGTTTATTAATATTTTCATCGTTTCAAAACATCACAAGACTGCGATACAATGAAAAGATAGGAAGGTGTCGAAACAACTTGGAGTAGCCATTAGGATCAGACACCCACCTTAGCCTAGGCGAAGTAAATAAGAGGCATGCACAATGAATGAAAAGTAATGCAGAGAATATAAGACGCAACCGACAAAATGAGGTGGCATGTGGCGGAGGGCGAGGTCGATGTTAGGTCGTGGTCCGGTAATCCTGAAGACTGGCTAGTATTGTATATAGTATATAGCTCAGTGGAGGCAACTGCAGCCGACATCAAAGTCTATATTTAATTAATTTGTTCATTATCTGTCAAATAATGGATTGGATAGAAGGCTAGGATTACCTTACTAAATAGAATTGTACGCATCTCAGCCTTACCATGTGCATTCAAAAAATGGAAAATCGTTCCATTCAGCTGTGACCCAGACCAATCGCTGAAATTCAGTTGATTTAAAATAGAATTTGCTACCAGATAGTTTCGCATTTCAGCATTTCAAATGTGTACAAACGAACTTCTTTCCGAGTGAAATTCTTCCAATCTAGTATTTACAGTAGATATCGTCTTCCAAATATAGTTATATAGAGATGGTCAGTAACGAAGTTCTTCTACTTTTTGGACACTTACTTGAGTAGATCGAATTTCCCGCTACTTCTACTTCGTAATACTTTGTGATCTACTTACTTACTTTTCGCTATTTTCAGTTTGTCAAGTATAAGTAGTTTAATTCTCCAATGAGAACTATAGCCAGACGAATTTCGGGGCTGTTTTCACAGAGTATCAACATTTCATTTTCATGAAAGTAAAGTAAAGCCCAGAATTTTCGTCGCGCTTCACGCATATCAGACCAATATGATTTGATGAACGTATCAGTGATTATAATTTAGGTAGCGTGTTGCGTGGTTACGTTCACACCGCATTGTCGCCCATATGAAATGTTTCCTCACAGTAAGTATGTCCCATAATGGCGTTTGAAACTACCGTTTCGCAATCTAGCATTTACATATCACATCGTAATCTAGCAGCCCATGTAGCATGTCCGCATTCAAGTCGAAATACAAGCAATTTCTTCTAAGTCAACACTAGCCAGTCTCCAGGATTACCGGACCACGACCTAACATCGACCTCGCCCTCCGCCATATAGGCCTACCACCTCATTTTGTAGATTGCGTCACATATTCTCTGCATTACTTTTCATTCAGTGTGCATGCCTCTTATTTACTTCGCCTAGGCTAAGGTGGGTGTCTGATCTTAATTGCTACTCCAAGTTGTTTCGACACCTTCTTATCTCTTCATTGTATCGCAGTCTTGTGATGTTTTGAAACGATGAAAATATTAATAATCCTGATTGATTGTATGTAGGCTATGTTCTAGTCTGGAAAAGTGGACTCTGACTATTTTTTAGCTTTACACCTGTTCTAGCACACCACAGTTGAAACTTTCGGACAAAAGACATGAAATATATTTTCCGCTTTTTGGGGTAGGCCTAGTATTTATATTTATATTCCACGCATCATACTTTGAGTTCTAATTAGTTTAAGTTTTTTTTTTGTCTGGAGAACATAGCCTACATGTTGAAGTATACAAGTAAGTGTAGTAACGCCACAATTTTCCGAAAATAAAGCTACCCCATATGACATTTTGACGATCAGCCATGTTTTTATTAACGTTTGCTAATCGCGCAAAGTGTTAACACCGCACCCTATCAATCAATCAATCATGTTTATTGATATTTTCATCGTTTCAAAACATCACAAGACTGCACAACCAACACAACTTAATTCTCCGTATTGCTCTTCGACCAGACTACGGGCGCCATGGGGGAGGGCGCCATCCCATTATATTTTCTAAACCGGGGTGTTCGAGTTAACAGAGGATTAGTGCTGTATTCCCATATCAATGCTACCATTTTCATCCGATGATGCGGACGAATGCTTGCTTATGCTGTCGATAACTTATACATCCTGGGATACATCAATATGAATCAAAGTTCTACACCTTCCGCATAGCTCAATTTGCAGCTTTTGACAGTCCATGCGAACGAATTACGATCGTTTTCACAACTACTTACTTACTTACTTAACATACTTACTTGAGTAGATTTAAAGTCGATCAACTCTACTTCTACTTCAAGTAGTTTTAGGCTGCTTATGAAAAGAATAATTCTATTCGCACTTGAGTATATTTTTGCGTCGCTATTTTTACTTCTACTTGAGTAGCATTTTTGACTACTTTGACCACCTCTGAATTCCGCTAACATGCACGGGGTTAATTTTCCTTCATCCATAGCTGAGAGTTTTCAGGGTATTCTAGAGTAACACTGTGCGTATATATTTGTAAAAATTTAATCTTTGATTACAATTAACTCACGACCTCCAAATTAAGTCATACTCTGCTAACCTCCACTCGGTTAAGTTGCCTTAACAACCATTCGAAAGTTGCTCAGCGTAATTCCGGGGTGATAGTCATCATTAGTTTATATATTGGGCTTATATATTTGCAGAAAGTTATAATCTCAAGCTTCATTCTTTTTCGTATATTTGAAACTCTCCAAGTGAAGAATAATACATGAATACTTGCGTTGTGTTCGAGTTTCTTCTATGATGGACCAAACCAAGGATGGGTAATGGGTATATCGATCAAATAAGGCCGAGACGCATCGATCACATTTCCAATTAAAATGTTTGATATTTGTTCCAGTGATACCGCAGTAAACTTTTCGGCCATTCCATACCTAGACTACCACTTCAAATCTTCTGAAATGTGGTACACGCATAGATGATCTTATTCCAAACAGGATGAAGTCTACTTTATGAAAATTGGACTTTTGGGACAAAAACTACGTCATTTTGAAAAATGACAATTTCCCGCTCAATTCTCGTCTGCACAGTACTTGGTTTTATCAATACAATATTCAGAAAGGTGTGGCTAGATGTTGGAATACAGTTGAGATTTGTCACGTGGATTTCTCGGTAGCTTGCCTGAAGGTCTATATTTCCAAGTGACATCTAAGGCCTTGCGGCGTAGGGTCAAAGGTTAAATTGAGCGGAAATTTGATGAATGGTATGAAATCAGTCAAGCGTTACACGATTTAGACTGCGGATTGCTCCGGGATTGCTCACAAACATATCATTTTCCATGTTTTGGTTCACACCTAATTTGATTGTAGCATCAAATTTCATAACTATGACGTCACAATTGTGAGGTCACCATAACTGCTATTCAAAATGTTATGTTGCTTTCTAATAAATATGCTCGAAAGTTTCTCTAAAGTTTATGAGGCATTTCCCTGCGATGGGTCACCCTGAATTGAAGTGTTCCATCTAGATCAGGGGTCACCAACCCGGTGCCCGCGGGCACCAGGTAGCCCGCGAGGACTAGATGAGTAGCCCGCGAGCCCATTCTAAAAATAGGTGGAATAGCAGCATTTACCAATATTCGTCAGATTATTACCAGTGAGCTTTTAAATACAAGATACGGCACATTGCCTATAAAGGCGACATGACGGAATGCCGTCCACGGTCTTCTTGAAATGGTGGGGGGCTCCGTTACGATGGCTCGACGACCAGGACAATGCCAAAGTAGTAAACAATATTACTATTCGGAGTCAGATAGCCGTGAACCCATTACGCATTGCATCTTTTTGCACAGCTTGTTTCTGTTACACTCAACGCAGTTTAATATACAATGTTTCTAACTTTCTGTAATCGTTGCTGCTTTCCCGTATAATGAAATCTTGTCATTTCTCGATGCTGAACAGTTGAAGATTGAAATTGTAACACTGCAAAATGACCCCCACCTCAGTCTGCAGCAAACGTTTGGTGCATTATTGATACAGAAAAGTACAGTGGTGTATGCGCAGCAGCTATGACGGTTACAAGCGTCTATGGTTCAACTTATCGTTGTGAATCAGCCTTTTCGGACATGAACTTCATAAAAAACAAACACAAAACACGCTCAATCAATGCACATCCGGAACACTCACTCAGAATTGCAGTGTCAAGTTACATACCAGAGTACAGCGCACTAGTTTATATCATACAATGCCAGGCATCCCACTGACTGCGATAGAAACAGATAACATGATGTCCAGTCCTGCCCAGTGCTATGAATATCAAAGCGGAAATTCAGTGTGGTACGGGTAAATGGCGGGAGTAAATAGTAGCCCGCAGCTTCAATCATTACGCAAAAGTAGCCCTCGGTTGCAAAAAGGTTGGTGACCCCTGATCTAGATATCCCCGAATCTGGCGCAGTCGGAGCGATTCCCCAAAATTGCCCTTAAAGTCAGAAATCGACACAGTTCCGAACAATCGGAGCGCCGCAGCACAACGAGTTATTATAAGGTTGCTTCGACGAGACCTCTAATATGCATTGAACAGTTGTTCAACAGCGCAGTCACGTGTTGAGACCAGTGATGAGCATCGGAGCGGAGTCGGAGTGGATTCGGAGTGGAGTTTTGCCGATTTTGTGACAGTCGGAGCGGAGTCGGAGTTTACTACAGATGTTTTTTCGGAGAATTTCGGAGTATTGTAACTTTTGTCTCCGATATCTTTGGATAGCTCTGACCAGAATACACTATTGATTATGATTACAAACCAAAACACAGACACTTGACACCTTGTAAAGTTGTAATATGACTGGTAACATGCAAAAATGATTGCCGAATGCATAAAAATCAGCCATCTGCACTGCAATTGGGGACTGGAGAGCAAACAATACTATGAGGCCAACCATATTATCACATGTACCATGTTGTACCATGTGTACCATGTACCATGTACCATGTTTGCCACTGTTTCGGATACTTAACGAGATTCACCGGAGTATATCGGAGTCTGGGATTGAGCTCTTCGGAGTCGGAGGGAGTTTTCCTCGGACTCTAAAGTTGTCGGAGGGATTCGGAGTCTCGAAAAGCACTATCCGCTCATCACTGGTTGAGACCGATTCGTCCGTAGGTTACAGTTTTCGGCAGCAAATCACTTTGAGATTTAGACTGAATTTTATGGATTTTGGTCTATTTCAATTATGGACAGGCCGTGATCTTTTTAGCATATGCCAAAAATTGCTTATTTTTGGCTTTTTTCAAATTTTATTTTTGGCAATTTTGGCATCGCCATGAATTAATATTCATAGACTTAAATAAACCATGTAAATCCCTTAAGTTTGGTCTTTCTTATGATACGGAAATCACAAATCGTGCGGTAGCCTATCCACTAGGGATGATGTGAACCTCTGAAAGGTTCTGTGTGAACACGAACGTGAACCTCGTGACGTCACGTGACGTCATATTGCTAATTCCAACCCTATCTTCCAATGAAGTGATAGCCTATATTAAAGTACACGATAGGCTACCTAGCGAAGACTCGGTCCACATAATGCCACAATGCTGAAGTACATATCGGCGTTTTAAACGTCGCTAAATGTATCAACAGCGGTAATCAAAGGATATAATAATTGCGTAAAATCAATACATTCCGTCGCTTTGCCAACAATTTCGACGAGGACTTACCAAGGAATATAAGCTTACGCCTTAACAGTCTTAGCCAGACCGGACAATGTGTTCGGAGTCTGAGTATTGCTACATTGATATGGAGCAGAGTGTACAACGGGTTTCAATACTCGCTACCGATACCACAAACAATAACAAGTTATGCAGCAGTAGCAAGCACCTTAATCGCACGGATTTGGTTTTACTGATACAGTAAAGATATGAAGCCAAGATTGACCCCGTACGCCCGTTCGATTTTTTACATCAGAAGACGATATCAATGTCATTGATTGGTTGAATAAGCATCATTCGCTGACTACGTATATCGCTCGTGATGTTGTGTGATTGCGGGTCAAGCTCACAACAGATAGTCACTAAACATTCACAAACGGAAAGCTAGTTATTCCGAGAAAATTTTTGCAACAAAGCAACTAAAACTTTTAAGGTTGTCGAGGTGCATGGTGCATGCTCGTTAAGCGTTGATTTTTTATGCTGCCAGCACCAGGCATGGAGTGGCCCGCAGTTGAAATGCAATAAATTTGAGCCAAAGATCTGTTAATGGAGTGAAAATTACAATTTACCAAAAGGTTCACAGTGCAGAACCTACCAAGGTTCTGTTGTGAACACGAACCTCTAAGTTTCCGAGGTTCACACACAGAACGCGAACGTGAACCTCTCGTTCACACCATCCCTACTATCCACGCTCTGCCATCAAACGGCAAGATTTAAATCAGCGGGGTGCCAAACTCAACTGACGTCGCGGGCCACATTCAAAACTTCAGATCACTCGCGGACCGCACCAGTCAAATGATTACAAATCAAAATCCATGCCCTTGTTTTTCATTTGAATACTTTATTATCAAGTATATTTACACGCAGTGATTTAATACATTACGGATCATAGGGGTAGTTTACTATTTTAGCTGCACCTTAACTCACAAACACACACCGCCTAAAAAGGTAAAACGACCATACATGCTTTCACCTCTTCTGGCTGTCGGTAGGGTACTTCCTTTATAGCAAGAAACAACGTGTTCACTGTTCAGTGT
This sequence comes from Botryllus schlosseri, assembly GCF_051294905.1. Taxonomy (NCBI): domain Eukaryota; kingdom Metazoa; phylum Chordata; class Ascidiacea; order Stolidobranchia; family Styelidae; genus Botryllus; species Botryllus schlosseri. Next base: position 972,093 of record NC_137251.1, on the reverse strand, counting down.
TCATATTCCGCTTTTCAACTGACTTTCATCAGTAGCGAACGAATTTGGTGAACCACAATTACGGACTTTCGCTTCTGATGTGGAGTGGAATAAATTTGGCAATGTCAACATATTGTTTGTTGCTATATTGAAGTTCTGTACTCCTAAAAGCCTCGACTCCTTTACAAATGTATATTTCTTTCAAAAACGATAACGTGCGAATGAGCGACGAAGCATAGGCCTACAATCTGCGAACAATTTTCCAGCGATAAACATGATACAGGCGTACGTAGTCAATGAAGATTTCGGTTCAATTTAGTGACTATAGAGACCAAATCGGTACAGACACGAACTTGCTTCCTGCTTCCATTTCACTTTTATTCTCAAACACGCAAACGTATATTCCCATGCTGACCGACTTCAAGCTACGAGCAGTGGACATGCAGCAACGACCAGCGACCAGCAGTATGTTGCAAAACTCTGGTCTCCGAAAAACAGTTGACAACCACCACACGACCCGTCACATACTTTACGATTTTCTTCAAGCAAACGTAAGCCGCGTCCTCGCTTAAAATATTGACCACCGGATTCAGCAAAGTCACCATTTTCGAGACGATGCATTTGTCTTTGATAGCTGCATCGGCGTGGAGTCGATTGAATTCTAAGCCTCGTTTCCAAAATCCGCCCGTGCCGAATCCAGAGCACGTTCGAATGCGCCCGGATAACTCAACATACGAATCATAGTCTTTATCCATAACAGATCGGATCATTCGTCTCGTGGCTCCCATAATTTCTCCTTTCCTCGTCCAAACTTCATCAGGTTCATTATTTAAATTGCTGAAGCCCACAATCGTCAAGTCTTTGTCCGATTCTTCCCCGACAACAACATGACTTTGTACAGGTTGAGCATTACGAGTTGGCCTTGGATAAACCGATTCGGCGACGTCCTTCAAAACCGATATGTCCCACCGTAGGTTCTTTAACCTGTCAAACACGATAACTCGATGGTTGATATCATCGACATCATGGGCTTGGTTCAAAAACGGATGATTCAAACTGTCCCCAGCCGTGATGCGTTCGTCTTGTTCTCTCGCCAACAGCTTGGACAAGAATTCCTTTGCTGGCTCGGTCAAAACTGCGGACGTATCATATCTACCGAGAGCTATCCGCGCGTGAGTCCTATTCCAATCATGGTAAGGTGACCAAAACGGGTGTATTCCCACGAGCATGATGTACAGAAGAACTCCGCAAGCCCACATATCAACGGGTTTTCCGTAACTCTCAAAATTCGCAACCTCCGGAGCTAAATACGCAACCGGTCCCACGACTCCGTACCAATTCTTCTCCTTACCGTCAGTCTCAACAGCTGCGTCTAAATGACAGATCTTCACAGTCATGTCACCAGTTAGAAACAAGCTTCCCGGATGTAGGACTCGATGTATGATATTCTTATCGTGGCAAAAACGAACGCCTTCGAGAATCTGAGCAAAGTATCGGCAAGCATCGCGTGTACTGAAACGTGGGCTGCTTTGAATCGAATTGAGCAAGTGATACCAATTCCCAAACTCAAACGATAAGTAGTGATTGTCGCCGATGACGTAGTCTCGGGTGAAACGTTGTACGTTAACATGTCCTATCAGCTGCTTGCAAATGTGAAGGTGATCCTCTATCAGCTCTTCCACGGTATAATTGCAGAATTCAAGGCAAAAATCTCCGCTAATGCAGTACTCGTGTAGACCCTCGATCTCTCCGGTGCTCCTCGAAATGACTCTGTATCTGGGAATCAGACTGCCACCATAAATCCTCTCAATAACATGCGTGTGACATACGTCACCGAGAAATTTTGCATGCTGTTCGCTCATACTGAAAAGAAAACGATTACGAGAAAGGCAGACCTCGGCATGTGATACACGGTAGACTGCAGTGAACGACTGATGCAGTGTGACGGCTGTCCAGACTAGCATTCAATTATCATGCAATCGTCCCAATCAACACGGTCTTTGTTGCTTAGCAGATCAGAATTATGCAACTACTAGAACAACTCAAATTTCAAAACTCGCAACTAAAACTAGGAGTAATAGGCCTACTACTAGTCAGCCCTCAAGTCTACCGGAACACGACCTGACATGTCGATCTCGCCTTCCGACATATGCCACCTCATTTTATCACTTACAAGTCCTTTTTACTACCTTCTTTTAGTTTTCGTTCAGCGCGCATGCCTCGCGCTTAAGTCAATGTGGGTATCTGGTTTCAAAGACTTAGCTCCAAGTCGTTTCGACAACTTACTATATTTTCATTACATCGCAGTCATGTGGTGTTTTGAAATGATGAAATTCGTCGTAATAAACTGATACGACCTTAAAAATCCACAACTCACTAAACTTCAACTAACAATACTCGATCCCGAGGCAAGTCATTAATTTTTATTTTATCCCATAGTGTGGGAGGTTCGGAGCTTGAAATGAGACGGGTTTCGACTTTCAACACCAACCCCTGACTACGCTACTGTTAAAAGTGATCACTGAGCTCCCAATGGGTGCGAGAACATCACACAACAGATCACCCGTACTGCGATAATTCACGCCGAACGACGTCACGGTGTCTTTTAGCTGCTCGGCGACGAGTTTTTTTAAATGCACAACTAGAACTACAATTACTAAAAACCATAGGCGTATAGCCTATATAGGCTAGTATAGACCAGGGGCGGGCAACTTCTCCAGTCGGCGGGCATCTGCAAGGAATAAATCGTATTTAATGAATGTATATTAACGACAGCAATGTCGCTTCAAAGCCATTTCTCGCCGATAATTGTAGTAACGTGACTGACGGTCTGTCTAATATACGAGACATGTAGTTCTCAAGCAGCCATGTATTCAGTGACGACCAAGCACCGAAGCACCTGCGATGTCGTCACACTAGTGGCGCCATAGAGCTACCACTACATCTCCCTTCTCGGGACATGCACAAAAGCTTATAAGCAGCACAAACATATACAACGCAAGCACAGAATAAAGACAATAAACAATCCACTATACAATAATCCACTACAATAATGACAAAGACAATGTCGATTTGAGAATAGAATTGTCATACAGGCGCCGCCATATCTGTTTCTATCTGATCAATTAATTACCACTCGGAGCAATCCCTAATTAAGATTTCAAGGCGTTAGATAACCCCGGTACTCCTAATTAACCAAGATATCAATTCATTAGGGTTGAGGAGGTGACGAGATAGCGTCATTGTTCAACAATCTCGATATTGAATTAATGCGGTCCGCGTCCTCTACGAATTTTGAAAAGTGGCCCTCGACCCGTTTTTAGTTGGCGACCGCTGGTATAAGCGGTGTCTTACTAGGGTTACCATTAGGGCTGGGCATAATGATTCGAGTACTCGAATCTGAATCGAGTATTAATTTTAATGATTCGAGTCGAGTAGTAAAATACGACTTTTTCGAGTACTGAAATTATACGCTCCTCGCTACTGAAAGTTAATTTTTCAACGAGAATTTAGTTTCGATGCTATAATTTTCACTGTTGAAGCCTTGAAACCTTTACTGACCGTACCGTAGCATACAATACATATCGTACAAAGCTACGAATGTTACTGGGAATAACACAATTCCGAAGTCATGATCATTCCACAACATACTCACCAAGTGCAATGACATCGCTCTGGTCCACAAAAAATAGCCAATTATCTTTAATGTGATGGATAACGGGCATTTATATTCTTTGTGGTGGCATAAAAGGTACATATTTGGACGTTGACACGCTACACTAGTTATGACGTCATAATGAGTGATACTCGATTACTCGACTCGACTCGAAGCAGAATACGTGATTCGGAATCGAATCACCCGGGTTCTCGATTTTGCCCAGCCCTAGTTACCATACGTCCTCTTTTTTGACTTTATTGAAAGTGTCCTCGAAGGACGCCCAAATGTCCTCTTTTTGGGATTTTGTCCTCTTTTTTGAGAATTTTAGTTAAATATGCGACAAAATCGACTGAGATACAGTAATTTAGCACCGAAGTAACGCACCAGCGGCTATTTCGGGAGATGAGCCGGAAAGTTGACCCTTTTTTAGTCAACCAACTGATAATGTGAAAGGAAAAACTGTATTTTGGGCGCTGAGCGAGAAAGTTGACCTTCGGTCACGGAATGAAAAATAAGAAATATCAGCCTGGTGTAAATGACCGTTGTAGTCGACAAACACCATGATTACCACAAACGACATTAGGGTTGAGTACATCGTAAATGCCGATAATGCAAGTCTGCTTCTCGCTTCGACGAACTTTCGCGTAAGCTCCACTCTCGCACGCTGCGCATACACGTATATCATAACATATACTGTCACTAAAATTGGACATAGTAAGCAAGTAGTGAGAAATCTCGGCGGACTGGGGCCACGGGCCACACTATCATGTAAGACGGAAAACTCTCCGCGGGCCGGACAAAATCCCTTCGCGGGCCGGATCCGGATCACTGTCGCATATCGGTAATTCGGTTTCGGTATACAAGACATGTCCTGCATTGTTTGGAAAACATCTACAATGTCATACGCTTCTGTGAGAACAGACATGTCAGACATGAGTTTCATTTCATTAATCTCAGAATATTGTCACATCAGAAGCACGGGAAAGGCTATTCATTGTTGGACTTTCATGAATGTATTACCCAGCCAACAACTCAAAAATTCATTTCTTCAACTGAATGACTGTATTTAGTGGCTTTTTAGACAATATGTTGCAGCTATACACTTGGATGACTATGGACAGCAGTTTGATTACATTAACGCGGGCATCACATAATTGGTTATTCCTAATTATGCGATTGCGTTACGCGACACCTGTGTCCAGTAGCCTACATTTTCATTCGTCTATAACTTACAGAAAGCCGCACAGGGTTGACGGGCCGATCACTGCGTCGACTAACGCACTCATCATTCACCTGCGGTTCAAGAATGGCAGTTCATCTAATGTACGCCACAGCATCATTCGCGTGGAAATTATTGCAAAAGCTGCGCTGGAGGCGAAGTGTGGAATTACCTCTGGTTGATTTTGGAGTCTCAGCGACAACACCGAAAAAGCCGTTAAACCAAGTGACCGCCGTGGTGAAGGATATAAAGCCTCTGTCCTTCTCGGGCGAAAACTGCAGTCCGGAAACCTACATGCTGAGAAACGATGTGGCCAGATACACCGTTAATCTTCTGAGAGCAATATACAATCGAGACTTCGAAGAATACTGCAAATTGGTGAGCCCTGACATAAGCACCGTTGGATACGCGACGTTCGGTCACGTCGTGGTCGGACCAGACTTCCATAAAATGTATTTCGACAGTCACAAAGAGGAACTGTCGGACCATACCAGCTTGGAAATCACTGCGAAAAACCCGATGGTTCACATTCTCGGCCGGAGCGAAGAATGCGCGTCGATCAGTTATGTGAAGTCTACTGAAGCTTGGAGTGCTGATGGATCGAGCGTAACCCGTGCGCGGGAAGAGACGATCGTCTGGCGTCGCACCAGCGAACTCACTTGGGTTGCAGTTCATATTCACTGTTAATTGATGTCGTATATCTTGCTCAAGCAAAACGTAGACGTTGCTGAATGTGTATTTCAACCTGTGATTCCCCAATGGCCCTGTGTAGCATTCATTTGCTTATTGATTCTTTCACGTCGTTTATAACCTATATATAGGCTACCTATTAATTTATTACCATAACTCAACATGCCTGTATCACTGTACCTATATAGCTATAGTTGCTGATAAAATCGCATATGGCATACGCAAGTTAACAGTATTCGACTTAGTTCGGAAAGTTACACCTCAAATAATACTGAAGTCAAGTTAGAGGCATCGCAAAAACAAGGGCAGGATGTAGAAATAAGGCAGGAATGGCGGAAACCGGATATATATTGGAGGTACGGGCTAATCATCGGTGTGAGTGATGCCAGAAAGATTTGTAGCAACTAGCGAAGTGGTTCATGCGATAAATGCAGGGATATAGCCCGGAAATATGTGACCGCTTTATAAGGAAGTCGCGGATACTAAGAAAGCCGACGCGAATTGAACTATGTTATACCAATGATATTTATAGACATACTATTTGAAAATTTATAGATGCACGGGGTGAATTCTTGCAAAAGCGAAATATACCCGTGAGTTCGTTCGGACACCAACTCCGTACATGGTGGCAGTTTCGGGAAGACTCGAAAATAAGCTACTATATCGGATCAACTTCGTCTAGTGCCGTTAGTGTATAGGCTTACCATACGTCCTCTTTTAAGAGGATTTGTCCTCTTTTTTGACTTTTTTGAGAGTGTCATCGGAGGACGCCCTTTTGTCCTCTTTTTTGAGATTTTGTCCTCTTTTTTTTGAAAATTTAGGTCAGATTTAGAGCAAATTGCGAGTGATATGCCGCAAATTAGCACAGAAGTGACGCTCTGGCGGGTATTTCGGAGTGAAAAACGGTGATTTTAGCTCTGAGCGAAAATATGACCTTTTTTTCAGTCATCCACCTGGCGATGTGGAGAGAAAAATGGTATTTTGAGCTCTGAGCGGGAAAGTTGACCTTTTTTTTAGTCAACCGATCACAAAGTGGGATAAAATTCACCGGTTTTTGAGAATTCTTCTCCGGTTTTTCAAGTCTGAAATTTCTGAAAAGGTGTCCTCTTTTTGGATTTCCAAAATATGGTAAGCCTAGTTAGTGTATCGTATCTCTTCATCGCCTGTCCCTCTTTGAGAGCATAGCTCTTTATACACGATTGATTGAATTCATCAAGTCCATTTGACTGCTTTCTATCTTTTACATTTTATTGCAATCGTGTGGTGTCTGATCTGATGAAACTGAAATAAAGCTGAAGTCGTTGACAATGCTGATCTTGCCGACATCGCTGACATCGCCAATTTATCACCACCGTGGTTACGAAGGATTTCCGATTTCCATTCGCGCCGTCGAAATCGAAGCCGCTGAGCGACGGTCACCAGTAGTGAGAGAGAGAGAGAGAGAGCGAGAGAACATATCTTCATTTGTCAACCGTGCAAGTCCATTAAATACAACAGATAATGCATTTCGGTGAAATTCGATACCTAGATATATCCATAGTATAGACAGGAGGACCCATGAAGCAATGTGAATATAGCAGGTCTCCATATATTTACGCTGGTAATGTAATTCGCGCCACGTCAAGTCAAATGAAACTTATTGTGGCTTGGTCCAATAGTGATTTAATAAGAGCAATAGAAATTCGTTGAAACATATTGCGGTTTTAGATTTCTAATGAAATGGTACCGGTATCTGCTGTGAAAACGTAGGATAGAGATATGACATAAATATAATGCGATTTCACAAGATAATTTGTGATATTTTAGAGAACTCAGAACGTTTTGTGGATCACTATACTTTAGAAACAAGATTTAAAGATCTAGCAAGAAATGAAAATTGCCAATTGCCCCACTTCACTGGTTTTTCTTTACCGTATTTCATTTGTATAACTAAATTATTTCATGTGAATTAGCAAATTTTAATCTTTTACAACGGGACCTTTGCTAAAAATAGGTTAGCCTAAGTATCACGGAGTGACGGACCACGACTGACCTATCGATCTCGCTTCCCATGACATGCCGCCCTATTTCTTGTCGCATTCTTTTTCTATTCTATCTTCTTTACTTTCATTCAGTGTGCATGCCTCCTCTTTACATCGCCTAGGCCAAGGTGGGTGTCAGATTCCATAGACTACTCCTTGTCGCTTCGACATCTTCCTGTCTTTTCATTGTATCGCATTTTTTGTGGTGTATTGAACTGATAAAATTGCTAATAAACCAATGATGATGATGATGATCACTGCGCTATAGATTTACCATTTATCCATCGGAAACTGCTTGTATACAATTTAAGGTGGTCATGCTCATAACTCTAAATCAAGCAAAAATAGCATAATGCGTCCAGCAAAAAGAAAGTTACACGGCTCTGCGGATTGCCAGGAAGAAAACGGAGCTGCGTTTTTGGTGCAAAAAAGAGAATCTTCGAGTGATGACTTTGAGAAAGAAAGCTCAAAAACCTTGTCTACCAAAAATAGCAAGGTTAATTCAAAGAATGTCCCTCGAATGAAAACACTCGATGAAATATTTGCCGCAATGAAAAATGCCTCGAATTCGAGATCAGATTCGCCGACGCGATTCAATCCAACCGAGGTAGTTGATCTCACGACACCGGAACCACCACAAAAGTTCTTAAAAATCGACAAAAAGGTATGTAACGTCGGAAAACAATGTTTGAAACGGAAGCCGGCAAAACGTAGCCAATTGAAATTAAAAGTGTCGCTGAAATGGGATAAGTTGGATTTAAAACGTGCTACTCTGAGCAAAACAAAGAAGAATGATATCGATTCGTCGAAAGAAGGTAGTATTTTGAAATCTCCAAGGCGTGACAACCATAATAATCTCACAAACGTGAAAAATGATACTGTCTTGTTGATCCAAGATACCAGTGATGCATGTAACAGTATTTTGGATCAGATGAATGATATTCCTAAAGTTTGCTCCAAAGATCAAGTGAGACGTTCGAACCGGAAAAAGAGCAAAATGATGCATGCAACGCGATCGCCATCTCATGAATCGGAAGCCCCGACAATTCAGCATCAGTGTGAAATGGCTGAGGATTGTACAATGTCACCAAAAAATGGTAAACGAAAAATCCGGAAGAGTCTGAAAAGTCGTAATGGTGGCTTAAAGGCGGAAGTTGTGAAGCAAAAAGTTTCTGATCAGCAAAAAAATCGCTCTGAAAGTGTCGATTCTATTGAAGAAGTCTCCAAATCTTCACTGCGTGGTTCTTTGAAATCTGCAAAAAATCAACGAAAAAGTCGCTCTGACAGCATGGTTTCTGTTGAAGAAAGTCCTAAATCTTCAAGACGCGGTTCCGTGAAATCAGCAAAAGATCAACGAAAAAGGCATTCTGACAGCATTGATTCTGCTGGAGAAAGTCCCAAATCTTCAAAAGGCGGCTCTTTAAAATCAGTAAAAAATCGGCCAAAAACTTGCTCTGACATCGTTGATAATGTCGAAGAAAGTTCTAAATCTTCGAAACGTGATTCTTTGAAATCGGGAAAAAATCAGCAAAAAAATCGCTCTTACAGCGTTGATTCTGTTGAAGAAGTCACAAAATCTTCAAAACGTGGTTCGATGAAATTGGCAAGAAAACAGCAAAAAAGTCGCTCTGAAAGCGTTGAGTCTGTTGAAGAAAGTTCTAAATCTTCAAAACGTGATTCTTTAAAATCGACAAAAAATCAACGTAAAAACCACTCTGACAGCGTTGTTTCTGTTAAAGAAAGTCCCAAATCTTCAAAATGGGGCTCTTTAAAATCAGTAAATAATCATAGAAAAACTTGCTCTGAAAGCTTTGATTCTTTTGAAGAAAGTTCTAAATCTTCAAAACGGGGTTCTTTAAAATCGGCAAGTAATCAGCAAAAAATCTGCTCTGACAGCGTTGAGTCTATTGAAGAAAGTTCTAAATCTACAAAACGTGATTCTTTAAAACATATCAATCGGAAGACGAATGGTGATCGAAAAAATGACGTTAAACTGGTTGAATTGACGCAGAAAGAGAAAATAGCTACAAGTCCCAAGAAAAAAAAGAAGCGAACCAGCTCAGGAGTTATTTGTGTCGGCGAGATCAAAGACACCTCAAAATCGGAAGCGAAATGGAAAGAAAATTACGGATTATCGCCGTTACCGTGCGAGAGCATTTTATGGACCGAAAAATACGCGCCTGCAGATTCCGGCCAAATCATCGGAAACCGAAACGGCGTCGAAAAATTAATGAACTGGCTCAAAGAATGGAAGGAACGTTGGGAGAAAGAGAAAGATTGCCAAAAAATTAACGAATCTCAACACAGCGACAGTGACAGCGATTTCGAACTCGATAATGACGATAAAGCTGAACTTAAAAAAGATAATCGTGACAATTTTTCAAAAATTGCAGCCCTAATCGGAGGTTGCGGATGCGGAAAGACAGCTTCCGTTTACGCATGCGCAAAAGAAATGCAGTTTAAAGTCTTAGAAATGAGCGCGTCTGCGCCCAGAAGCAGTAAACAAGTTTTATCACAACTACACGAAGCTACCTTATCTCATCAAGTTTCAAAGTCGAGCGTTTTAAACTTTTTTAGTAACGTCAAAAAAGCGAGCGCCCAAAACGAGGGGTCGACCCTTGATTCCTTGATTTTACTAAAAGATGTAGACGTTATATTTGAGGAGGACAAGCATTTTTGGTCTGCTGTCGACACACTTGCTAATGACACAAAACGACCAATCATATTGACTGCTAAAGATGGTGGTGTTTTGGTAAATTTAAGTTCCAAGCACGAGAAAATACTTTTCTCCAAAGTATTATCTGAAAATCAATTGCTAATTTCGAGAGGAATCGCCGAGAAAGAAAATTTGACTCTTTCAGAAGATTGTAGCACTGATTTTAAACGAGTATATTCTCTGCTCTGTTATGACATCAGAAAAAGCATTCACAATCTTCATTTTTGGGGAAACGTCGCTTTAAACGGCGTTAATTCGCCTGAAACTCCGCGAGGTCGTAAAACTAGAAAAAGGTCGAGATCGAATCAACGGAAGACTAAATCTCCAGAGATGATAATGGATTTGTTTGGAAAAATTTCAGGAATCTTTGGATTGATATCACAATTAGAACAGAAGCAAGCTCCCGGGTCTACATCGTTGGATTTGTTGTCTGCATTTCTGCGAAATCAAAATTTCTCACAGAACGACATCGAGCTTGTAGAATCTGTCCTTTCGCAAATGCATTTCTCGCGTATGCCTGCGTTGCTGAGAAACAATTGGTGGTCTCTCGTGCTATGCTGTGAAAACGCGTGCCTGACACCTCCCGGTAGAATACCGTTGGAAATCGTACACACTCCTTGCGCAGTTGATTTGGAAAGGGATTTTCTTTACAAGTATACGTCTGACGACCTGGCATATCCGATGGAACAGGTTTGTGGTTATTTTGTTATTTGCTTCTTGAGTCACAAGTAAGTCTGGGTAAATTCGAGTGAGTGATTCGGTTTCGAATCGAGTCTTTGACTCAAGTCTAGTATTTGTGTATTTGTGTATCACTCTTTATGACGTGATAGGAGTATAGATGATAAGGAAAGTTCAAATATGCTACGATATGAACTTTAATCGAGGTTTACAGCCATTTACACTGGAAAAGAGTATCAAAACTACATTCCCATTGATAAATTAACTTGTAATGGCAAAGTGGCTCGCATAATTTACTAATATTACTTGATTCGGATTAGATCATTGTGTCCAGCCCTAATCAGTGGCGTGGCCAGAACAAAAAATCTTTTGGCATATATTTCCAATTTTGCGTGCACTACATGTTGGTCATTTGGTGTACATTTTTTATTGTTGTTCAATCTGTCTCGTAATTTTGTAGAGACCCTTGGAGGTACGGAATCGAATAATATGATCATATTAAAATAAGCCAAATATTTTTGGCAGTCAGCAAAAAGTAGATAGTTGAGAAGAACATTGCATATCAACAATTGTATTGTATCACCAAATATGACGTCATCGGCATGAAAATTTGAATACCCCTTGACTTTTCATGTTTGTGACTGTAACGTCATAGTTGTTGTGTGTTGATATACAATATTCTTTTCAATTCTCTACTGGTTTCTGACGATTACCCGTCTGACGAGTGCCAGGCGAAAATGTTCGTTTATTTCAATATGAATATATTGTTCAATTGTATTTTTGGAATGCTGAAACATTGACTCTCTGTAATTATCTCATATATTCCAGGACATGGATTTCCTACCAGAAGACGAAAATAGCAATGGCACCAAACCTATTTTCAAGAGTACGAGCTCCACAAGCAGTGATCCATCCCACTTGGATATTTTAAGTCAAGCCGCTGACATGATGTGCGCTGCAGACCGTATAGCAGCCACTTCAAAGAGAATCTCCAAGATAAATGACGAGTTTGCTATCGATTTCACCAGATGTAAAGTCTCCGACGGACTTCTGGATACATTAACGACAGCCAAAGAGATGTCTCATCACTCGACAGTTTTAACGTGTGATGTACTATCTGCTTTAGAAGTACGGAATATCATGGTATCGAATTCGAGATTATCTAGCACTCAACGTAAACTGAAGGCGACTCAAAGTAGCCAGAAATTTTCCTTATGTTTGCCACACGAAGGGAGTATTTTGAGGAACAACCATCGTTTACGCAACTCGCTACAATCTCAATTTGCCTGCGGAGCTTCTATGACGTCACAAAGTTTTGTGAACGATGTTTTACCGACCGTTCGAGCTATTGTTCGATCTGAAAATCGGCGTAAGGAAGCCAAAAAGCAACGTAGATTCATGCATTACTTCGACACAATTCGGGTTTTTCCGAAATATTGCGAGATGCAGAAACTTTTAAACGATTTCAAGGAAATCGAGCGCATTGCGTGAGAGACGATTTTTTTCTCAAAAATATGGCTCGCGGAGGTGGTCACTAACAGTAGGATTACCATATTTTGACATCCCAAAAGGAGGACAATTTTTACAAATCACCCAAGTTGAATCGAATTTGATCATTAACGGAAATTTGGACAAAAAAAGATCAGTTTTAGGTTTCGATCCCTGAATGACCCCTCCTGCGTATTATGTCTCATGTATTACCTTTTTTTTAGTAGTCCGTATCAGAATTTCTCGTGCTATATGGCATTTTTTAGCTGTCTCTGAACGATCGCCTGGTTTTCAGACCTATAAAAGAGGACAAATTGTAAAAAAGGAAGACATTTGGGCGTCCTCGGACGACATTTTTTTCTTTCTTAAAAAAAGAGTCTGATAAATCCTAAAAGGACATATATGGTGACCCTAACTAACTAACTAACAGAGTACTTCTACTTAATCGGAGTACTCGAATAGGTTTCACCCACTCGGACTACTTGCTTGTGCGGTTATGATTTTAGAATAGTTCTGCTTTTACTCCATTTTTTTTAGGCAAAATTAGGTCTAAGATATGAATTTATGTGTCGTAAAGAGGTGCTCAGTAAAGAGGTACTTGTTACTATTACTATGAGTACTCAAGTAGGTTTTGGCCACTTGCGCTACTTACTCAGGCGGTTATGATTTTAGACTACTTCTACTTCAGCTTTTAGGGCAAAACCAGGTCTTACATACTTAATTACTTGCTCAGGAATCGTTAGTTGCACTTGTACTGATGATGTCACTTCTACTTCTACTTGAGTACGAACGATGGCTACTTTGACCACATCTGCTCTTAAATAGTTGATCCAAGTTTTCCACAACATTCTGCAACATTTGACGCAAGCTGTTGTACCTAGTACTGGTATGTTTTTTAACCGATATATGAATGTATTTATTCTTATATGAATATATTGTATGTCGTGTTGGACGTAGCGTTGTGTTTTTAGTTTTAGAACATTTTAGATGATATTGTGAGTTGGTTTGTTTTTGTTATTTACGATAATTTCATTTCCATTGAGCTGTTGGATGAGATATGTTCCGTGTGTCTACTGGCCGAAACACTGCCTGTATGTGTGTCTCGGAGATGAGCGGATTTAATATTTTCAAATACACATCCTGATTAGGGCTGGACATAATCGAGTACATGAGTGATTTCATTCTAAATCGAGTATTAAACTTTGGGTTAATTAATAGAGTATCACTTATTAGGACCTTACAACGGTATGAATGATGTGGAAATCTCAATATGTATATTTCATGCGACCACAAAGAATATAATGCCAGTGCTCTGTCACATTAAAGATGATTGGGTATTTTTGACCATACCTATTTCATTGCACTTTGTGACAATGCCGATATGTCATTTTCACTAACGTGTAGAGCTTTTCACTATGCTTCGTATGCTATGATACGACCAATCAAAGTTTACAGCCTTCCACATTGGAAAAGGGTTTCAAAACTACCGTAATTCTCATTGAGAAAAGAACTGTGGAAGTGGCAAGGAGAGTGTAATTTCAGTACTCGAAAAGATCGTCTTTTACAACTCGAATCAAATTATAAAAATTAATGCTCGATTCAGATTCGGGTACTCGAGTCATTATGCCCAGCCCTAAGCCTGAATATATTTTGTATCATGCACAAATCAAAGTCCATATCTGGTAATGACTGAAATTTTTTTCAATGTTGCCTGTTAGAAATTCCATGTACACGTACACGTCCAAATCTTCAAAATATCTTTTTAATCTGTGATCCAAATCCTCACATCTAAAATCGTTGCTCATCTCTGATGTTTTATTTCTGTATGTGACTGACAAGCAGACTAGTAGAACCAATTTGCCGTCGAGTTTTGCTATTTTTGTAATGGGTCTTCAATTGAATATTTTCCATTTAGATATTAAGCATATTAGGTTGTGTTTATAAATAATGGCGACCTCTGGAGAGGAAGATTGGGCGGGATTCAGCAGCGGTGACGAAATTTTGATCAATGTAAGTAGAAATAGCCGATGAATTTTTCTCTAGCAATTCATGTCGATTGAACAACATATTCATATTGAAATAAACCCGAACATTATATGCTGACACTCGTCAGGGGTAATCGTCAGCAACTAGAACAGAATTGTAAGAACATTGTATATCAACAATCGTATCAACAAATATGACGTGTATGTGGAAAGTTATTTTGAAATCTCTACTAATTGCTGGCGATTACCCCTGACCAGTTTTGGAAAACTAGAAAGTTTTCTGCCTCTTCAAATTAGATTATAATTAGGGCCATTTTTATATGACCTTTAAAAATCAACAATATTACTTTATTTTTCGGAAAATAGGACCGTATATGACTTGATGTGAAAATCGTGTATTTTTACATGCGAACAACGTCACTCACGGAACTAAAGAGTAAAACATACGCAGCATAACAGTAATACACGTCCATTTTTTATTTTAAACCACTTTTGTAGTTTCATGTAGTGTGGAATGTTAGAGTCTTTGAAGTTACGATTTGGACGTAAAAAATGACTTTTTGTCCAATCGCTTTTTAATGTAATTTCTGAGTTCAAGCGGATCTTTTCCGAAATCAAGTTCATTTAGATCAGCATGGGCCTCTTTGATGGTGTACGTACAACTTGCCATTGTGAGTATCAAGTTTAAAATATTGTTATAGTAAAGGGAGAGGCATATTTCTATTAACTAACTAGTCAACTTTCGATCATTGACTGAATTTTTGACGCTTTTTACAACAACTCCTTCACCTTCCTCTGCATTGAGTATTTCTTTAACTTGTGGAGGTCTCTCGGCATCATATTTAGCAGCATTCACAACCAGCTACCCGAACGAGTAACTGCCTTATTTTCTTAGTGCATGATTGCCTCACCGCTTAAATTGGTATTTTTTATTTAAAGTTTACAACGATATCTCAAAAATATGACTGCCGTATATAACTTGAAAAGCTGATTTATGACCTAACCAGGAAAATATGATTTTATTACTTTCTTAATATACCTCATGGAGATGCGGTTTTTGCGTTAAAATTGATTTCACGACTTTCTGATGCATAGAAAAAAATATGACTTTAAATGGCCCTAATTATAATACAAATGATTGATTTTTCAAAAACACGGAAATTGAATTCGATTCCGAATGGGAAAAAAACACAACACGTTTCACGCAATAGCCTACAGTTCTCCTGTAGCATTTTCAGAAAAAGCAGATACTAGATTACCAGCACTTCGCTGTAATTAGTCCAAGTTTGCCCTGAGTATCAGCCAAATATATTTGTGTTTATTTCCATATGAATATATTATTTGATTGTATGGGCTGTTCAGTACCTCCTAGACCATCTTCAACTTCATGTAGCACAGAGTATTCCAGTTAAAGACACAGTATGCTATATCCTAGAAAACAACGAATCAGTCTGCGGTCATCGACATTGGCTCCAACGACAACATCTCGATGACGTCGAGTTTTGAGGACGTTTCTGCGGAAGTTACTCAAAGAATTCGAGACAATGGAAATCAAGACTCCGATACGAATTTAATCGGCGGTCTCGGAGGCGGTATCGGCAAAGTCGTTGCAGACCAGGTCTGTGTTTTGCCTAGTTGCTTTGTACTTGGTCAGTGCTGGCTTAATATGATGAAAAAACGTAGCACTATCTAGGGTGCGTCAGTAGGGTTCGAAAATAACTTCTTTGTTCAAATTTTACTGGATATTCGATAAAATTGTTGGGTTTACCAGAAAGTGCGTCACGCCAAATTTGGCTCAATTCCAACGTGTAGCGCAGCAAAACTACAGGAGTTCGAAAGCATTACATTTAATATGAGGAATGAAAACTGTTTTTTCAAATTTCACCTTCAACCAGTGTTGGGATCAAGTCACTACCTTCGAGTCACGAGTCATTTTGAGTCATTGCACATTTTGACTCGAGTCAAGTCAAGTCAATCGATTTTCAAAGGTGACTCGAGTCAAGTCAAGTCACTCGATTTTTGGAGGTGACTCGAGTCAAGTCGAGTCAAGTCAAGTCAAGTCACGAGTCAAGTCAAGTTGCTTTTTCAGAGTATGAGGCATGATTACGTCATTGCATTTTGCTAGCTGTCAGAATTACAGATTGAGTGGTCATTGATTCTGAACCGATGAAAGGATACAGAGGTAAATATACCTACACGCAAGAACACGTTGTATCGCTCACATATGCGTAGAACTGTAGAACTGCGTAAGTAATTGCATGGTCTCAGTTCATACTTACCATCCAAAATAGAACATAGAGAATAGGGAAATGAATTGATAAGATGCAGTACCCTTTATGCATATTGATAAGATACAATTCGAGTCTACGCCAATTATTGAGGAGTATATTATTAACTACATTTCGATTCAATTTCAATAAAACAAGAGGCTTGGTTAAAGTAAGAACAGAGAACAGAAATAGATATTTTGCTATTAAATTACTTTATTACTAGTTTACGACAACGTAAGCTGTAAGCTTCAATTACCTCGTTTGTGGTCAATTTATTCGTGAGAGAACAATGGAGGCTCAGTACAACGCACGATCATTGAATGATTGGTCGCTCTCATAGGTTAGACCAGCGGTTCACGACCAATCCGAACATATGCAAGATCCAGTGATTTTTATCCACACCGGTTACCTGATGACTTGAAATTGACTCGTGAATTTTGCTCCGAGTCACGAGTCAATCCACATTTCTGATACGCCGAGTCAAGTCAAGTCAAGTCATTTCAGCTAAGTGACTCGAGTCAAGTCAAGTCATACGAAAAAGGTGACTCGAGTCTGACTCGAGTCAAGTCATGACTCGAGTCATCCCAACACTGCCTTCAACCAGGGTTGTAACCAAGTCACAAGTCAATCTCAATTTTCTAGTTTTGACTCGAGTCAAGTCGAGTTATTTTCAATTCACCACCGAGTCAAGTCCGAGTCATAATGCTGAGACTCGAGTCCAAGTCATTGTGGTGACTTTTTAGTTTCGGTTTAAAGCCTTGTTAAAGCCACTTTTCAGAACTGCGCTCGGCTCCGCATTCATAATATACTAATTTTCCTCTATTTTAACAGTTTCTGGTCGCATTTTATAGCACCAGTACTAATAAATGAATACCAATACTGTGATTACTTAACTATTTATTCGAAATCACGATCAAATTCTTGTCTTGGCCGTCCGAGTTTCAATTCATATGACTTTGTCCGAGTCATGCATGATGACTCGAGTACTAGTCGAGTCAATACACAGATTAACGCAAGTCGAGTCATTTTTCGAGATTTTAGAAAATGACTCGAGTGTTTACAACCCTGCCTTCAACCCCCCCACTTGTACCAGGGTTGTAACCAAGTCACAAGGCTCCGAGTCACAAGTCAATCTCAGTTTTATAGTTTTGACTCGAGTCAAGTCGAGTCATTTTCAATCCACCACCGAGACAAGTCCAAGTCACTGAGCAGAGGGTCGAGTCCAAGTCATGGTATTATGACTCAAGTCGAGTCCAAGTCATTATGTTGACTACCAATTTCGAGTTAAAGGCTTGTAAAATCCACTTTTTATAACTCTGTTTGGTGATATCGAATGGTTCGAATTTATAATATACTAATTTTCGTCATTTTTAGCAGTTTCGGAACGCATTTTTAAGTACCAGTACCAAGAGACGAAATCCCAATAGTGTGATTACTATACTGTTCCTCGAAATTACAATGAAACGTCGGTCTTGGCCTTCTGAGTCTCGAGTCATATGACTTGGTTCGAGTCATGCGCAATGACTCGAGTCCAAGTCGAGTCAATACACAAATTGACTCGAGTCGAGTCATTTCTGGATTTTGAGAAAATTAGTCAAGTCGAGTCATCTGAAAAACGTGACTCGAGTCGAGTCATCACAACCCTGACTTGTACGTCTATTCCAGAAGCTAACTATCAGTCAAGTCGGGACTATTAATCAAAATAATTAGAGGATAAGCAACACAGTGTCTCGGTAGTTTAGAGTTGAAGCTTATATAGACAAGGATTATATCTCCCTTTGATGGAATATATATACAGCAGGCTGATCATTTTGTCTTCTACAGTTCCTCCAAACGGGTCGTCAGCAGGCTCGGAAAATGTTCGACCTTTACGGAAACATCGACATTCTGCGACCGTATTTCGACGTAGAACCTAAAGTGCTACTAAATCGTCTCGTTGCGTCCTTCGTTCCGCTGAGATCGCTTTCCTCTCCTCAAGTAAGTTTCTTTCAATTTGAAAATATTATTCAATTGTATGTCGAAGTTCTGTGACCTCAAGATTCTATTCAAAGATCGTGTTGTTTTTCTACGACGTGTAAATTGCCTGGAAATCGGTACTACCTCTTGTACTTAGTAGAAATTTGTTACTTTATTTCTACTACTACTATGCAATTTTCAGTTTTTTAGGAAAAAGTAGGCCTGAAATACTTACTTTTTTGACTTTGAAATCGCTACTATTTCGTGTAACTTCTACTGGAGTAGAAATTTCCGATTTATTTCTGCTACCAAACAGTTTTCCGTGTTTTTAGGCAAAACCAGGCCTAGATTACTGTGACTGGTTCTTTACCAACTTAAAAAATGTCCGTTTAACTAGGGCCTTGGACAGAAATGTGCCACGTTACTTCTGGGCAAAATAGCACCTGTGCCATGGCTTACTAGCTTAGATTACTTACTTTTTTACTCGCTTGCAACTGATACCTGTACTTCTACTTGGGTAATAACTATGAATGACTACTTTGTTTCGATCAAAACTGGGCCATCTGCTTAGTGCCATGCACCTGCACCTGTGAACAAACACATTTATTTTTCATTTTTTAGCTATTAACCTTGGCTTGATTTCAGAAAATTCCAAGTGAGCTGTATGGACCTTTGATGACCGTGTTCACGCTAGTGGCGATACTCTTGATGACAATGAAAGCGTCTGGGACTGTCCTGGTTTGTATTGACTGTTTGCGTAGAGCAGAGGTTCTTAACAATCTTTACTAACCCGGAGAACCCTTACGCTAATCTGCAACTCTTTGGTGAACCCCAAATTTTAGCCTAGCCCACCATAGTTCCACGTCTAATACAATACTACATAATACTGGTGGACGAAATGAACTGCGTCAACAACATTATTATAAGAACAAAACCAATGCAACATGATTTTCACACACAAAAAATAAGATAATGAATATTTACTATAAATCAGTGTGACTTATGCTGTATCAGTTGGGTGTGTGTCATGACCTCCATCCAGAGTCGGACGATTACGAAAATGTTCAGCCTTTTCCACATTAGATTGGAATAAGAATTATAGCTACACACTTTTTTCTGAATTAGATTAGAATTACAGAATTGGCATAAACTCGGAAAGACTCATTCCATTATAATTTAGCAAATTTTTTGACATTTGTAATGCATACCCTCAGAATTGTCCAATATTCACAAATGTTGTTCTTTTTTTAATTCTAGGTACATTAAAAATAATCAAATTGAAAAATTTCCAGCGGCTCAAAAGATTGTGCGATTCAAAATTATCTTGTCCCTAGGTGGCGCTGCATCGTAACTACTATTATAACCAATTTGCGGAATGCAAAGACAAATTTTTTGTGTTTTCGTAGCAGAATAGAGATGAATTTGAAAATCCGATTTTTTATCAATCATGCTGCTTCAGAGTACATTTTGCGATAATTTTTTTTTGTGGAACAGAATCCTACATGGATTTTCAAGTCCGCACCTGCCCCCCAATTTTTTTCATATTTAACCTTTTTCCTTCGAGTTTAGAGCGAAAAAGTTGATCCTTTTCAATTTCTTGGCCCCAGAATTGGATAAGTAGTCATTTTAATTGATTCTCCACCATCATTAAAGCAAAAAATATGGATTTTAAAGATTTTTGCATGGAGCGACAGCGCCATCTAGTGACAAGATAATTTTGAATCGCATTATCTTTTGAACCGCTGGAAATTTTTCAATTTAACTTTTTTTAATGTACCTAGAATTAAAAAAAGAACAACATTGGTGAATACTGGACAATTCTGAGAGTATGCACTGGGGTGGTATTATGTTCATTCTCCTATGCATTTCAGCAACAGGGCACTCTGATCGGTACAGCTTTTGGAATCTGCTTCGGATATTGGTTCGGCGTTTCTGGTCTCATGTATTTTCTGGCTTATCTCTGCAATACTTATGTCAGTGTGGTTCAGTGCCTATCTCTGCTGGTAAGTTGTTAGGACTGGATCGGAATTTTTAATGCGACTTATACGACAAAATATAACAGGCGTCGGCTACTCGAGTAGCAGTGACACCGTAAATGTTTTCGCGATTACAAGTAGAGAAACAAATTCTAAGACATATCAAAACTACTTCAAGTGGAAGAAGAAAATGAGCGTTCTGAAAAGTAGTTTCTAAATTAGATACTTTTTGCAGAAATCGAGGTTTTTGTGGGTATTTTGTAGTCTCATTGGTCAATGGTTATTATTCATTTTTATGGTACTTGCGTAGATAGATTTTACCGACCATTTAGAAATCGGATTTTTAAAAGTAGACGGAATTTTACGACAAGTGCGGGTCAGCTGTGTGAGTGAAATTAATTAATATGTAGAATGTTCGATTCTTTGATTCGTACAATTGCTCAAAACCCAAAATCTACTTTTCGAAATCCAAATTGTAAAAAGTAAGCAGTTGGTCAAAAAAAATGTTCAAGTAGTAGTCAAAAACATACTCGAGTAAATAGCAGGGTTGTAACCAAGTCACAAGTCAATCTCACTTTTACAGTTTTGACTCAAGTCAAGTCGAGTCATTTTCAATTCACCACTGAATCAAGTCCAAGTCATTGAGCAGAGTGTCGAGTCATGGTCAAGTCTGACTGCCCCGTTTCCAGTTGAAGTCGTGTTAAATCCACTTTTTGTCACTCTGTTTGGTGATATCGATTGGTTCGCATTTATAATATGCTAATTTTCCTCGCTTTTAGCAGTTTCTGGTCGCATTTTCAAGTACCGGTACCAGTAGACAAAATCCCAATAGGGTGGTTACTTTACTCTTCTTCAAAATTACAATGAAATGTCGGTCTTGGCCGTCTGAGTCTCAAGTCGTATTACTTGGTTCGAGTCAATACACAGATTGACTCGAGTCGAGTCATTTCCGAATTTTGAGAAAATGACACGAGTCAAGTCGAGTCATCAGAAAATCGTGACTCGAGTCGGACTCGAGTCAAGTCATGACTCCAGTCATTACAACCCTGGTAAATAGTTGTCTAATCTAACATGGATTACTCCGATTTTTCTGCACTTTCCTTGTTTTTGTAAAGTATTACGAAGAGATTCTTGAAGGCACAGAACATCAATATATGATTGAGCTTCAGCGATCTCTTCGCCTCGATTATTCAAAATTTGATGCCGTTCAATACCAATATATTTTTCAATTTGAAGTATCATCGTATTGATTGTCGTTTCGCAGGGATATGGAATGGTGAGTCACTGCGTCATCCTTTTGTTGGGGCATATCACACACTACACACACACCGTGTTTTATGTTTTGTGGTTCTTGTTTGCCGGGGCTGCAGCTATCAGAATGGTGAGCATCCTTCCGTATGCTTGAAAACTCTTGTGTTCATTTTCTCTTCATTTCCAGTCTGTCATTGTGATATGTTCGAAAGCAGATAAGAAGTAGACGTCAAACTCATCACGAGTAGCCCCTTAGAGGGGCATCAGGTGGTTTAGTGGTCACTGGGCAGACTTGTGCAAACTATTGGAAATGTGTTGAATGGTTTGTGGAAATATATGAGTATGTGTTGAAGTTAGGGTTGGAGTTCGTTTTGGGGCTACCTCGCATGTCAAATCTTTGGATGAATCCAAAAGTCATTCACTGGTTCTGATAAATAGCTTGAAACTGAATAACAACGTTTATGATCTCACGATCTAACGAGATCTCAGACATTGTGTGCCAGCCTTTTTCCACTGGTTTTCTAGTAGTTTTCTTCTGAGGAGACCTGGCGTTCTTTCATTTATGTGCCCTGGAGTCGACTTTTATCAAAAGTTGGTACGTCGAGCTCTGCTTGCGTCGATTATTCAAAATTTGTTGCCTGTGACATCATCTTTTGTGATACGATTGTTGATATGCAATGTTCTTTTGAATCCTCTACTAGTTGCTGACGATTACCTCTGACGAGTGTCAGCCGAAAATATTCGGGTTTATTCAATATCAATATATTATTATTCGATTGTTTTTCAGATCACAATCATGCTGTCTCGAACTGTTGGGCATTCGCAGCGTGTGCTTCTCTGCGTAACGATATCCACCTTGCACATGCTGTTTCTTCTATATCTCCACTTTGCGTATCACACCGTCGTCGAAAGTAAGTAAACTAACTGCTGACTGTCTTAAACAAAGCCTACTTGTGTAATTAGACTAATTATAGCGAAATGCCGGTAGTCTAATTCTAATCTAATATGTGAAATGTTGCTCTCATTTGAATTTTAATCTATATTATGGTTTTCTTGAAAATGCGACAGGAGAACTATATCGTGCCAAATGAACCAAGCTTGCTGTACTTGTACAGACATTTGTCGTTCTTGTGCTTACGTCTATCATCGTCATTGGTTTATTAGCCATTTTTATCAGTTCAATACACCACAAAAATGCGATACAATGAAAAGATAGGAAGGTGTCGAAGCGACTAGGAGTAGTCTATGGAATCAGACACCCACCTTGGCCTAGGCTATGTAAAGAAGAGGCATGCACAATGAATGAAAAAAGGAGATAGTATAGAAAAAGCGACAAAAGATGAGGTGGCTTGTCATGGAAAACGAGATCGATAGGTCAGGTCGTGGTCCGGTAATCTTGAGGACGGACTAGTATTTATTTAGTAGTAATTGCTTGTATTTCAACTTGAATGTGGACATGCTAGTCAACTGTCGGATGGTCGGCGGGATACGGTTCCACACATCAGGTCCGGCATATTTGATAGAGCGATGATCTTTCCGGTCGATCATATGATATTTGGACGACGTCGACACGCATGTGTTGTACTTGTGCGCTTTTTATTCCGAGGTAAAGAAGTCATTGACATATTCGGGGCAACGGCCGCAGTGGAACTGATACATAAACTTGGCGATTTCTAGTTTCCGCATATCTTCTATGTTTAGGACACCAAATCTCTTCAGCAGCGACTTGTCGGATGAAAAACCAGGCCCCTAGCTATGATTCGGAGTACGTTATGTTGTAGTTTTTGCAGTGGCTCGAGTGCAGTTTTATTGGCAGCCCCGCAACAGAGGATGCCATATTGTAACTTCGATTGGATTAAGGATAAGAGTATCAGAACATCCCCATGCTGGCATGCAGCATCTAAGGCTGTAGAACAGGCCGCACTTCGGTGATAATTTAGTGTCTAGGGACTGAATATGACTCTTCCAGGACATGTCAGAGTCCAATAAAACCCCGAGATATTTGGCATTTTCTTTGTTGGAAACGGGCTGCTTATGACAATCAACTGTGATTTTGTATGAAGCGAACTTGATTTTTGTGGTGTTTCTTTCAAATTCGGAATTGAGTTGAATTTCCAAGTCTTTGCGAATTCAGGAACTCTTTATTTGGAAAAATCTGTGTAGGATTGTTTGGGTGATATTGAACGCCACACATTCATAAAATAGTAATTTTCTTCATTTTACGCAGTTTCTGGCCCTTTGTTTCAAGCACCAGTACTGATAGACGAAAAGCAATAATGTGGTAACTTACTATTCTTCGAAGTTACAATGAAATTTCTGTCTTGGCTGCCATAGTCTCAAGGCATATGACTTGGTTGGAGTCATGCGCAATGACACGTCAAGTACAAGTCGAGTCAATACACAAATGGACTCGAGTCGAGCCATTGCAATTGAAATTTCCTAACAGAAACGCATTCTTTATTATTTCAGTCATCCTTGACACAATGGAAAATAACCCGATGGGCGCCGGGGAGGAACGACTGAAGCGTCACGTGATTTCAACGGCCGATGTATCCTGATTTTTCGAACTTCTTTATATTAGAACAATTTTATCTGATTTATAATGGAAATATATTTGATCGCTATTTCAAAATGTTGCTACCTTGTGAGATAATGCGCATAGTTGTGGTGATGTGTGATGCTAATTCCTAAAGCAGGTTACTCTATCGCAGGGGTTCCTGAACTTTTTTTAACTAACCTACGGCGGTATCTCAGAAGATACTTGGTTTTGAAAGGTAAGATGTCTGTCGTTACAGAAAGTGGCATCAAGGAGGTGATCGCAGTAGGCTGACTCTGGATATCCCTTCCCAACTGGCACGAAACAAGACGTCCAAGTGGACAAATATTTTATTCTCATGCCGATGAAAAATCGCTGGAAATATCCATCATCGTCTATTAATTTTTTTTAATCAAATCAATACACCACAAGATTTCAATATAACGAAAAGATAGGAGGGTGCCGAAACGACTTGGAGTAGTCTTTCAATCAGAAACCCACCATGGCCTGCAGCATGAAAATAAGCGGCATACACATTGCACACTGGATTTAAGAAAGGATAATCAGCGACTCTCACCTCGTCACTCAAGAATGGGGTACACGTGGGCTTCAAAGCATTCTAGATGGCGAATGATGGGCCGTCAAATTATGACCATCGTGACAATGTCTATTATTGAAATCAGAAGAAAAACTGCAGAATTAGCCATAAAGTTTTTTTGATCGATACAGTTGACCTTCACCAATTCGAAACACCACAAGATTGCGCTGGCATGAAAAAGATAGGAAGGTGTCGAAACGACCTACAGCATTCTTTCAAGCAAACACTCACCTTGACCTAGAACAGTAGTTCTTGACCCTTGCGAATCAGGCGAACCGTTAGACTTAGAGCCAATCTGCGAAGCTCAAATCTTCGCCTAGTCACAAGAAAATCCACCGCAGTACATATCTAATATATTACTGTAGAGCAGTGTTGCCACTCTAGGTTCATGGAAAAACACTAGATTAGCGAAAAAAACACTAGATTAGTAAATTGCAGTAAAAATTTGCCGTTGCCAAGTAATCATAATGACCAAGGTACAAATCCATAGATAAGAAGTGTTCCACAGATGAATTCGATACATATGTATGATATACTGCATGATTATTCAACAAAAATTAATGAAACGAGTTCAACAGAGTACGGTAAGAAAAAAATCAACTATTGTCGGTTTCATAAAAATTATCAGCATCGGCATCATAAAAATTATCTTTCGATTGTACACCATCGACCAAACATAGGTATCTTTTGTGTGGTATCTTACTCACTACCGTACATCTTCAACCAAACAATGGGGATGAGTTGTCCTTGTGCAGCATACTTCATTTCCATGCATGCAGCGGAATGTGGCAATGCCAAGAGATTATTCATGAGCTTCCCTAGTAAAGGGAATTTTGATTCACCGAATCCATTGTGAACATATTTCAATTTTTGCCAAAATTCTGTTGGATGGCATTGACTGATTAGCAGCAGCTCATTTTGCGAAAGCAGCCCATTTTTCCGACAAATCAGTTCATCAAATTCATAGAGGGAAATTGGACAGCTAGAGGAACGATTGAATTTATTTTCTTTGTGTTGACAATGCACAATGCTGTTAACGGATTCAATACACTCAAGTACGAAAGTATGCTGCCTCGGCAAATGAAAATCTTTCTCGAATCTGCAGACTGAGTTCAACAAGAAACGACATAACATTGGGGCGAAATCGCTCTTCATTTTTTCCGAGACATTCGCTCATAAATACGGATTCACAGCGCACCCTGCTACATAATAATTGCTTGTTACTGCACCACCACATATAACTGCTGAAAAAACACAGTCAGAAACGCCAAATAGCCTTATTAGCGATAAATTTAGCATTTAATTTAGTAGTCTAATGTTGGAATAATCCTTGTTCGCACAATTGCAGAAAAACACTAGATTAGCAAAATTGTGCGAAAAAAAACACTAGAACACTAGGACGACCGAAAAAACACTAGATCTAGTGTTAAAACACTAGTAGTGGCACCACTGCTGTAGAGGAGTGTAGCATACCGACACAAAAAGAACTCAAGCGTGAAAAGAACAAGACTAAAAAAGACTAAAGACATGATTTGAAAACTAAACAAATAGATTATAGCCTATTTACTGCAAATATAAGTGTCTTCTTCTCAGGTATATATAGAACTTCTAGATATTCTTGCTTCTGCAATATGAATCAGATATGTGTGTTGACCTTACATACTATTTGATACTAGATTACCGATATTCTGTAGCAGAACCTGGTGGCCGGCAGGGTTATATCCAGGATTGCCATTGACATGGACCAAAAAAAAACAGAACAACCGAAAAATTACATTAGCATCAGAGCAAGTTTTTTGGATACTTCGTATTTATACGAACCGATTGATATCACGTTACATGATTGTTGCCTGCATAGGCGCCGACTTTTGTTTTTGCATGTGGTGGCGGCAGGCGCGTAGCCTGGGGGTGTCGAAACCCCCTCCTTTTGTACGGAAAAACCCGTCCTTTTGAAATTACCATTCTGACGCTAATATTCAGTTGCAATTTAACAAGTCGTATTATCAGTGTTACGCGCGGCCACGACCAATTAGCGAGATTCGTCTGTGCACGGACTGCACGCATATCGCACAATGTGACGCGATGCGATCTCCCGCTGAGATGATTGCGGAATTAGGTCATTGATTGCCGTGCGCTCGGCATTCGTCGCTGGACAACACGACGCGACAATTCTGGAACACGAAAGACAGACAAGAATTATCATTAAAACGCACGTGGCCAATCAGTAATTATCCCTTACCGCCATCACAATGGCGTTTTACTTGGTAATGAGTAGCTCGTATTGCGACAATTCGTTGCTGATTAAAGCATCGATTTTGACTGCATTGCTGCATTTCATGGTTTACCTTCGAATAATTGGATTAATATTATGGGCACTGGAATAGATTCCAACTAGCAGGCACACACAATAAAACACTGTTCAACTTTGCGCTCCGAGAATATTTATCACAAAAATGGTTCACAAACTATTTTAAACGCGGCTTGCGGCCCGCATCGATGCAAATAATGCACTTTAATTTGTAAAAGGTGAGTGTATATTTGGTCGTGAAATCGCGATAGGAGATGGTGTTTCTCAGAGCGCGCGATGAAAACTACGTTTCTAACGATGAGGTCGAATTTGTACATCTGATGAGGATCGTTAGTTGGCTGAAATCAGCATCAGTACGCTGTGCGAAATACATAGTAGTGATCAATTTTATCGGACTGTACGGTGTACAATCGCCCGGCAAGGTTACGCAGATGACAAAATTGAAGACATGCCGCAAACCTGCAATAATTACAATTACAGGGTGCGCTAGTCATACCTAATACCCAGATTCGGCAATGGCAACGAGCACAATTTTTTCAGACGCGAGCATAAGTTTTAATCAAAACGATACATAAACACAAACAATATTACACTCAGAAATTGTCACTGTTTGGCAAAAGTGTTTCTGCGGATGGTTGCAGGCCTGCATGCGGACGCGCTAAATCAAACCACCGACGATAGTGCACATGAGGTATCGATGACCCATGCCATTTCGCATACAGATAATTCTCACTAATTTGAAGTACGCGGCATCGATAATACGAATTAATGAATAGGCATTTCAAAAGGACGGGATTTCTAGTTATAAATGAGAAACTACCTGGCTGCGCACCTGGGGTTTTAATGCCGACAACGCGCTGCTTAATATCAGCCCGGGGCCTACGGCCTATATGTTGGCCCCGATCAGCCAGTCGAATTTGATCGTAACATGGTGCGATTTTAATTATCCACGTGTTATTGCAGCAAGAGCAATATGGGTGCATGCCGCGAGCTTATTAATAGAAATACATATCCCAAAGGTTTGATTTTCGATCCGCGATATGGTTGCGCTCGATAGAGTCCGTCCAGCAATGAAGTTTATTGGAACATAGAAGGTTCCCGTTCAAACTAATCGAATAAATTCAGAATTTGCGCCGCTGAGAATCTCGTGTTGCATCAATATTCGACAACGCAATTCAACGCCGTGCACTGCACAATGCGCGGTATAAATAAAAAATCAAGCACTGACAAGTGATACCGAGGGAATACGAGCAGAGATGCCACTGGGATATTTCGGAAAAACCCAGATATGGAGGTGAAATAAACCCAGAAAAACCCAGATCCTATATTTCACGCAAAAGACACGAGATAGCTGTGAAAGTGGAGACTGATAGTCGTCCAATACACTCATACAGTCATTGAAGCCTTTGATATTGAATTTACAGCCGTTCATAATACACATTTTGCTTGGTTACCACTGCGAATCGCACAAAAAACACGATGTTTTCCTCTCGACCCATCGCAATGATACAATTGGGGCGCAGCGTGAATAGTTGATGATGGTGTCCGGTACTAATTATATCATCGCGCTGCGAAAGTTCAATGCTATGCCATCCATTCCCTATTTCTAAGGATGATTTCCATTATTTTCAGCGACCAGAACAGATTGAAAGTAGCTTTCGATTGATTAATCTTACGACAATCACTTTTATTTGGAATGCTCACAGACCAATATATAGTGGAAATAAATAACTGTCAAATCATGAAATTCGGGGTTAGGGTAAGGGACTTAGGGTTAGGGTTCGAATGTGCTGATAACTAATGCCTCTGATTAACTTGCTAGGGGTGTCCAACTAACTAACTCTCTCTCTCTCTCTCTCTCTGAGTGTCCCTGTTGGAACTATAAATATACTCAGATAACAATAGGATTGTATTTGTCGGATCATCACCTGGTCTGTTCATGTGCTTGTGCATACCATACAGTTACATGATATTCATCGCTACATGCCGAATTGTTCACCAAGTGCCGAGTTCGCTACTGGCAATCGTCCTATATGAATGATGACTTTCTGCGATTTGGAAGTTACCATTCAATGAAGCTCCATCGCATCAAGCCGAAGACTCTCATTTTAGTAGTGAAATAGATTCTCAACACTCTGTCGTTACAATAACAGCAAAATCCATCGACAATGGCGAACTGAAGTGCGTGCATTTTACGATATTGCGACCATACTAATCTAACATTTAATTTTCGAGCGTAAAACTGACCTGGCGAACTGGATGTTGAAAAAACCCAGATTTCAAGGATAAAAACCCAGAAACCCAGGTGATGCTCAAAAAACCCAGATCTGGGTGGAAAAACCCAGGAGTGGCATCTCTGAATACGAGTGTATAAAGCAGACAAGAATTAATAGCCTACATATGATAGCAAACGAGAAAGCGCGCATCTAATCAGCAATTCCTCAACTTGCGTACAGCATAATGGGGTTCCGAGTCTGACATCGCGACAATTGTTTGCTCATTATAACGACGTTTGAGCTGCATTGTTGCATTTCCCGATAAAAGTTGGCAAAGCCTTGTTAGAGTAATGAATATGCCCACTTTGCGCAGGAATGACTTTCAATTCGTAGGCATACACAAACACACTCTCCTATTTCGCGCTCCAAGCCTCCAATCACACCGTAACTCGGCGCCTATGGTTACCTGAACCAATCTACTTTTATTCCGACTGACTTGAATTATTCATTTTGACACAGTTCTTGTGCATTTCGTGAGGTGAGCGTCGTGTCGAAAGGACGTGTCCTAATCAAGGGAATTAGCTTCGACAAGAAGGCTGCATCGCGTTGGGATAAGTCTCTTCAAGAGAACAGTCGTTTATATTTGCATTACCTTCCTAATAGTCAGTGTTGTCTGAGCTCGTATAGTTGATGTCAGGTAAAAAAGGAGCGCAGAAGCGCTCCGCAGAAGACCAGCTCAATGGACCTGCTTCTAAAGAACCAGCTCCAAGTAACTCGGCACAAACTAGCAATTCAGTTATCGTCAAGGGTATAACGAGACAACTACGATCTTTCAACCCATTGGTCATCAATAGACAACTGTATCAAGTATTGGGCGGTGCCTACAAAGATATCAAAGTGCTTCCTTCCGGCGACTTATGCGTATTATGCGCGAACTACGATCAGGTCACGAAACTGCTGACGTGCACTAACCTTGGTACTACTGACAAACCAATAGAGGTACGAGCCGAGCTGTACAAAACGAAAACACCCGAGACTCGGGGAGTTATAGGAGATGTTCCTATGGATTTAACCGACGAAGAGATCAAAACTGAATTAGAAATGCACAAAGTGACATTTGTGCGACGGTTTTCCTATAAGTCAAACGGACAGTCTAAGCCGAGTCGATCTGTTCTGTTATGCTTCGCATCAACCATATTACCAACTGTGGTCAAAATTGGCTTCATGCAATTTCGCACGCGAGTTTATAACCCACCTCCAACTAGATGCTTTAACTGTAATCGGTTTGGGCACAAGTCTAAATACTGCCGTAGCACACAACGTTGTACCAGATGCGGAGAACAGCACAAATACGAGAATTGCGACAAAGAGCCAAGATGTGTGAACTGTGGTGAGAAACACTCTGCGGGTTACGGGGGCTGTGTGCGTTACCGACAGGAAGGGAAAATTAACTCGATAATGACACAACAGGGAATAGGTTATTGGGAAGCCAGACAACAATACACTTCAACACAAATGACGCCAAACACTCAATCATATGAGGAGTTCCCGACTCTGCCGCGCCCCGCTGCAATTAGCATTCATCATCAAAACTCGACACCTGTAGGAAACAGTGCAGTATCATTGTCCACAGCCATCACTCCGAGGAGAGATGCATACTCGACTGACAATGCTCCTAAAGACAAAGAACAAAGCAACACGGTAGCCGATGGCTACATCTCCATTGCCACAACAGAATTCTTCCAATTTATAGCAGACGTGATAAAAAATGCATTCATCTGCATGAATGAAGGTACAGAAATAAACATAGAATCCATTGTGGCCAAGTCCGCAAAATCTTTTCTCCGTATGTCTCCACCCAATACAGCTTCGTCACATACAGAAAACACTCCCAATCGATCGACACCGAATACACCCGCGTCAAACACAGAAGGCACGCCAAATCGAGCGATGTCTATCGCGTCAAATACAGGAAACACGCGAAATCTATCGATTTCATCACATCGACAGCTCACGTCAACATACAACAATCAACACGCAGACAACGAACACGCAAATTTTGAGTCAGTCATGGACTTGAGCATATCAGACCCAGCGAATTCACCATGTTAAAAATCATGCAGTGGAATTGCCGCGGGATATATAGGAAAGTGGACGAACTCAAAAAGTACATTCTAGACTTGGATAGCAAGCCGGATATTATTGCTTTACAAGAGACGCATCTGGTACCAAAATACTCTCCGAAAATACCGGGTTATGTCATTCTGAGGAAGGATAGAAATATCCATGGCGGTGGCCTATGCATGTTTATAAGGTCGCGAATCCCATTCTTAGAAATGACAACAGAAAATGTACAGCCAATCGAGTCCCAGATCATATCAATTCAAGGCCTTACAATAATGAACGTGTACATCCCGCCTAACAAAAAACTCTCAAGATCACTCCTGCAACGATGTTTCAGTAGATACACAGCGAAATTCGTAATACTGGGAGATTTTAACGCGCACCATCCTTTATGGGGTAGTAGCGCGATGAATTCCTGTGGAAGACACATGGGTCATATTATCGATAGCAAAGACATGGTAGTGCTGAATACCACAGTCCCAACTAGAATCGATTTGTCGTCTCCCAACAGGGGCCGGGCGTCACTGTTGGATTTAACGATCACTTCAAACGGCATCGCAAATAGATGCACCACCTACGTCACCGAAAATCTTTTCGGAAGCGATCACTACGTGATTTGGAATCGAATTGATCACAAAATGCATGTAAATGATGTGCATCTTGAAACGTGGTCTTTGCGGAAGGCGGACTGGAAAAATTTCAGACAGATGAGTGAACACAATATACTATCGAAAATCAGAGACGAAACAGAGCCTCTATCTCCAGAGGAATTTACTCTAGCTCTTACTCAGGCCGCGAAAGCTACGATTCCGCTAACAAAACCATCAAACAAACCAAGCGTCCCATGGTGGAATGCAGAGTGTGCAAAGACTGTACGTCTCAAACGCGCAGCCTTTCTAAAGATGAAACGGAGCTTCCAAGTAGACGACGTGGTAAACTTTAAGCGCCGAAGGGCTATGGCGAGGAAGACTATCATAACCGCAAAGAAATCCTACTGGGAATCTTTCTGTAGTTCATTGAACAGAACAACGAGCGTCTCGAAGGTGTGGAGAGTTATCCGCTCTATGGGGGGTAGTCAATCCTGGAATGTGATTAATGCGCTGAAGAGCGACAATCTCGTTTTCACTGACGAAAAACAAATAGCAAACGCTCTTGGAAAGCACTTTGCATCTGTATGCGGGAACAAAAACCTTGGGCAGGTAGAGCAAACAAGACGAAATATATTTGAAGTTGATAATGTAACCCCGCTGCTACAGGAAATCGGGTCGAACTCTGGAATAAACGCACCCTATACAATGGGCGAACTGATGGCGGTAATCCGTCAAAGAAAAGGGGCGTCACCCGGTCATGATGGAATTTGCCACCAGATGATACGAAATGTGTCCAAAAAAACAGCAATTGAATATCTCCGAATAATCAACAAGTCATGGAGCGATGGAATATGCCCTTCTTCTTGGAAGCATGCAGTGGTAGTTCCGATCCACAAAAAGACAAAACCCGCCTCCGAGGTTAGCAGTTACAGACCAATCTCGCTCACCAGCGATTTATGTAAAATTTTTGAGCGTATGATTTGCAATCGGCTGGCATGGTATCTGGAAAGTAACAACCTCCTCCACCCTGCGCAGAGTGGATTTCGAAAAGGACGCAGTACCCGAGACTGCATCTTATCGCTACACGACGAAGTCTACAAAGCCATCGCAAACAAGAGATACACTATATCGGTATTCCTCGATTTGGAGAAGGCCTATGACAGGGCGTGGCAAGGAGCTATATTATTTAAATTACATCAAATGGGTATCTCAGGAAATGCCATAAGATGGATACACACATTCCTGAAACAGAGGACATTTCAAGTGCGCGTGGGCATAACTCTGTCCCAAATCTTCCATAATGACAATGGAATTGCCCAGGGTAGTATTCTCTCGCCGTTACTATTCGCTGTGATGATGAACGACCTTCCAGATAAAATCGCTTCAAGCCTTAACATATACGCAGATGACATCTGTTTTTACGAGTCCGGGCTAAACATCGACACGGTCCGCAATGATACTCAGAAGACTCTCACGACGATCACAAATTGGTGCTTGAAATGGGGCTTGAAGATAAATAGCGCCAAATCTGCCGCCATTTTGTTTACGAGACGTCGCAAGTTACCTACCCTTGATATTTTGTCTGGAAACGATCCCATACCCTTCCTAAAGGAATATACGTATCTGGGCATAACATTCGACTCGAGACTATCATATAAACCACACCTACAATCTGTGGTCAAAAAATGCACGTCCAGGATGAATATTCTACGTTGTCTGAGTGGAACTACATGGGGGGCCTCCAAAGAATGCATGTTAATACTATACAGGGCACTGATACGCTCGATCATCGAATATGGCATCGAGGCATATTTCGCTTCGCCGAAATATGTTTCAAAGGGACTTCAGACGCTGCAAAATAACGCATTGAGACTCTGCACCGGAGCAATGAGGAGCACTCCGATCCATGCACTACAATTTCTCTGCAACGAGCCGCCGGTAGAAATGCGTTACAAACAGACTTGTGCAAATTACCGGTGTATCATAAGATCACAAAAAGATCACCCCTGTACTTCGGCCGTGCAGGACTCTTGGCACGAGATATTTCCAGACTCTATCCGATTTCAAACCTTTAATATGGTTTCAAAGGTTGGATGCTTGGAGGACATAGCAATAGAATGTATACAATATTCACAGATTCCTCCTTGGACGTCGGTAAACAGCACTTGTGACCTCGATCTAGAAATGAAAATCCGCGAACTCACTCATCCTCAAGCTATGAATATCGAATGCAGGGAAATAATAATGGAGCGATACAAAAACTATTTTGCTATTTATACGGACGGTTCGAAAAATGGCGCCGGATGTGGATCAGCTTTCTATGTACCCAGTTTTGAATTTTCGTATAAAAAATCATTGAGCAGGCATGCGAGTATATTTACGGCGGAGCTGACGGCTATCAGAGACAGTCTAGCCTGGGCTTGTAACAATTGCGAACCTAACGTACAATTAGCAATTTTCTCGGACAGTAGTAGCTCAATAAAAGCAATCGACAATCGATCCAAAGATAATGAATTAGTTCGGGATATTCACTTGCAAACCATCAATTTATCGGAAAGGGGGTCAACAGTCACGTTTGTCTGGATACCCGCACACAAAGGACTTGCATATAATGAAACTGCCGACAAACTGGCAAAGGAGGCATCCATGGAATCAGTAGACTATCCAAACATGGTTCCCCTCACGGTTAAAGAATGCCAGGCCATCGTAGCAGAATATTACAGGGACTTACGGCGTAATGCCACTAAGCAAATGAGCGAACTCGGCAATGACGAGATGGAGTCACTTCAAGCGACTTTTCATAAGCAAACTCGTTGGAGCCGAAGAGAGAACTCGATCTTGACCCGATTGTACACCGGTCATTGCAGGCTAAACAAACACTTGTACAAACTCAGCTTACACGAAAGTGGACTTTGTGCAGAATGCGGTGTTCCGGAAACGGTGGACCATTTTGTACTCTTCTGTAATAAATACTCCGCAGAACGGACCCATCTGATCAAAGCCGCTCAAAAGTATCGAACACCGTACACAGTGTTTTCTCTCATAGTAAATCAGAGAACGATTCAACCGTTAATAGACTTTGTGATATTGACCGGAAGAGACATATGACAAATATTGACCGGAAGAGTCCTATGACAAGGGATTTCAGGAATAAGCAGTAAATACGGTTCTGGTGCACAAAGCCTTAGCAGCTAAGCACCATTCAACTCAAATACCCACCACAGTTCTTGTGTTCTGGCGTATAAATGTGATCAACGTGTTATCTGTGGCCGACAAGTTAATGTCACATTTGCAGACATGGCAGTGTGATAAATACTTGATCACCCTTCAGGTTTCGTGGAAAGATATATTAATGGGACCGCCAAAACGTAGGCCTACCATAGAGACAGATTTCTTTCGCGAGTAGGCTAGCACACGATTCCAAATTGGTATTTCTATATGGGGCGCATCATTTTC
Organism: Botryllus schlosseri; assembly: GCF_051294905.1. Classification (NCBI taxonomy): domain Eukaryota; kingdom Metazoa; phylum Chordata; class Ascidiacea; order Stolidobranchia; family Styelidae; genus Botryllus; species Botryllus schlosseri. The sequence continues at coordinate 936,378 of NC_137251.1, read as the reverse complement.
TTCTACTGTGGGGCTTAGATTGCAAAAGGCGCTATGCTATATCAAAATCGAAAATTGAAGTCGCTTTGAATCGCGCCTAGCGAGAAGATTAATTAAAATAGATCAAAAATTCGGGAGTCAAACCGTAAATTCAATTTGCACGTCGACTAATTGAATTACGTGTCGACGGCCGCACAAGTTTGCTTCTACGGCCGCAAGTTGGCCACCCCTGTGTTAGTTTGTTTTATATGCAAGGTGATGGTATCTTGATATTTGTTACGGGATACGATATATTTTTAGACTTTGATCCGCCAAATACTCCCGTACCGAACCAAGACTAATTCACAGATCACAACCCACATTCAGCAAATATCCAGACTTTTTGTTGTAACCGCACTTAGCCTACCATATTTCTAATGGCCGCAGGCTGTGACATAACTGGGAACATTTTCTCGATATTGATATCGAAAAAAATAATTTGAAAATAGTGCAGTCGATGAGCTTATACTGTCAAGGTTTTATCTTACTTATAGTTTGAGTTACGATGCGGAAGATACTTCATAGGTCTTGCTCACTTTGTAGATTATCGTTCGGTTATTGAGGAAAATCATTGATAAGCTCAACAAATGACCGCTCATTCTAATGATTCTATTAACAAAACTTTTTAAAACATGATGATCTATTTTAGCAATGAAATTCTGTTTGATGATAACGATTTCAATCGAAGCGGCGCCATATCGCGGCGATCTGCGTGACGACATGATGAAATCAAGTGAATTCTTTGCGCCCAAATCACAAAAAGGTAGTAGATTCTCCAGATGCCGAACAACTACAGAAAAGTACGTAGCAGATTCAGACAACAGCACGCCATCTATAATTCATAAGAACCGCTTGATAGTACGTTACATAATTGTTGCCTGAACCAATCTGCTCTATAATAGCAACTATTTCGACTGATTTGAATTAATAATTTTGACACGTAGTTCTTGTGTTTTGGAGTATTTACATGATCAACGTGCCATCTGCGGTCGCTTAGACCAGGTAGGTGTCTGATTTTGCGGACTACTCCTATGTGAACACCGGCTAATGGACCACTGGTTAGCATGTAAAAAAGAAAGAGGCAATCTACACTGATGAATTACGTTAAGCCTACGTGCTATTTGCTACGAGCTAGCCGATATATTCCGTTGCAGAGCCAGGTGATTTACACGTTAGATAGCAGGTTTATTTTTGTTATGAATGTCTCATACAATGGCTATACGATTTTAACTACGATTCATTGCTCAACCATATAGTAGGGTTACCATATTTTGGAAATGTGAAGAGAGGACACTTTTCAAAACTTTCAGACTTACAATACTGGAGTAAAATTCGGAATAAATGGTACATTTTTCCCGACTTTGTGGTTGGTTGACTAAAAAAAAAGTCATTTTCCGGCTCGGCTCCAGAAATTAACACTTTTGTTGAATTCTCGAATGGACGTATGGTATCCTACCATAGGATATTGACTGCAAATTGGACGTAACGGAAATGTACGACAATCTTTGACAATTATACCCGCCCGAAGCGTATTGTTAGATCACAAAGGAGCCTGCCTTGTTCGCAAGGGTAGCTTAGATTCCAGCCTAATATTTACTACGGAATACGATGCGTTTCAGACTTCAAACCGTTAAATTATTTCCTTACCGAACCATGACTATAATTTGCACATCGTCACCCAAGTTCAAGTTTATATTCATAAAATTTCATCACTTCAAAACACCACAAGACTGCAATACAACGAATGATAGGAAGATGCCGAAACGACTCGGAGTAGTCAGACACCCACATGGACCTAGCCAGGGTCGGGCAACTTCTCGGGTCGGCGGGCCGGATATATGAAGATTAAGTACTTGGCGGGCCGGATTGCCGAATTGATACATTTATTCGCCCATTTATCCACATATACACGGAATAAATCGTATTTAATGAATGTATTTCAATGACATCAATGTCACTTCAAAGCCACTTCTCGCCGATAATGACGAATAATGTGGATTTGAGAACAGCATTGTCATACAGGCACCGTCATGTCTGCTTCTCACTGATCAATTAACACACGGCGCAATCCTTAATTAAGATTTAGGGGCGTTCGATAAGCCCGGTACCCCATATTTACCATGATATCAATTCATTAGGGCTGGGTACATCGATCGTAAATGCCCATAATGTAAGTCTTCTCGCTTCGACAAACTTACGCGTAAGCTCCACTCTTGCACGCTGCGCACATACGTATATATAATAACTAAGGCTGGGCAAATTCGAGTACCTGAGTGATTCGATTCTGAATCACTCATGCTTCGAGTCGAGCATTCGAGTATCACTCATTATGATGTAATAACTAGGGCAATTTTTTTTGACATGTCAAAAAAAGTCAAAATTAGATCAAAATTGTAGCGTTAGGTCAAAATTTGTCAAAATTGTTTACAAAGTCAAACATTTTTTGACCTCTGCATTTCGTTTGTATCGTAGATTTTGCGCTGTCGCTGAACTTATCATTTGATATTTTACAGCTTGTAGCCTACTTTATAGGCCTACCGTTGTAAACGGATCATCGTCTGCTCATTGTGAATCATAAATGGTCAAATGAAACAAATAGTGACATGGTTTTATGGTCAACGTACCGCAATATCCTAGCTGAAGCAAGACTGCTTGGACATTGCATGATTCTTATATCAAGAAGGGCAAGCTGAAAAATTGTGACATAGACAACATTGTCAGAATGAAGCAACACGGTTTGTCACCAGCAGTGTGCACACAACTTGAGTGTTGTCAGCCAACAAATGCTGCTGTTGAACGTTCTTTGTCCGTTCTTGGCAAGCTACGTAGTAAGAACAGACACTTTCTACCCGAGAATGTAGGAAAGGATCTTTCGTTGTACTACAACAAATTTTAATTATTTCCACCAGAATACGTAACTACTGGAATTCTTCATAGGGCCAGATTTCGTTAAAATACTAGTTTTTCATGTAAAAATCTGTCAGTTTTTGAGCCAAAAAACGTTTTTTCAGGTCAATCTACTTTGTTAGGACAAACAGTTCCAACCAGAAATGAAGATAAGTAGTACAATTTTAACATTATATGCGAAAACACCTAATTTGCATACGTGAGGTCAAAATTTGGTCAAATTTCAGTTTTTTAGGTCAAAAAAGATCAAAATTTAGATTTTTTAGGTCAAAATCTTCCGTTATTTAGGTAAAAAAAAATTGCCCTAGTAATAACAGTATGCAAGATGTCAAAGTTGAAATATAGAGCTTTTATGCGCCCACAAAGAATATAAAGCCTGTTCTCCGTCACATTAAAGATAATTTGGTATTTTTCGACCATACCGATTTCATTCCCCTTTTTGACAATGTTGTGGGTTGATGATGGTTTCGGAAATATGTTTTCCAGTAACCTTCGTAGCTTTATACTTACTAGCTATTTCGTATGCAGCATTACGACCAATTGTGGTTTCAACGCTCCCACAGTGGAAAATAGTAGCGAAACTATAATTCACGTTGATAAATTGACTTTCAGTAGCGAGGAGCGTATAATTTCACTACTTGAAAAAATTATCTTTCACTACTCGAAAAAATCTTTTTTCACTACTCGACTCGAATCATTAGAATTATTACTCGATTCAGATTCGAGTACTCGAAACATTGTGTCTATCCCTAATAATAACATACAGTCACTAAAAGTTGACGTAGTAAGCAAGTAGTGGAGAATCTCGGCAGACTGCAGCCGTGGGCCACATTCTCATGTAAGACGGGAAAATGTCCGCGGGCCGGACAAAATTTCGTCGCGGGCCGTATGTTGCCCGCCCCTGACCTAGGCGATGTAAAGATGAGGCATGCACACCGAATTAGGGTTACCATACGTCCTCTTTTAAGAGGATTCGTCCTCTTTTTTGACTTTTTTGAAAGCTTCCTCGGAGGACGCCCTTTTGTCCCCTTTTTTGACATTTTGTCCTCTTTTTTGAGAATTTAGGTCAAATTTTCGGCCAAAATCGACTGAGATGCCGCAAATCGGCACTGAAGCAACGCTCAGGCGGATATTTCGGGAGCTGAGCCGGAGAGGCCTTTTTTTGTCAACCGACCACGAAATGAGAAAAATTTACCACCGGTTTTGCAAGTCTGAAAAAGTGTCCGCATTTCACATTTCCAAAATATGGTAACCCTCCACCGAATGAAAGTAAAAGAAGATCTATGTGAGCAAATAATCAGGCCTACACATGTTTCTAACTATGGCCGCGGGCTGTGACATTACTGAAAAAAATTTCTCAATATTGGTAGCCGAGAGAAGAGTTTTTAGAATCGTTGAAATGAAAAAAACAAATAATTGAAATTATTTACCGGATTCAGCTGCCGAAATATTGCAGTCGATGAGAGATGAGCTTGTATACTGACAAGGTTTATATTACTTAGTGTAACGATGTGGAAAATACTTCATAGGTCTTGGCTACTATTTGCAGATTAACGTTCGGAACATCATTGATAACTTAATAAATGACCGGGCATTCTATTATCAGATCTTTTGAAAACATTATGATGATCTATTTAGCAACGACTTTCTACTTGATGATAACGATTTCAATCGAAGCGGCGCCATCTCGCGGCGATCTGTGTGACGACATGATGAGATCAGTGAATTCTTTATGCCCAAGACACGAAAAGGTAGTATCTTGTCCAGATGCTGAACAGCTACAGAAAAGTGCGTATATTTTTATTATCCATATTTGATCTTACTAACTAGGAAATTAGATTCGCTACATTGCCCGAATATTGAGTGATATCCTCCGATTTGTTCACTACCTTGGAATTGTGCCTTTTATACAAGGTTGTAGTGATTCGAATCAAAACCAACAGAGTAAGTATTGTAAGTATAGGCCAATGCCGCGTGTACCCTATACTAAATCACGCGCAGAGCGAAAAAAATTCAAGTATAGCATACCTCTGCTTAAAAATAATATTGTTTATATTGATTTACGAATTTTTTTTTAGCCTAGGCCTACTTCAAGTAGGGCTGGGCAAAATCGAGCACCTGAGTGATTCGATTCTGAATCACGTATTATGCTTCGAGTCGAGTAGTCGAGTATCACTCATTATGACGCCATAACACAATGTAATATGTCGAAGTTCAAATATGTACCTTTGATGCCACCACAAAGAATATAATGCCTGTTTTCCGTCACATTAAAGATACTTGGGTATCGAGAAATTCCGCAACCCTACGCTATTGCGATGGTACATCGATCAATAGGCAACAATGATGCGATTTTTCATTCATGGCAGCCAAGATGCTTGAACTCCGCTTCCGCAACGGCCCTCATAAATGTACAAGAGGGTCGTTCAAAAATATATTTTTCTTTAAACTATATGAACTTTTTACGTTGGCCAAAAACGCTGCACACCAAACATGGTTCAATTCCAACATGCAGAAGCAAAGCTATTGGAGTTCGAAACTTTTTATTCTTGAAATCACGACTTTTTTTTCAAATTTTACTGTCAACCTCATGGAATTGTCAAGTTGTCTAAAATAACGATGCATAGAAAATTTGGATCAATTCCAACAAGTAAACACACAGTTATTGTCGTACAACATCCTTAATTTGAAAAAAATAGTATTTGTGGTGTGAAATTATTCATTGAATTGTCCACCGTACATGCTATTATTGGAAATCCAAAATTGTAAACAGCAACAACTTAGCTTCTACAGGTTGGAATTGAGCCTATAAGTTGGTGTACGGCGTTTGTTAGCCAATAACCTAACAATTTGATACAATGCACATTGTCGATTGGGTCAATATGTCCTTATGGGATTCTAAACATAACATTTCCCAGGACTAGACGATGCGGTTATTCTGAATTGGAATCTGATGTCAGCATTGGCGGCTGCAGAAACAAAACTCGCAAAGTTAGAAAACACGGGAACATCAACAGCAACGGAAAAAAGTGAGGGTCAATTTCAATAAGACTTGGACATCTAGAATATTTTCATCTGCTCCAAATTACGGTCCGTGGACAATGGGGCATGCGACACTTGAGCATGTGGGTAAAATTTGGGGTTGGGGTGGGGTATGGTTTGGATTGAGCATTGGATCAGGTTTGGGGTTACGATATATATAAGGGTTGATTTCGGGGTTAGGGTAAGTTTTTGGGCTTGTGAAACTACATGCCAAAGTGACGCATGCTGATCTGACGTTTTTCATTGAGTCGCATGCTCATATGCCGGGCAGTCCCAAACTAGATTAAAGACTGAGAATTATACCGACACAGTTTTTGCAAATTGGATTCGAATTCGATTCCGAATAACAAAGAAATATAACAAAAACCAAGTCAGAGTTCGTTCTCGTAAGCATGAGAATAGCGAATGTCTGTATATCGAGATTGGTTCAAAGGTCATCAGGAATTGGATTTGCAAGATTGCCTGTATTTCGCTCCAAGTTGTAGTTTAATTAGCCAACTAGAATTATCTAATTGTCCAAGTCTGATTTATTAGTTTGCTCGTCTATAGCCCGCGAATTCATGAAATTCAGGTCAGAGAGAATATTGTCGCTAAATTGTGGACGCGGCCTAAAGCAATACGGTTTGAGCTCTGAAACACGATAATCTCAACTTCAGACAAATGCCAGGCACTCGATGGTCTATTTTATCTCGAGCGATGCTACACGGTAGCCCTTCCGACCGTCGGGAAATACATGGGTTTCGATGAAGCCGCTGAAAGATGCAATGAGACGGGCGGAATTTTGGGTGAAGTTTATAGCGTCGATCACGAAACTGCGCTACAGACTTTCATTCGACCTTTGATACCTTCCTCGAAAAACTTCCTCTACGTTTGGATCGGGATGAAATACCAGCAATCGGTGAGATCACCACCATTTTATTAAAATTGATATCAAATCAATACACGACAAAATTGCGATATGATGAAGAGGTAGGAGGGTGCCGTAACGACTTGGAGTAGTCTTTTATTCAGACACCCACCTCGGCCTACAGTATGTAAATAAGACGCATGTAAACTGCATTGAATTTAAGAAATAATGACCTACAAGGAAGCGACGAAAATGTACGCGGCATTTGTCAGAGTGTTTCATTCACAGCCGTGTACCACCCGTGTTTTCTAATGTAAATACCCCATATGCGATGGTCAAGGCACAAATATATATGCAGAAATACGATAACTAGTCTCAATACCAGTCAGCCCGCAAGATTACCGGACCACCATATCTACCTACCTATAGGCTAAACAGGCGGGAAAATACATGTAACAACGAAATATTGCAAATCTATTGAGACCTCAAACTTTGATCCTCAGACTTCAACTTTGCTGTATCGGAACGGAGAGGAGAAAGCTACCACTGATTTTCGTTGGGATGCCATGTATCCTAGAAGCGACAGCCCTTATATGGCGCTTGAGGTAGGCAGCGACGGCGACTACGCAGTAGGATTCTGGAATGCGAGGCCGGATCACGACGTCGATGCTGTTTTGTGTGAGAAGACGCTGTGAAACGACGGATGTCTGTGGCAGACTCGTTCAACCAGAATCTAGATGATTCGATTTGTCAAATTGGATTGACTTGAACGAGATGCCGGTAGTCTAATTCTAATCAAATTTGCGAAATGTTTCTATGCTCTCATTTATATTCTAATGTAAAATTTACGCGTTTCCTGAAAATGCTACAGGAGAAATGTGTGGTGCGAAACGAGCCAAGCTTGATGTACAGACATTTGCCGTTTTCGTGCTGATGAGAATGAACTACTCGGCTCTGATATGATTTCATATGAACCGATTTCGATTTTTGTTACATACGTTTTGGGAATTCAGCGATTCTAATCTAATTAGGAAAAACAGTGTATCTGAAATCCCAATCTAATTTGGCAAAAGCAAAAATATAGTTGTCCAAATCTGCTCTGTGGAATGTGGATGCAGGAAACATGACATACTTCATTCTATGTGTGTACGACTGTAAATTGTACAAAGAAAATGAAAGGAGTAAAAATTTAGTCAATGTCTGAGTCGAAAGGCGTTGTTGCGACGTGAATGGAACCAGTTCTATGTATAAATATGCTCCCATTTTGCCAAGAATACTTTGCGAAAGAAAACACAGTTTCTTTGATTTTACAAATCTACAGCTGAATCATCATCAGGATCTTAGCGAAAATAATGCGTAGGCTATTCACGCTCAAAAGGTGGTACACGAAGACATAATTATTAACATACCTCATAGAAACCCGGTTCCCGGGGTGTCGATCGAAGAGTTCACCGGATTTGTTGTTAGCTACTGAAAACGGTTAGAACAAAAATCACCATTATAAATCCGTGTTTTATTACTCTGCGTGCATATACACAATCGCTGGCTTAGTTCTTTCGGTTACTTTGCGGAAGGCACGGTTCTAAGTGCTTGATGGTGCAAACCAGTTGTTCTTAACCACCGATCCGTGCCAAGTTTCCTGCCGGTCCGCCAAATACATTAGAACTCTCTATCTCAATTCTAACATGCAAGACGTTGGACGCTTTTCAGTCCGCTTCCCATATGCTTTCCAATTGTGGAACAACATCTCGCTGGCTATCCGACAGTCGTCGAGCATGTCCGCATTCAAGTCGAAATACAAGCAATTTCTTTCAAATGAATAGGCCTACTACCCAGCCTTCAGGATTACCGGACCACGACCTAACATCGATCTCGCCTTCCTCCTCATGGCACATCATTTTGTCGCTTGCCTTTTATATCCTCTGCTTTACTTTTCATTCAGTGTGCATGCCTCCTCTTTACATCGCCGAGGTGGGTGTCTGATCTCAAAGACTACTCCGAGTATCGTTTCGACAACTTCCTATCCTTTCATTGTGTCGCAGTTTTGGAATGATGAGGATTGTAGCATGTAGGATTGTTTGGGTGATATTGAATGCTTCGCATTCAGAGACAACCATGATATGCTGGTGAAGATTTTGGCGGCGGCCTTTTCCAATTGTCTCTTGTCTTGTGACCATTCTTACCCAAGCATCGTGACGCCCTCTATCCTTATCTACATCAGGAAACGCATGAAATGATCTCTTCGGTTCACTATATTGGCTATTACAGCAGCCGTAGGCAACACATCGCCGTCCTCTGCGATTAAATTTCCGTTTTTTTCATTACTCCTCCTACGCTTGCCATCGCAAATTACATGAACCTAGTGTAGCCGTTCTCTCGCTCATCTAACACTGTAGCAGAAGAGGATGACTATTACTTTCCGGTTCTTCCCTGGATACACAGCAGTGATGAGCGGATAGTGCTTTTCGAGACTCCGAATCCCTCCGACAACTTTAGTGTCTGAGGAGAACTCCCTCAATCCCAGACTCCGAAGATACTCCGGTGAATCTCGTCAAGTATCCGAAACAGTGGCAAGCATGGTACATGGTACACATGGTACAACATGGTACATGTGATAATATGGTTGGCCTCATACATAGTATTGTTTACTCTCCGGTCCCCAATTGCAGTGCGGATGGCTGATTTTTATGCACTTGGCAATCAGTTTTGCATGTTACCCGTCATATTACAACTTTACAAGGTGTCAATTGTCTGTGTTTTGGTTTGTAATCATAATCAATAGTGTATTCTGGTCAGAGCTATCCAAAGATATCGGAGACAAAAGTTACAATACTCCGAAATTCTCCGAAAAAATATCTGTAGTAAACTCCGACTGTCACAAAATCGGCAAAACTCCGCTCCGATGCTCATCCCTGATACACAGACTGCACCGATTGGAGCGGATATATCGTATATTCACCAAAACGCACAGGGAACAAGCCCATGCACGCGCCACGCTCTCCACAACTCAACCCCGAAGAACCTCTTTCCCTTGCTGCATGCCTGAGTGATCTTGCCGCGCGGAGGTCATAGGTCAGGCGGTTACACTATAGCAGTGGTTCTTAACCTTTTTTCGTCCAGCGCCCCCTTTCAAAAATTATCGTGCTCCAGCGCCCCCCAACTTCATATTGTGAGGAATGTAATAAAGACAATGAGTAAGAGGGAGGGCCGTAACAGCACTTCGTCAACCCCCCTTGCCTTACGCACCAATAGCGTGATAAACCAAACTTCTGAGGGCTTCGCCCCCACGAACCCCATAGCGTGATTTCGATGGTCAGCAAAGTTTGTGTGGCCTGGTCGCCCTAGGTACCAAAATCTTCTATAATGAATGAATGAATAGGTGCTAATTACATATATAAGTCGCTATAAACTTTTTATCCTCTCAGCCCACGTAATCAGATTTACCAGTAGCGCTGAGTGAGCTGTTGTATAGGAAAATAAAGGGCCCGTAAGTAATAATTAAACATATTCGGGCGTGCCCGTAGGTAAAATTATTCGTTACCAGGGCCGTAACAACACTTCGTCAGCCCCCCCCCACCCCCAAACAAAAAACGTTGGTCCTAAGCCCCCATCGGATGATAAACCAAACTTCCGGGGGACTTCACCCCCAGACCCCCATTCGGCTGTCCGCTATTTGGTGATACTAGGTATCTACATTGGGTATCCATTTACTGAGGCAGCTACTCTCGCCTAGACGCGGTCAATATGATCGGGAATTGCATGTATATTGAGATCAATTTTTATCCTCTCTCTGCTCACGTAAACAGATTTACCGGTAGAGCTGAGTGATGTGTGTTTGAAAATGTAGGACCCCTCAATAATAATTATACATCTTCGGGCGTATACCCGTTGGCAGAAACGAAACGTCACTTCGTCAGGCCCCGAAAAAACTTGGGTCTTGGGCTCCCATAGGGTGATAAACCGACCCCCCCCCCCATCACGTTGTTCGCTTTTGCCACGAAATCAGCTGTACTGTTTAGCGAGTCAGTGCGAAGCGCGAAAACTTTCGATAATTCATGCTAAAATCGGTCAGTAAGACCGGGTATTGCAAATATATTGCTATCAATTTCTTGTCCTCTCTGTTCACGTTACCAGATTTACCGGTGAAGCAGAGTGAGATGCAATGTTCCCTCAAAGCTGCGCACGTGCGCAGTGCTGACACCGTCTCTGCGCACAGAAAATCTACGTTGCTCACAACAAATCAAAGTTATGACCTTTTTTTAGTCGTTACGCACTGTTGTCCAAGGGTCAGCGCAGTGAGTTGTTGAGAGTGCGCAGACTCATCAAAACTTGAAGCGAACATTGCGAGGTGTCTTGGAAACTGTAGGGCCCGTGACTAATAATTAAACATATTCGGGCGGGCGAACCCGTTAATATGACTTCGTTGCATGATGTTATTTCGTGACCTCCTGTCTGCAATATCAAAAAATATAGAATCGCCCAACAGGGATATCGCCCAACAGGAATATCCCTGTCGCCCAATCGTACTAAACTAAGAGACACACACGATTTCAAATTGGTATTTCTTCACTGGCATATAATTTTTCCCTGCCAGATGGAATTCGTGTTCTGGGGTTCAGATTGCCAAGACAGGAACATTCGGTGCCAGTCATTTAGGCGCCCATGGACAATTAAACCTATATGTACTTTGAAGGCTATATATAACGAAGTTTTCGGTGTTAATTTGCTCTGAATACTCATTAAGGATATGTCCTATCACCACATCATCTACTGCGAAGCCATTTTTCTCCAGCGCCCCCCATACCGCCCCCCTGAGCCCAGCGCCCCCCATATCGCCCCCTGAGCGTTTCCGCCCCCCTTCAAAATCGCCAGCGCCCCCTGGGGGGCGCTGGGAGCAAGGTTAAGAACCACTGCACTATAGTAACATAAAATGGAGATTGAATAGCCAATTCGGACACGACGAAAGAGCAGAAAGCCTTATATTATAACGAATATGTACAGTAGTACACGGTACAGCGGGCAACCTGCTGCTGGCTAAAACTTTGAAGCTCGCGGGCCGCATTCAATATCTGAATCCATTCGCGGGACGCACTGTATAAAATTGTGATTATAAAACAAAACGCAATATTGGCATTTGATTATAGTGAGGACATGGACATAATATATTGGTTGGAATTAGCAATATGACGCCACGTGACGTCATGAGGTTCACGTTCGCGTTCACACAGAACCATTCAAAAAGGTTCACGTTCACACGAACCTGAACCTTTCAGTAGAGTTTCTGCTGAAAAATATAACTCTGAATGTCAAAGTTTCGAAATTTAGCAACGGAAGGGTAAACGACAGGAGCAATGGGTAGCTATTCTCATCAATATATACCCAAGGAACAGCTCTTGGTTTGAAATAGGTTGTTGGAAATTGACATATACTCTTCAGGGGTAGTGATGGATATAAGTTGAGCTTAACAAGGTGTGTTGAGTCAAAAAAGTATGGGAACCATCGGTCTACCATATTCTATTTCCATGTACAAATGCAGTGTACTCTTGAGACTGCAATTTCACCACCTTACAGTCAAAAAACCAAAATGAAAAAGCTATGAAAAATTGTATTTGTAACCAGCTTTCATATGATACCCTACTCGCTTGAATATTTTGATAAGGTTTTGATCAATTCGCATTCTAAATTGTGTAACGCTTGACCGATTTCAGACCATCGATCAAGTTTGGCCTCAATTCAACCTTTAGCACTACACCGCATGGCATTTAATACCCCATGGGAATATAGACCAATAGACTAGCAACTCAGAAAACCCAGTGCCAAATCTCAACTCTAGACAACATCGGTTTACACCTTTTTGAATTTTACATTGATAAACCTGAATGCTGCAGAACTGAAATGAGCAGAAAAACGTCTACTTTTCAAAATGACGTAACTTTTGATCCCGGGGATCAATTTTCCTCAAATAAACTTTATTGTGTTCGAAATTAACTTATCTATACGTGTACCAAATTTCAGAAGATTTGGGAAAGTGGTGGTTCCAACTTTTGTTGTTCAGGTTGGGAACGCCCCTTATTTTTAAAAGGCCTTCGTTTAAAACACTGTTCAAAATATGTTTAAACAAAGTTTTTTTTAAAAACATCGTTTGTTTTAAATGCAGCCCTAGTTGCATCACAGAACCGTCATTTTGTGTGGATATGCGAAGTCTTGTGACGTTATAATTACTCCGTGTCGTCTGTCGACGCACTTTACTACATGCTATCGCTGTGTACAGCATTGAAACACTGACGTGATGTTTTAATACCTGCACTTAACCCGTTTCAATCAAGTCATACAATCGAATTTAATCTTGAAATAGTGCGATTATTAAACTGTAACTGTAGCAAGAGCAATATCAGTATGGCACGCTACGGCCAGCTGCCTAAATCAGGACTACGTCACGTTCCCTCTAGGATCCGCAACAGAGAGTGCGAATACGTTGGCCTACACCTTATTGTACAACAGACAACATCAACGGACTAAGGATAAAACATCGGATAAAATAAACAGCGTTGGTGGTACAGCGTCGTCGATCGTCGGATTAAAACGCGGTCGATCAAGTTTACTGGAATATAGAATACTCTCCTTCAAACAAATGGAATAAATTCAGAATTAGTGCCACTGAGAATCTGGCGTTGCATCAGTATGACAACATAATTCAACGCCGTGCACTAGGGTTATGACTAGAAAAAAAAATCAAAATTTTGTGTGTCCTGTAGTCACGATGAGCTTTCGTGTCCTGATTTCAAAACTCACAAAAGTTAAGACTGTTTGAACAAAAACCTCCCGCACAAAAATTTTCCAGTTTTCACTGTATGGAGGATAGGCTTTCTTTTGTAGATACAGACTATATAATTTATTTATCGACTGATTTGAATTTAACTGACCCAATTCCAATTGCGAAGATTTAAAATAGTATTTTGGTACATTTTGATCGCCCAGATTGAATTATTTCTATCGTGTTCTTGTTTACAGTCAATATTAAATAATTAATAAATAATTATTAATTCCGATTTTAGATGTAGACTGTATATATCGTATAATTTCAATTTGTCTGGCACAAATCAAACTGGGTGTTCGAAAAGGCGAAAGTAGAACAACTCTAGGTATTTTCAGCGGTCTAGAAAACCGCTTAGAAGAATATGATGTACAGGAAAATTTGAAAATCTCATATATCATATGTGACACCGTAGCATATGTTGATACTGGACGGCAGAATGGCGTTGTTTCGAAACTGCGAAATGCAATGATGAGCATGGGTTTTCATATCCATTGCCAACATCATATGATCGATTCTTAAAGCATATATTAGAGTTCTTCGATCCAACGTCTTCAAGAAATCCAACTCTCAGCTTCAAATTTGGAGATGATGTGGTAAAACACTACAAAAACTAGGTGCAATCCACTAAGCACGAATTTCAGATGAAAATATTAGAAAACCGAGGATGTAGGGATGATTTTAAGTTTATCTATATGGCATGTGCAGAACATGCCGTTCTTTCAAAGAAAATAGTATAGATTACCACTGATCAAATGGCATAAACTTCCATCTCTACGTAATGCGAGAGGGTGCTCAAGGGTTGCGTTGCGTACTTCCACTTCCCCAGATAGAGAATAACTCTGGAGATGCTTATTTATCGCAAATGCGTGTCAGGAAGACTGGTATTCTAACCAGATGTCTAAAGATGGAATATACTAGAGCCCGACCGATTATCGGTTCGTCGATAATATCGAGACGATATCACACTTTGAAAGAATGATTGGTATCGGCCATTGGAGCTGAAAACTTAACGGCAATTTGCGTGTGACGTCACAACTTGGCGAAAAGAAGCCAGAAAACTATAATCTTTGATCGCTAGATTGAGAATATTGATATATTTCATATAGCTTACACTTTACAGGTGTCCAGATGCAGCCTTTCTAGTTCATTTCATGTTCAAGTATAACAATGGCTGTAAAGATGTTCAAATAAATGCCCTCTGAAGATTTGAAAATGTGCTTATGTAAACATCCAACTTCTTTTGAATATCGGCTGAATGTATTGAGGTTATCGGCTAAGGTGTGAAGTATTGGTTTTATCGGTATCGACCCAAAAATCCAATATCGGTCGGGCTCTAGAATATACCAAAGATTATTTGCTGGTATCTTTGCGGTCGAATGTCCTGCAGCGATAAAGTGCCCCAAAACCCCATTGGAAGTCGGATATGTCCGTCGTAGATGTCCCTGGCACTAACATAATAACAGAAAGGGAAGTCAAATTGATGAATGAACTTTACAATAAGTGTGAAAGGACATATATTTGAAGATTAAATTTGTAGCAAAGAATATCGTTGAATTTTAAATTTTTTCCATTTTCGGACCAGTGACGAAAATTGATGTTAGTTTGTGCGGGACATTTTTTTCGATTTGAACAAAATGATTATAATTTTATTACCTTATACCAAAATGTTCATCAATTCCTGCTACAGGCAAATTTTTTTTATTTTAGTCATAACCCTACTGTGCACGCAAGTGCACAATGCACCGTGTCAGTCATAAATTTAAATTAAGCTATGCTCACAAGTGACATTGTGCGACGATTCAAGAATAAGAGTGTGTACTGCAAAGCGCGCATCCAATCACTAATTCGGACATCGAATTAACTAGCTCGCATCGCGGCGATGTATAATGGCGCTACTGGAGTCAACGATAGTGAGCTGGAATAAATTTCCATTCGTTTATAGGCATACAAAATAACACACTCTCCAATTTCGCCCTATGATTAAAATCTATCACCAACAAAAGTGCATTTTCTCCTCTAATTCAGACACGAGAAAGTGTTTCGCGGCATGCGCGCTTCCAAATCGACATGTGCAGCAAGGTCACATTTTTATCCCTTGTCGTCACATAGCATCTTATGAATTATATCGGAGCCGGAGCTGAGAATACACTGCTCCGGGGATCCGGCTCCAAAACCTTGGCTGGAATCAACACAAGTGATAGTGTGACCTGACTGACCTCGCGTTGTTTCAATTGGTGTATCTTCTCGACTATCTCGCTAATTTGGAGAGGAGCTGCGAAATTGAGATTTGCTATACAAATACATCTTAGTGCGCTCAAGCAATCGCTATACACTACTCCAAGTCGTCTCGGCACCTTCCTATCTTTCATTGTATCGCATTTTTGTGGTGTATTGAACTGAAAAAAAAAATGCTAATAAACCAATTATGATGATGAGTATATAATATAGCCACTCTTCTGTGGGTATTATTCAGCGTCCAAGATAGGGCATCTGAAATAGGGATCAGTTCGGCGGAGCATACTCAAAAGCAGCTTGATATGTACTACGAAATACGATTCGTTTTCAGACTTCTAACCGTCAAATTATTTCCGAATCGAACCATGACTATAATTCGGACATCAGCAGTCAGCATTCACGCCATATTCATGAGAGAAAATAATCAGGATTACACATATTTCTAATAATGGCCGGGGGCTGGGACATAACTGAGAACATTTTCTCGATATTGGAGACCGAGAGAAGAGTTTAGAGTCATTGAAATGGAAAAAAATAGTTGAAAATATTTATAGGATTCAGCTGCCGAAATATTGCAGTCGATGAGCTATGAGCTTGTATTCATATGGTTTAGTCTTACGTAGTTCAAGTTACGATGTGCAGGATACTTCATTGATAAACTCAATAAATTACCGGCCATTCTATTATCAGGTCTCTTGAAAACATGATGATCTATTCAGCAATATCTTATTTCTGTTTGATAATAACGATTTCAATCGAAGCGGCGCCATCTCGCGGCGATCTGTGTGACGACATGATGAAATCAGTGAATTCTTTATGCCCAAATCACGAAAAGGTAGTATCTTGTCCAGATGTTGAACAGCTACAGAAAAGTACGTATATAATTTATTTTATATTTTGACATTGCTATCCCATTACCCGAATATTGAGTGATGTAATCCTATGGATTCATTATCGCATTGCGCCTGTATATTTTGTGAAGGTCTGAAAAAAAGTATAGACTCGGTCAAGAATTTTGCAGTTAATGGGAGTTGACTACAAATAGTTGCGATTGTCCAAAAATAAATCAGTTACCGTGATACAGGGGCTATTTTGCACAGTTAGTATATGGCAATTTCCCCCGTAAAGTTAATGCGAACATAATTCAAAGGCAACACCAACTTGAGTAGCCCTACTCCGAAAAAGTATGGAATCAATTCATTACACTCAGTTCAGTTTATCATTTAAAATTTAATCATATCAATGCACCGCAAGATTGCGATACAATGAAAATATATAGGAAGGCGTCGAAACGACTTGCGGTAGTCTTTGAAATCAGACACCTATTCCTTTGTGTATCGCATTGTACATTATGTGTGTCTTGAGCAGTTGCAAATGATCGCACCGCCGATTACGGTTGAGAATATGGTTTCATGATTATATATCTGTTCGCGGCCTTCGTGCGCTATTGCTGTCATAAGTCGATCGTTTCTCATTATAAAGGATATGCAGAAATGATGTGACTTTTCATCCGTGGTAACCAACATGTAAGGCCCATGCATTTATTGTGGTGGCTGATCTGCCCTGACGGCCTGTAAGATGCCTTCGTGCAATGTCTGATATGTTACATTCAGTGAGTTAGTATGTTCGAATTGGATTCTAAATATATCATTTCCTAGGACTTGACGAGGCCGTTATCTTGAATTGGAATTTAATGTCAGCGTTGGCGGCGGCGGAAGCAAAACTCGCAAAGTTAAAACCCACGGAAACAACAACTACAACAACTACAACAACAATCGACGGAAGTGAGAGACAATTTTAATCAGACTTGGACGACTAGAAAATCATCAGCTTTTCCAAATTATATTGGACTTATAATTATGGCTACACATTTTTTTTTCAAATTAGATTCATATTAGAATTACCGAATTTCTCAAAATATGGAAATTGAATTAACTTCCGAATAAGATACGACTATTACAACAGAAATCAATTTTAGTTCGTCATAGATTATTCTCATTAGTCAGTAGTACGAAATTGGCAACTGTCTGTACAGCGAGCTCGGCTTGTTTCGCACTACACAGTTTTCCTGTACCATTTATAGGGAAATTAGATAAGAATTAAAATTGGAGCATAGCAACATTTCTCAAATTAGATCAGAAATATCGGCATTTCGCTCTAAACATGATAATCTCAGCTTCAGGCAAATGTCACGCGCTCGGCGGTTTATCCTATCTCGAGCGATGCTACGTAGTGGCTTTTCCAAGTGCTGCGAGATACATGAATATCAACGAAGCTGCTGAAAAATGCAACGAAACGGGCGGGGTGTTGGGTGAAATTTATAGCTTCGACCACGAAACCGCACTGCAGACTTTCATTCGACCTTTGATACCATCCAAGAATTTCCTTTACGTTTGGATCGGGATGAAATACCAACAGTCGGTGAGATTGAGACTATACGCATTGCGTTTCTCTCTCTATATAGAATAGAGGCAATAGAGGCCATTGATGATATATCAAAGGTGCCATCGTTGATACTCAAGCTAAAATAGAAGTAATGCTGTAAATTTCTACTCAATGGTGGTAAGCATATTGGGGAAGCGAGTGGCGCAGTGTCCAAAGCGACACCGTCACGACACCAATATGGTTGTTGGTTCGAGTCTCGGCTCTACCAAGTTTCTGTGTCGAAGGTTTATCTCGGGTCCTCATCGCCGACCTCACTGCGATTGCAGTGACTTAAAAAACCCAGAAGGTACAGTGAGCCGTGCTTGAAAAGTCGGCAGCAATGATCCAATGAAGGAAGGCGCATGGAACATGGTGACTGATTCGCGGAAGAGAGAGTGCAAGAACAGTCGTCATGAAAAAAATGCATTGAACTGTTGAAATTGCAATTGTGCTGTTGAAATTGCCATCGTGCCATTGTCGTGGAGCACAAAGCCTCATAAGGCTATGAGCCCCACTGCCGTACCTTATCAATCCAATACTTGAGCATATACTCCAAAAACGTAGAAGTAATTCGTAACCGACCTGTCTAGCCTATACGTGTAAATTACAGAATTATCCGTATATAGCTTCAGTAACATTGAGTAATTGGCGTGAATGCTATTGCGGTGTGGCGCCATAACGCAATTTGTAGCAAGGGGAAATATACATACATGTAACTACGTAATATTACGAAATATCATAGTGTTTTACATAGTGGACTGTGAACGAAGTCAAATCGCACCGCTCACTGAGATTAGATAACGTCATACTCTCCATTTGACCAAAGGCAATTTATGGCACTATTTTGAATGACTTGCCGAACGCGAAACGTGATAAAATTGGTATCAATCGTAAGCAACCGCGATATTTATCACGAAAACATTAATCATATCTTACTCGCAGCCCTGGAACCCGCCAAAACTATATGGAAATACTAGGCCGCATTTGCAAATCAATTGAAATCTCCAACTTTGTGATTCTCAGACTTCAACTTTGCTGTATCGGAACGGAGAGGAGAAAGCGACCAATGATTTTCGTTGGGATTCTACGTATCCGAAAGGCACCAGCCCTCATATGGTGTTGGAGGTTGGAAGTGACGGAGACGCCGCAGTTGGATTATGGAATTCGGACCCGAATTATGACATCGATGCTGTTTTGTGCGAGAAAACGTTGTGAAATGACTGATACCTTCCGAAGACTTGGTCAACTAGATATTTCTGGTTGTCTGATTAGACTAATTGGAGCGAAATGCTGGTAATCTAATTCTAATCTAACTTGTGAAATGTTTTTATGGTCTCATTTTAATTTAATCTAACTTCTGCGTTTCCTGAAAATGCTATACAGGAGAACAGCATAAATGCTCTTTAGCGTCCACTAGCGGATTTCATAATGAGGTATGAGCACATTGTCGATCAACATGACGTCACACCAGCAAAACTTTGTCCATCGACTAGAGGTGGTCACGATCGGGTTCAGGAGTTCAGGTTGTGAGATGAAAGTTATAACCAGGGCCGAAGTCACTTTTTTCGGCTCCCTCCCGTCCAAACATCTGGTCATTAAATGATTTGAATGAATCATGTCAATAATAGGCTATTAGTTCTTCCATATATTACTATATAATTTGATCTTCTCTCCGCCCACATGATCAGAGTTAGCGGTAGAGCTGGTGGAGGATGATGACTTCGAAAATGCAAGGAGCATAATTGTACATCGTTAGTCATGTCCATGTCCCATTTGTCCCGCCGATAAGATTATTTATCAGCCTAACGCCAGTTCGCACTACACCACTGAGCTATACAAATACTGCAAATCCGGTGGTTTCCAGCCTTTTATGATCGCGACTTCTTTTTAAACTTGAAAATGTTTCGAGGCCAAGCTCAAAATTTGATAAGCTGGTTGGTTACTAATTAAAGGGCGGAACATTTGCCCAGACTTAGTCACGGCCTATTTTGGAAGCTGATTACGTTTAGCATCTTCGCGAACCCCAGAATAATGGCAAACTACCCCCAGGTTTAGTACCACTATCTTTGAATAAAGCAATAAACCGACTCACTGAATATACTGTAATTAATACTGTAACTTGTAATTTCGATTACAATTAGACTTATTTCTGTAAATGAATGTTGTTTTGTAAGACACCGCTAACGCGGATGAGGTGGCGGGGAGGAGCCTAGGTAAACCTCCAACACTTAGGTATCGGAATTCGGAAGTCGACCTTGGTCGGACTCGAACCCGCACCCATTGGTGTTGCAGCCGCGGATTATACCACTGCGCTATCTCGCCACTCAGACATGGGGTGATTAGCCTACTTCATGAATGTAATCGATTGCGATTACGATTACTTCTGAATCACACGATTACGATTACGATTACAGCAAAATCGGGAAGTAGTCGATTACGATTACATTGGAAAAGTAATCACGATTACTCACGATTACATTTATTTTGTATCGTAGTAGTTATATTGGAAGACAATACATGAATTGCGCCGGAAAGGCCAAATGATATAACAACTGTCTTTAAAAAAAGATGGGACGTTTCCTTGTTACGTCATAATGTACCCATTGCCCATTTTATAGAGGACGGTTTATCGCACCGAGTGATTTGCATTCTTGCCAGGTCCATAACTGCCGCACCCCTTAATTCCCCAATAGGGTGGGGAGCGTGGTTGGAGGGGACTCAAAAGCATTTTGTAAACCAACATAAAGTATAGAGCATTTTCGAGAGATTTCATTAACTTGGAATTTCTCTTTGAGCTTTGCGATTTAAATGCCTCTAGAAAGCTTGATTTTGAAATGCATACGTCTCCCCTTCAAGAATTAAAGCATGCATAATTCATAGTAATAGGCATTTAGGTGTCAGTCAATACCGCTCCTCGACACATCCAAAGACATATGCAGTTTCGGCCAACATGAGACCCCACGAAGTGTGCTATTAAAGAAAGACATTGGCCAAAATTTAGGGTATGTGTCCACTGTTAATAGCCGCGATGGCTGGGCGTGACTAACAGTCCATTCCTTCCAATCTGAGCCCACGATGCAATTGCCACCCGGGCACCCACAGAGCATTAGACATGACAAATTGTGTGTGCGTCTCACGCAAGTTTTTCTTTTAGTCTGCAGTTTGAGCCACTACAATCAATATCTTTTTGCTATATAACAGACCGGAGGTCACGAAATAACAACTTACAATAAAGTAATTATTGCAAGACACCGCTCTTAAGGTAAATCTGACCATCGGGCGCTGAGATAGGATTAAAAATGCAATATAATGCAATTACCAATATTATTGACGAAATTAAATCTTCAACTTCAGAATTGACTATGGGGGCCCAAGACCAAAGTTTGGCTGAGGGACGCTTTTGCTGTTTTGATCCTGATTCTAGCTATAACCATGGTTAACATGGTATATAAGCCGATGGCTATGGCGGCAGGTCCAAATGCTCAGTAAAGAATTATGAAATAGCGACCCGTTTTGAGTAGAATAATATGAGAATAACAGAAAGTGAACAAAAAATTCTGCCTTCAACTTAATGCAGATAATGTAATGCAAGCTGCCATTACGAGAAACGGCAAAACAACGGCCCGCAGTTATCATGATATATATCAGCAGCTGTTGATTTTAATGCTTCGTTGTGGAAATCGTAATGTTTTATTTGGCGAGTACAGAATTTTAAACCTTTGTCTGCTGTGCGTTCGTACCATATAGGCCTATTGCTCGCCAAGCAGCAACGGTGAAACTGCATTAACTATAGAATTGGAACTATTACATTATATAGTTTAACTAAGCATAATCAAACATCGATACAAAACTTGCTATTTTAACTTAGGCAGAGAGGTGATTATGATTAATTATCATGATGCGAGGTATGTGGCGTCTGGAATGTATTGATAAACCGATATACAGCACGGTGGGTTTTCTTACAATCACACTTATGTACATCGAATATATATTTACTATGTGTGGATACTTCCTACGCAAAGTCGAGCAAAGCCAATAGGCTACCTCTGACGTAATAATGAGCAGTGGCATTTGAAAATCAGACGTTTGTTCTCTCAATAACTGGTATAATATCTCTTCCTTGTTCACGAGTGTTCAGTTTATGTCACAGTCCTCGTACAAATAAAAAGTGATCGTTCTTTCACAAAGAAATCGATTAATTATGGGAAGTAGTCGATTACGATTACTTCGAGATTTTTTCGAAAGTAATCGATTGCGATTACGATTACTTGAAAATGCTGTAATCGTCGTAATCGATTACGATTACTAATCGCGATTACCCCATGTCTGGTCCTCACATCACCAATAACCAACAAATGTGACACTAGATCGCGCGCAGCGCGAAGAAAAATTTCATGTAGCATAAATCTGCCCCAAAATAATATTGTTTATGTTGATTTAGGAAAAAATTATGAGCTTACTTCAAGCCTTCAAAATTCCGGACATTTAGGCATATTTTAGGAATTCCTCCCGGACGCAATCTTAATAGTGAAATTCCGGACATGTCCGGGAAATTCCGGGCGTATGGCAACCCTACCCCAGACCCCTCCGATTATACGCAGTTTAACGCTACTTATCATCTACGTTGAGGGGCGTTTACTGAGTCAGTTTTTCTCGCCTAAACGCGCAACGCGCGAAAATTTTATATAATTCATGATTGAATCGGTCAATATGATCGTGAATTGCATAAATATTGCTATCAATTTCTTGTCCTGTCTGCTATCGTAATCAGATTTACTGGTAGAGCTGAGTGAGGTGTCTTGGAAACTGTAGGCCCGTTGGCATGACTCCGTAACATGATGTTATTCCGGGACCACCTGTCTGCTAGGCCTATATCAAAAATATAGAATCGCCCAAACGTAGGCTACTGAACTAAAAGACGCACACGATTTCAAATTGGCCCTGCGGGATGGTATTTGTCTCGTGAGGTTCAGATTGCCAAGACAGGAACATTCGGCGCCAGTCATTTAGGCGCGTA
Organism: Botryllus schlosseri; assembly: GCF_051294905.1. Taxonomy (NCBI): domain Eukaryota; kingdom Metazoa; phylum Chordata; class Ascidiacea; order Stolidobranchia; family Styelidae; genus Botryllus; species Botryllus schlosseri. The sequence continues at coordinate 913,071 of NC_137251.1, read as the reverse complement.
TAGACAATTTAACCTATATGTATTTTGTATATATAACGAAGTTTTCGGTCAGCATAAGGGCAGTCCTTTTCGATCAAGGTTTTCTCGCTGCCCGAGTCGCATGTTACATGGCCTAAAACTTTATATGTCTCGGTGCATTGTGGCGTGGTAATGGCCAACGCCGATATGCCCATTTCTATAAATCTTGCGTATTTTGAGTACCCAAAAATCAAGATATTTGGCAATTAGAAATCGCGAAATTTTTTTGAAAAAGTTGCATAAATTTTCAAAAAATACTATATAATTTATGCTAATTCACGAAATAATTTTGGGCTCCTTCGAGCTCGCCCCACCCAATTGGGGGTTTTGGGGTGCGGCAGTTACGGTCCTGGTTCTGCGTATATATATATATAAAGAGAGAATCTTTATTCGTATACATTACATATCAACATAACACTAGAAAAATGTAACAGTGAAATGTGACATGCAAGGTAGACGGGAGGCTCGATATGACATAGTCTTCAGAGCCGAGCCACCCATTTCGCCAAGAATACTTTGTACAAGAAAACACAGTTTCTTTGATTTTGCATATCTTCTACAGCTGCAGTATCATCAGGATCTTGGCGAAAATAGCGCGTAGGCTATTCACACTCAAAAGTTGTTACACGAAGATAGAACCTACCTGATAGAAATCACGTTCTTGGGGTGTCGATCGAATAGTCACCGGATTTGCTGTTAGCTAGGCTACTGAGCAATTTCGCGGTTAGAGCCAAAATCATCATTATCAATCAGCGTTCTCTGCGTGCTCGCTGCATGGCTTAGTTCTTTTGGTTACTTTGCGGAAGACTCGGCTCTAATTGATTCATAGTGTAAATCAGTTATTCTCAGCCGCCGATCTGTGGCATAAGTTTCCTGCCGGTCCGCCAAATATATTAGAACTCAACTCTAACATGCAAGAAGTTGGACGATTCTCAGTCCGCTGGTCATATGCTTTATACCAGTGCTTTTCAACCTTTTTGAGCTCCATTCGCACTTAAAAAAAATCATTCGCACCAGCCAGCCGGAATTTATTGCACAAAAAAATGAAGAAACTTTATCAATTTTGTATTCGAAGTGCTTCTTGGAGGTACAGTGCTTCATTATTTTACATTCAGCGTATCGTATTATTGATTAATCAAGTACTAATATCACTGCAGTAGAAAAATCACATATATCGTATACTCCCTTTGTTCTCAAGGTGTTCGTTGCTTTTTCCGGGGGTATCGTGCAGTGTCCGGGGGGTATCGTGCAGTGATTTCCTTCGAAGCTTAAGGGCGAACCCAAGAACAATATCCACACGCAACAATATCACTTTTCCACTAAATCGACATGTACGTCATCGCGATGTGAATAATGTATTGGCATTTGGAACGCGCAAAAGAGTGAAACTGCACTTGAATCGTAGCATCAATGTTGCGACTAGCACCTTTGGTTCTTTTTCTGACTACAATTGAAAAGATGCTTCACTGTACTAAGGCATGTTAGCCGATTGGATGGTACGGTTGGCGTTAAAACAGGAATGCATTGCTATACAAACCAGTGTTGGGATGACTCGAGTCATGACTTGACTCGAGTCAGACTCGAGTCAACTTTTTCGAATGACTTGACTTGACTCGAGTCACTTTGCAAAAATGACTTGACTTGACTTGACTCGGCGCTTCAAAAATGTGGATTGACTCGTGACTCGGAGCAAAATTTACGAGTCAATTTCAAGTCATCAAGTAAACGGTGTCGACTAAATCAATGTATTTTGTGCATGTTCGGATTATTCACGATACGCCGTTGTAACTTGTGAGAGCAACCAGTCATTCACTGGTTGTACAGTTCACTGATCCTACATTGTCACATCACAAATACACTGACCGCAAACCAAATGATCACAGCTTGCGTTGTCGTAGTATAGTAGCAGATTAATTTAATAGCAACGTATCCCTGTTTATTAGACGGCTCTGTCCTTACATTGTATACGGTGCTCACCTTTACCGACCCTCTTGTATGATTTAAATCGAACAAATATATTTTGTGCATTTATATCCTCACGGATGTGTATAGATGGCTAGTGAATTGTACGATATCAATTTCTTTCATCTTCTCGGGGCTTCGTATTCGATCCTCATGACTGGAGAGGAGAATGTAGCATGTAGCTCAGAGTTGTCGAACTCAGCTGTCGTCGCGGGTCGAATTCAAATATTCAGATCACTCGCGGGCCGCATCAGTCAAATGATTCCAAAATATTACTAACTCTTAACTCAATATATGCACTTTTTCGCATTCTCGGAATTGGGTGTCAATGTCAGCGATTTTCTCCTGACGATGACTACAATCACAACTCCGCTGTCGGGTGGTTATAATGTGGCCTATGAACATTGAACATCCTCGAAATTTGCTATCTTGAAGGAATATTTATTAGTAGTATTTCTATTACTACAAATTCGAGAAATGTGTTGGAAAAAATCACGCCAATTTCAACGTATACTCAGAAGTTCTTCGCGGGCCGAATGAAATCATTTAGCGGGCGCGGGTCGTATGTTTGACACCCCTGATGTAGCTATACAGTTACTGACATATCTTATTAGCAGTTCTACGTGAGTGAAACAACGCATTTTTGCATGTATATTTAACTTTATATTCGTTATTTGATTCAAGATAAATGACCAATTGATCTCTTTAACAGAGCTAGTAAAATATATTGAATTTGAATGATCACTCATACTCCGAAAATTCAATTTGACTTGAATTGTGACTTGACTTGTGACTTGACTTGACTTGACTTGACTTGACTCGAGTCACCTCCAAAAAACGAGTGACTTGACTTGACTCGAGTCATCTTCGAAAATCGATTGACTTGACTTGACTCGAGTCAAAATGTGCAATGACTCGAGATGACTCGTGACTCGAAGGTAGTGACTTGATCCCAACACTGATACAAACCCACACAATCCGAGTAACTGATAACGTTTATTTATGGATAGGCTTAGGCTTCATTCACTTCTTAGGCACAAATCAACATAGCTTTCAGGAACAACGTGCGGTATACTTGTGTTTGTCAAAGCCAATAACACTTACACCTTCTTGAATAATAATTACTTAAACAAGATTCATGATTAACACACAGTTACACCGGCCAGGGTTGCCAACTGGGAGATAGCTCTTAGGGCAATCGTACAATATTGACACAATGACTGATGACGTAATCCTCTTGAGCGGAAAAATTATCTCAATGCAATAAAAACGCATCGGGAGCGTTCCTGACTTGTGATCTGGAAAATCACAGCTACCAACAAGTTTTTAGAATCGCGTCCAAGCGACAAAAGTTGCGGACTCACTGTGCTTAATATCCTATTAAGTATATTTGAATTATTCCACGTCAGAAAAAGTAATAAATATGAACAATTTTCATTCGCACCACGCATATCATTCACCCTGATTTTTTTCATTCGCACGAGTGCGAACCGTCACACAGGTTGAAATTTGAAAAGCACTGCCTTATACCATGAAAACGTATTCTAGCTATACTTTGCGATTCACGATTTTACCCAGTATAGTGGATGTAAGAAATATCAGGGTTTATGCATCCGATATGGTTTGGGGTGATATAAAACCTCACTCTAGAAAATATTTGGAGTTCAGAACATCACATTCACATTGTACGCTGACGTATAAAATCCGCAACTTAAGACTGATCATCATTTGCACGATTCACTGTGCAAAACAATACAGTTGTAAATTTACTGTCCTGTCCACTCACACAGTCATATTATAAACATCACATTAGTTACTCAGACGAAACAACAATACCACGACATGGATTTACTCGGCTAAAATATTCAACACCAAACAGGTGGTTGACAGGGTTGATTTTTCAAGATTTGGAAATCTTTGCTGAGGCGATGATCTTCTACGGCTTGTAAGAGACTACGGCTTGCGGTTACAGAGCAGCCTATATGAAATATCACATAGAAAGCTTCTGTTCACGGTTTGAGGGTTACTTTATAGATAAATGATTCGACCGTATTCTAAAAGGAAATGACTTCGAACGAGGGCACTAAAATGGACGTTGATGTTTACCCGTTACTCAATCACACGTCGTGGCTATAAAAGGGTTCCAAGTTCAATAATTCTGAAATAACCTGCAATGCCGGGGGGTATACCTTAAAACCGAGAGGTCACATAAACAAGTAGACCTACTGGCCTAGCTGCTTGTAAAATAGTAATAGCGTTGCCGCAATCAGCAGGGTTGATACATGAACATTAGACATAACATATTCCGAAAGGCGACAAGAGTGTATCGTCAGAATTATTAATCAGTCATCATCGTATTATTGTTTCCAGCGTAATCATAAAATTCAATCAGCTAAATCAACCCGCGAGACATGATGATGTTGATGATGGTCGCATTGGGCTTTTTGATAGTGGGCACAACCGCGGTCTCTTCAGCGGACCTATGTGACATTCTGATTGACTCTTATGCCTATTTCTGTCCTGGTCATGGTGGAGCAGAGTGCTGTGTTCAAGCCACACAGCGGAAAACCGGTATGTTGTACGCAACGCATGCCGTGCGCAATAGTCAATATATTATCTTGACTGTATCTCAATTCTCAATGCATTTCTAACATACATGACAGGGCTACGCAACTGGCGGACCGTTTTAGTGTTGAATTCGGACTTTCTCAGTTAGTTTTGTAGCAAAACCATTATCGTTGATTTGCAAATTAGTATAGTATTTAGGCCTACTTACAGCTGCGAGTCACCGTTTTCAAGTATGAACTCTACGAAGAATAGATTCGCATCTGTTTGTGTATGTGACCCGCCCAATCGCATAAAATCGCCCGGCGTGTGGCTAAATGTGGTTAATTCGACGTGTTTAGAATTGGAAGCAGCCAACGACCTCGTAGAAGGTATGAAGAAAATAATCCTGGAGCTGGCCACAAAGTTACAAGAATTGAGATCCAATCCAAGCGAGTGCGAACCAACAACCAAAAGTATGTGACTGTCGATAACGGTTAATATTATTAATAATAATATGGGAGTTTAGAGTGATGCGTATCGTCTTTACTGGCAGTTCGCAACACTGCCGATGGACTTTTTAGTAGGCCTATAGACATAGCAATTTAGAAGTGTTTTCCTGCATCTCGAAAGATCTCTCTAATGATTCAGCTGATGTTTGCAATCAAATTTATCGCAAATATGGATAGCATCGAACTATACGCATAAACCACTTGAGAACCCGGAAAAAGTAGATGTAAAACTTCTTTACTGACCACCTCTGCCGAAGATGTAACTCCTTGCTGGACACCGGAATGTAAATTGCGATATCCCCAAAATGTTAGAATTAACAGTGAGCATTAGGCCTATGTATTCTACAATTGCATAATATATTCATATTGAAATAAACTCGAATACTTTTGACTGACACTCGTCAGGGGTAATCGTCAGCAACTGTAGTAGAGAATGGAAAAGATTATTGTATATCAACAGTTGTATCACCAAGTATGATATCACCGGCGTGAAAATACGAACATACGGCTTCAGCTCAATGTACAATTTTTAGGTTGTACGCGAACTCCTTTCGTTGGCACAAACAAAGTTTGGTGGCCGAAAAGATTCGGGTATATTTGAATAGTACATTCATATTGAAATAAAGCCGAATCTTTTCGGCTGACACTCGTCGGGGGTAATCGTCAGCAACTAGTAAAGAATTGGAAATAACATTGTATATCAACAATTGTATCACAAAATATGACGTCACCAGCATGAAATGAGATCTCAAACAGGAGAGCGTTCAATGTAAATATTCGGGTTCATTTCAATATGAATTTACTATTCAAATGTATATTGAAGTTCTGTACCTCCTCTAGAAGCTCTTCGGGTATATTTCAATATCAAGATATTATTCAATTGTCTATTGAAATTCTGTACATCCAAGAGCCTCTTCATATATGCAAATATATAATTTAGATTAGATCTCGTTCCAATTCCTCTTTAGCACGAACCTGCGCGGACAGTAGTTTTTCTTACGGCGCAAAATGTTTCACGATTTTGGATTTAAAGAGCTCGTATCACATGACATACAGTCAAGCGGTGACTTTGTGTGCTGACGACGGATCGCAGGTCGCAGAAGTACACGATAAAATCCAACAAATAGCGCTGCTGGACTATTTACGATCGCAGCTACCCCCGGGCACGACAATGGCCGCGTTCTGGGTAGGACCTGAGTACATCAGCTCGGTAAGTATAGTAGTAGTAACACAAGCCGGTCGATGGAGTTGATTAGTAAGCTTCACGAAATTCACAGATCAATTATAACAGCTTCTTGGAGGTACAGAACTTCAATATACAAATGAATAGTATATTCGCATATTGAAATGAACCCGAATGTTTTCGGCTGACACTCGTCAGGGGTAATCGTCAGCAACTAGTGGAGAATTCAAAAGAACATCGTATATCAACAATTGTATCACAAAATAAGACGTCACTATTGCATGAGATGTCGAATACGAGAGCGTTCAATGTACTATTTTTAGATGATACAGAAACTCTTTTTGTTGACACAACCTTGGCGGGTGTATTTTGATCCATTGTATTTGCGAAATCGTGAATCTATTTCCAGAGGTGGCCAGTAACGAGTATACCTCAGCTTTTTCGAAGTCTCCAAGAATATTTTGGCCACTTGCACTACATATACTCGAGTAGTTATGTTTTTTGACGACTACCACTTCTACGTTTCAGAAATTTCTTTCAGAAATTATGTTCACAACTGGGCGAAATCGCTGACTATTTCTGGGCGATATGTTTAAAATACTCTATGCATATTGTTATAATTACACTTGCGTGACAAACAAATCTACGTGATCGTCCTTGCTTCCAATATAATGCATTTTACTCTACAGAGATCGACCCTGCTGTATAGATCCGGGAAAGAAACTCACTCATCTCAATTCATGTGGTACAGCACTTTTTATCCGTCTGGGTCGAACAAACTGCTGTCACTCGACGTGAGGCTAGATGAGAGTGGAAATGAAGGATTATGGAACACCGGCCAGACTACGAAACTCAACGCGGTTTTATGCGAAAGAGATATTTAGAAGAGCAAAATGACCGATGACCATAGATAACTAGCTTACGAGAATCGGATAGATGTGAAACACGTGACTGTGCGGTTTGGCTAGACACTAATTACAATTTTTCTCAGTTTCATAAACAAGTACGCTAATCTTCACAACTTTGCAACTCGTAAAATTTACAAAAACTAGTATTGAACGTAGACTACTGTCAAACTGATTTAGAATATTATAATATGTTCAGGGCATTGTAACTGCCCAAAAATTGTTATGAAAAGTCGAATATCGTGATTGTTCGGAACAATCGTCGACAGGTGTCTGGTTGTCTAACCGTGCAGTCACGTGTTGTGTATCGGTCTTATCTTATCTATAGTCTGACCTCTGGCTCTGACACCGTCCTAAGTTGGCAATTGCAGCACATATTTTGTAGTTTTACGTTTGAAAAAAATATATGATATGACCTGGCGCTGGTGTGAATATACTACTTTCAGTGAATCATAATATTGATCAACTAATCAAAAATAGTTAGTCGTCGACCAACGCCGAAACGAGGCATACATTTCAACTTCATATGAATCATACGCCTATGAAAATCTGTTTTCGGCCGAACAACTTGCTGCCGAACTGATGTGCGATGCCTACTCGGCCGAACTGTTCGTACATTTTAATATTCGTGGAGTGGCGACTATGTTGAAGTCATTTTAACATGCGGCAAGACTTGTGTTCAAGACAGTGTCAACGCATAGTTTATGTGAAGGCGATGAGGTAGAGAGATGTTTTAATAAAAGCGGTCGAATCAGCGACTCATCCGTGTAACCATCGTTTCATCCTAGCCTCTAGATGACATCGGTAATCTTTTTAGCAATTAGCGTGGACAGAATCGTCGGTTTGACGTTCCAGTGATATTTAGAGGCCATAGGCGCCAATACCCAGTGCTCAGCCAATGTATTGGCCTGCATCAGAACCAAGGGGAAATACTTCGTAGTAGTCCACTGCTGGGTGGTTTCACACACTGCAATTAACGTACAGGTGCGTAGTCACAGATTTGGTGGCCAAGTACGTTACTTCTGTGAATGTTGCGATTGTTGCGTCTTTGTCTAGTGTCCAGGACAGCGTAAAATTTCCTACACACCAGTATGCTATTCTCGAGGTGAGTTCGATGCTGCGGATTCGCGGATGGTGCGTCTGTCAAATCTAAATAAACTCACGGCCGTGTTCTCTATATTGTAACGCAATGAAAACCAATTCCTAACCGACCCATTACACAAACTACAATTAACCCCTGTCAACAAACAAGCTTGTTTTGCAATCAAGGCGCTGTTCAGATGGCGTATAGTTAAAATTGCCGCTAGCACTGCCGCGCAGGGGAAAAGAGCAAAATGTTATAGGAAGTATTTATATGGTTCATGTTTCAAATACACTTTCTGCCTTGTTAAGATCTGACAGCTACACGTCTTCTCCATTGCAGCAATTACGACAGCAATGCTTTGTTGTGGGCTATAGCATGATCCTACCAAAAAGCTGAATTTTTTGTTTGCTGGCGGATGGGTCTCGGATCAGTCCTGAAATCACGATTCGGTCCTCAATTTTGCTAGATCCAAATAAAGCAGAATCGTTAAAGCCGACATACGTATAGCTGTGCTGTTAGCACGACCCGCTACAGGTATGATCGCACAGAGTGTTTCGACAATTGCGCGCAGAAGCATTTTCAATCATTCATTTATTAATTATTTTTATGGTGAGGTCGAAACACCACATGATTGCAATACAACGAAGACATGGAAGGAGAGGAAACGACTTTAGAAAGATTTTCAACAGAGACACCTATACCATACCATACCGATTTAGAATATGTAAATAATGAAACACGCTGAATGAAAAACACCAAGAGAAAGCTTAAAACGGACAAGTAATGAAAATACGATGTACCGACTAATCTAAATACTATTTTCTAATTGACAAACTGACCAAGTCAAAAATTAGTGAGTTCGTTTTCAAGAGCACGAAGTAGCCTACAAATAATCCGCTAATAAAATCTGCAACTCCGCATTTGCAATTACTAATGGGGTCGCAAATTTAGTATCGCAAATAATGAACTTGTTTACCAGAAACAAAATGACCCTATGAACATCTAGAATTATTTTATAAATGAATACTTTTTAAGGAACGCCACGATTTTGTATCATCAATTTCGCGGTAACATCGGTATATTGAAGCTCACGATTTGCGATATTGAGTTAGCGACCAAATTCGTAATCACAAATGCTGTGACAGGCAGTATATACAATACATCCATATCCACATTAGGGCTCTTCAAAAATGACTTTTTTTTCTCAAATCGTGCTGGCTACTTGATAAAATTGCTAGGTTACCTAATTTAAGCCTACACACAAAATTTGGTTCAATTCCAACCAGTGACCGCTTTGCTACAATAGAAGAAAGTTTCTATTTAAATGTAAAAATAAATAATTAACAATTTGAAAATTTTCTGTTCACCCCGTGAAAGTGTTAGGCAGTCTATAGAAACGATGCTCACCAAATTTGGTTCAATTCCAACCAGTGGAAGCGGAGTTATTGCCGTCGAAAAATTTTGATTTGAATAAAATAGTATTTACGGTGAGCACAACTATAATAAATAAACAAAGAATCGGTCACATCCAAATTTTTCAACGGCAATAACTCCGCTACCACTGGCTGGAATTGAACCAAATTTTGTGTGTAGGCTTAAATTAGGTGACCTAACAATTTTATCAAGTAGCCAGTACGATTTGAGAATAAAAGTCATTTTTGAAGAGCCCTAATCTACATTCATATACAATACATCCACTAATCATGCTGAACTGATTAGTGATTGCTTACCTATAGGGCGTTTTTTTGAAATGTCAAAATTTGTCAAAATTGTAGCGTTATAAGGTCATAATTTGTCAAAATTGTTCATAAAGTCAAAATTTTTTTGAAGTTCGCATTTCGCTTGTATCGTAGATTTTGCACTGTCGGTGAACTTGTCGTTTGATATTTTACAGCTTGTAGCCTACTTTATAGGCCTACTGTTGTAAACGGCTAATTGTCTGCCCATTGTGAATCATAAACGGTCAAATAAAAGAAATAGGCAGGCATGGTGTTATGGTCAACGTACCGCAATATCCTAACTGAAGAAAGACTTCTTGGGCATATCATTGTTATGTTAAGAAGCGCATGATGAAAAATTGTGATGTAGACAACATTGTCAGAACAGAATGAAGCAACATGGTGTGTCACCAGCAGTGTACGCACAGTCGCACAGCTTGAGTGTTGTCAGCCAATAACTTCTGCTGTTGAACGTCCTTGGCAAGGCTAGGACATGCACTTTCTACCCAAGAATGTAGGAAAGTATCTCTCTTTGTATTACAAAAAAAATCAATTATTTCTACCATTATACGTATTGTAACCACTGGAATTATTCATACGGCCATATTTCGTTAAAATATTGGTTCTTTCATGTAAAAAGTTGCCTGTTTCTAAGCCAAAATTGTATTTTCAGGCCAAACTACTTCGATAGGACAGCTAGTTCCAACCAGAAATGAAGATAAGTGGTACAATTTTAACATGATGTGGGAAAACACCTATTTTTCATATGTTAGGTCAAGTTTGGTCAAAATTCAGTTTGTTTAGGTCACAAAAAGTCAAAATTTCCCTTTTTTAGGTAATAAAACCCGCCCTAGTGATTACATATATGTATCTATGCGTAATATGCGTATTCGTACCGCAGATTATACTATACTATACTATACTATACTATACTATACTATACTATACTATACTATACTATACTATACTATACTATACTATACTATACTATACTATACTATACTATACTATACTATACTATACTATACTATACTATACTATCTTCTTTACTTTCATTCAGTGTGCATGCCTCCTCTTTACATCGCCTATAGGCCAAGGTGGGTGTCAGATTCCATAGACTACTCCTTGTCGCTTCGACATCTTCCTGTCATTTCATTGTATCGCATTTTTGTGGTGTATTGAACTGATAAAATTGCTAATAAACCCAATGATGATGATTATCCGACTCTATATTTATACTCTATATTTGCTATCACTCGATTTGATGAATTAGACTACGCTGTCATGGATATATCTATACCTAGATATAGCATGACTTAGCTCTAACAAAGCATTTCAGTTACGATTGGTTACCTTAAAATCGCATAAAAGGCCCCTAGATAAAGGAATGTGGGTAGAGTGAGCTTCGAGAAACACTGATACGTCAGAGCTACCACCGGGATCAATTTGTAATCATTCAGCCGTGCATGGCAAGCCTAAAGTTAGGATCACCATAGCATTAGCAACATTACGAAATCACTACTTCAATGATTCTTAAGTTGCAGTATCGACGTATCCTTTTCAATATAGTATAGCATACTGAGACTCCTGCATTAAACGTAGTTATATCGTTAAAGGAAAGATTTTCATCGAATAAATTACCGAAGTGCACACTGCTGGTTTACCCAATGTTTTGTTACCCGTGCCTATTTTAATCTGAATTCCCCCTTGTTCCCTCAGTCCACGAAGATCACTGAATAAGCGAGGATATACACTACATAGTAGCTCGCGATCATCCGTATTTCGATAATAAACTACATTAGCTTGACGTGGACCAAGCTACAAGTCTATGGATGATATTTTTGCCGAATAAAAGGAACATGAAGAGATATAAAAGGAATATACTAATCTGCCTTGCGGTGATACTGACATCTGCGGGTGAGTGTGACGAACATTCTGATTATTATCGATCAAGCAGTGTGATCAAACAAATGTTAACAGCCATGCCATTTCATGTTATTTTCAAGTATTATCCGATTGCTTCAAGAACTGCTCGTGTGTACGAAAATTTGTATCACTGCAAGATTTCACATCTCAGACAGTTTCATTGAACACAGAGATTGGCAATGTAGTCATTCATGCTACTCGTGACGAAATAGAAGTTTTTCAACAATTTTTTACTCGTGTATTGTTAAAATAAGTACGAAGTTTAAGAAATTTCGAAAATACTTGAAATAAAAGTAAAAAAATCAACAAAGTATGAATTACTTTAGTTACATGTTTGAAAATTTAAGTAGATTGGAGTCTATGAGCAAACAATTTAGGGCGGAGATCGTAAATTTAGCTGATCCGGGAGAATTCTAATCGGGACGCTTTTTAGGCGGAGACCATAAAGTTAGCTGATCCGGAAGAATGCTAATCGTGTTATTAATAACTGCTAATCACGAGTCGCGACACATAAAGTCGGAAAAGTGCGATGATTACTAGAGGTGTCCCGGGTTTTCAATCAAGTGTTATCTGTTGCATCATAATCCGAAAACACCAAGTTGTCAATTTGTTGATTGAAAAGGCAGCGTGCTGCCGATTGTAATAGGTAGAATTATCGTCAAAGCTAAATTTAGTCGCCTGTAATCAGTACGGTACAGCGAAGAACCGGATTATAGAATGTTGATATCGCTCTGCAATGGTGGGTCGGGGCCTACGATATTCGATAGGATAGGATAAGCATCGTAGGCCCCGGGTGGGAGCATAATTCGTTGATTGTTTAGTGAAGAAATCACCTATGAGACAATCGTGACGGTCATTATCGAAAATATTTGGAATAGTACGCGCTCTACGCAGTGTACGCAGTTTTTATAGATAACTGGTTATCTATAAAGTGGCGAGATGGCGTCACAGTGGTATAATCTACAGCTGCAACACCGATGGGTTGCGGGTTCGAGTCCGACCGAGGTCGACTCCAGAATTCTAAGTGTTGGAGGTTTATCTAGGCTCCTCCTTGCCATCGCATCCGCGTAATCGGTGTCTTATAAAATCCAAGAAGTGTGCCGTGCTACATATCGGCAGCCACGGAATAGATATGAAGAAAATTGGCCTGGTGTGAACGACCCATAGTAGTCGACAAACACCATGAATATCACAAAACGCAGTTATCTATAATTTGTTCCGGTTTGTTAAATCATGGGTTTTAAACTAACTTTATGCGCTGGGAATAACCGGTTTCCTTAATCCTGAGTTGTTAAATACCGATGAACGCGATAATCAACTTTATTGCTCGTCCAACTTTATGATCTCCGCCCTTTTAGTTCTTCGATAAAGTATAATTATTTATACGTATTGACTCGTGACCAAGTCTGATCCGGTGGTGATCTGATGGTTCCATTAGAACAGTGGTTCTCAAACTTTATGATAGTGAAAAATTCGCGCCCCCCTAATCCTCATATCACAAAATGCAACCAAATTGCAAGCAATCCCAACGGACAGTTTGATGGCATGGAAGGTTATGACTGTTGATGACAGAGTTCTCAAATATGAAATTCGGACTATACACAGAGCAAAAACCATGAATTGGAGGTAAATTGCGCGGGGCGCGAAAATAAATTTTCAGTTGACCGCAGCTTCGCGCCCTCTTTAGATGCCTTCACGCCCCCAAGGGGGGACGCCCTCTAGTTTGAGAACCATTGCATTAGGATATTTTTGGGACATTAAAAAATTATTTTAATTTATTAACTTCATGAAATCGGAAGAGTATTCGGATTTAAACAAACAAATTTGGAATAAAGTCGAATCGTTAATAGGCGATATCAGCATGTAACGGGCAAGTGCAGGATACATCGACGTGGATTTGCAACTCGAAACCGAAGCATGATTCGGTACTTCCGATGATATGCAAACCAACAGAGCCCGACGCTGTCGTACTAGGTACATGGGATTTGTAATCGCAATCGATTACGAACAATGCAGCATTTTTAAGTAATCGTGATCTATTAGGGTTACCATACGTCGGCCTTTTTAGGTTTTTGTAAATGTCCGTTGAGGACGCCTAAATGTACTCCTTTTTGGCAATTCGTCCTCCTTTACACCTTTTACAACTAAGATAATGGATAGATTCGTGTGAAAATGAAATAGGAAATTTGTGGCTCGATCGGAAGCGACGATTTTTTTTAGTCAACACCACCTAATTTTACGTAAAAAGTGTGTAAAATCGGGAGTCAAATGAAAGTGATGATCTTTTTGAATAGCTAAATTGGTTGATGTCAGTTTTGATCAAGTAACTTTTCCGATTTGGTAAAAGTGTCCTGCTCTCCCGATTTCAAAATATGGTAACCCCAAGATATATACATTAGCACTAATCTGAATTAACCGTATAATCCAGTGGTTCCCAACCGGGGAGGAATTCCCCCCTTGGGGGGAATTTTGGAATTTCTAGGGGGGAATTTGGCTTCCCGATGAGTGAAACTTACATGGTATAGAAAGTAAAGTACGAATAGCTTGTAAAATGTACGGCATTATTTGAGAAGCTAGGGTTTGCAGTCTGTCAAATACCACAGTTTCAAATCATACTCATGCGAAAAACTGAATGAGTAACGCTTGCAAAATCAAGGTTGCTGTCATGTGCTGACTACAATATCACACGCTAATTCGCTTCGCCCGACCTTTCTGAAATCAATCAAGGTTTGCACAATGTATTCTCTGCTTCCAGAGAAAAGCAGACACTATACTGCGCCTGTATGACAATCCAGTGTTCAAATCGGCATTGTCTTCGCAATCATAGGTGAGATATGAACTCCATTGACCTTGGAAGTGACAATCACATTTACAAACTCATATTACCAACACAACCATTCACATTCGCGATTGCTAGGTTGCTCGCTGGGTAGTGTCAGTTTAGCGCAGCGGTTATTACCGCGGAAGAATTTCGAGAATACAGTAACGGTAACCAATTTACTCTGTTGCTGAAGTTATTTTCCCGGTTAGTAGGAGATGATTGAACCATGCGTGGCTGCCTACAGAACAATTGAGGTATGGCTAGTTTTGCGCATGCATCAAATTCTCATAGGAAAGCCGTCTAACACCATGTATTCATGGGCAGACACCTCTGTATTTGCAATTGGTGATCGTGGTTGGCTGCTCCTACGCAATTATATTTGGCTATGCGACAGTGCACAGTTGTTATTGATTAGTTACAAATCAAATCTTGAGTAAACGTTAAAACCGGCGTCCGGACGTCTTTGCTTGCTCAATACTTGATAACGACCAAACATATAGATCAAAGTGAACCCCCTTTGCTTTCGTCTGGAAACGCCCCTGGTTGAGAGTATCGAGAGGTTATGGGTATATTGGACTGGGGTTTCACAATTACAAATTCATCGCGAGCTCGGTTTCTTGTCTTGGTCATCTAATCTTAACATTACCAAACTTTGAATGTTTGTACACATTGTAAATAATATGATCACGTTTCCAACTGTATTTGTGACACCTTTCCATTTTGTGTTCATGAACAATGAATGTTGTGTGTTCCAACTTTTGTTTCTAAATTTTCATTAATAGGAGTAAGCCTAATATTGTTCAGCAGCGTTAAAAAGAAATATCACTTACGTTTTATCTAACATGAGCATCAAAAAGAGAAAATACGTCAATTCATATATTGAATATGGCTTTATATGTGTCAAGAAAAATGGAGAGGAGAGACCTCAATGTGTGTTATGCGATAAAGTTCTGACAAACGATTCTTTGAGACCAACAAAGTTGAAACAGCATTTACAAAATGTTCACTCACAACACAAGGATAAAAGAAGAATATTTTTCGAGCGTCACAGTTGTGCTTTGAAAAAGATGAGACTCGATTCAAACGGGACATACTATGAAACAAGCAGAAATGCAGTGGAAGCTTCGTACTATGTTGCTTTGGAAATAGCTAGGAATAAAAAGCCTCATACGATTGGTGAAGATTTGATAAAACCTTGTGCATTAAAAATTGTTGAGCTTGTGCTTGGAAACGAAGGGAAAGAAAAAGTTGCTGCCGTTTCATTATCAAATAATACAGTTCAGAGAAGGATAGAAGACATGGCGTTAGATATAAAAGATCAAGTTATACAAGAGATTAAGTCTGCTGCGTTTGGCGTCTTTTCGATTGAACTGGATGAATCTACTGATGTTGCATCGTGTTCCCAGTTAATGGTATTTGTAAAGTATGTCCATTCAAATACATTCAAAGAGGAGCTTCTTTTTTGTTCCTGTCTCGAAACAACTACTAAAGCTGTTAACATTTTTGAAAAAGTTTCTTCGTTCTTTGAATCCGAAGATCTTTTGTGGAAAAACGTATGTGGGTGTTGTACAGACGGAGCCCCTGCTATGTTAGGAACCCGATCTGGATTTCAAGCTCATGTTAAAAGACAAAGTCCGAATGTAAAAGGTATTCACTGTATGATTCATCGTCATGCGCTGGCTTCTAAAACGCTTCCTGCTCCATTACGCGAAGTTCTTGATCAGGTAGTTAAAATAGTCAACTTCGTTAAAGGAAGTGCTCTTAACTCCC
This sequence comes from Botryllus schlosseri, assembly GCF_051294905.1. Classification (NCBI taxonomy): domain Eukaryota; kingdom Metazoa; phylum Chordata; class Ascidiacea; order Stolidobranchia; family Styelidae; genus Botryllus; species Botryllus schlosseri. The sequence goes on along the minus strand of NC_137251.1, from coordinate 896,628 downwards.
GGTTATTCAAGAAACTGTGTAATGATATGGATGCAGATCACCAGGTACTTCTTTTTCATACGAGTACTCGTTGGCTTTCAAGGGGAAATGTTACCCAACGTGTGTTCGAGCTGAGAAACGAGCTTAAATTATTTTTTGAGGTTCAAAAGAAATCGGAATTTGTTTCATTGCTGAATGATGATGAATGGATTAGACGTCTTGCTTATTTGGTAGATATGTTTGGTCAATTGAATAAACTAAATCTGAAGATGCAAGGGAAAAACACCAATATAATACTATTTAAAGACGCTTTGAAAGCTTTCACCAGCAAACTGGACAACTGGAAGAGAAAAGTTCGATTGAGCAATGTTGCAATGTTTGAAGTATTATCATCAGTCATGGTTGTTGATGGCAAGGAACAAATTATACCAGAGATGGAAAAAGAATTGATTTTGCAACATCTGGCGTCACTGGAATCAGAATTCGTTCGATATTTTCCTGAAATTGATGACGATGAGCTTGATTTAATCCGATGTCCATTCACATTGCCGGTGGAAAAAGTTCCCGATAAGTTGCAGGATGAATTTTTAGAACTCAAAACGGATTCTCGCGCAAGAGACTTGTTTAGGGAAAAATCAATTACCGAATTTTGGCCATTGATGTGTGATTCATATCCCAAAGTGGCCGAGAGAGCTATTAGAACTATCCTTCCGTTCGTCTCCACTTACCTATGTGAATCAGGATTTTCAACGCTTTTGCAAATGAAAACAAAGGAAAGAAACAGGTTAAACGTGGAGAATGATATTCGCTGCGCTCTGTCCAATACTCTTCCACGCATTCATGAGTTGTCGAAACAAAAGCAATCACAAGCTTCACACTGATTGTTATATGGAATGCCTCTTATATTTTGAACACATTCTTTCAATAAAATTCGTTTCAGCAACGTTCATGACCATCAACTTTAGTACAAAGAGACTGAAGAGCTTATAACCAGTGAGAAATACATTAAGATATCCAATGCCAACCCCATTTTAGCAACTAAATTTTAGGGGGGGAATTCAATTCGAATATCGCCTAAAAGGGGGAAAAGCACAAAAAAGGTTGGGAACCACTGGTATAATCGATCTATTTGCACATCTAACCGATTTCTTGTTTACGTTTACAAGGATTATGGCATAAAATGAATATTAGCATTGTTCACTGAACATTCGTGATCCTGGAATAGTGCTTTATATTAGATAATAATTGATGGCATGAACGTCGGATTTTCCTCCTCGCCACCTCATCCGTGTCAGCGGTGTCTTACAAAAGCCTAGAGGTGGGCCGTGCTATAAGTCGGCAGTTACGGAAAATAAGAAGAATATCGGCGTGGTGTAAATGACCATAGTAGTCGACAGACACTATGAATACCCAAAAAACAAACTAACAAACAAACGTCGGATTTTTAAACTCCACTAAACATTATTGCATCACAAGTATTAGCTGTGATCGTTATTGTGTAACGAATTATCCACACCCGCACGTAGCCTTTGTAAGCGAATCTATCTGAAGTCTAACTTATCGACAGGTCAGGAAAAATATTCGGACGTATATAACCCTATTCCGATTTCGTGAACCATCAATGGTTCACGACTAGCGTTGCCATATACGTCCGAATTGACCACTAAAGCTTTATAAGGTTGGCCAGCATTCCCCTGCTGTGGTAAAACATAGGTCGGGCATGTTAGACTATATAGTGCGCTACGATATCGGTTTATGATCTATTCCAATATACAATGTCGCTGTATACATGTAAATAACATGATGTAATAGAATTAATTTCAACGCTATCGGTAACAAACCAATCCTTTTTCAGGATCGAGCAATGGAGCATTCACCGTTGAGTGCGACACGGATAATTCGGACGACTGCAGTAATTTTCTACAAGAGGCGTTGGCGCAAATGTGCAGTTTAAATCCGAGATTGTGCGACGAATATAACATGGAAGTGGGAGGTATATTTCACAACGGCATAGTGTCAAAATAGCCAACATCAGACAACACTTTATAGACAACAGCTTTATATGCTTTTACATACGCAATACGCATCGATTAGTATTGTTGAAAATATTTCTACTGTAGTTTGCTGATTTAACCAGAATCAGAAAGAAATACAACTAAAGTGTACTTCATAGCAAAGTTCGTTCCAAACTTGAATAGAATTAGAATTATCGCAAAACAGCTTTTTCCAAATTACATTCGAAATCAAGCTAACTTCATATCATATCAGAGTTGATTCCCATGAATATGAGAATAGCAAATGTCTGTACGCCAAGATTTGCTAGTTTCGTACTGTACAGTTTTCCTGTAGCATTTTCAGCAAAACCAGAAATTAGTTTAGAATAAAAATGAGAGCATAGACACATTTCACAAATTAGATTATCGAATTAGTCTAATTGCACAACTAGAATTATATCTATTTGCTGTGCACGACTGCGTGGATAATACAATCCGCGATGTAATATGCGGTCAATTTGTCGCAACACATTCAGGCCCATCGCTTACTGGTGATATCTCAGCAATGTTACGGTTGCGAGACTTCGTGCTAAACTTGGCCTATTTTCCTCACGCTTTGCTACACTTGAATACAATTTCCCGTGATGTAGGGATCCTCGTGACTCGACACTCCTTGTATAAACTTCCTTGAATCGGATCAGAATAACAATTAGGTTACCTATCTACACAAAAATCACAAAAGCGCGATATTTGCTCAACGAAATCGCGAGCTACTTTATCTCAGATATACCAAAGTTAGCTAAATCAAATCGGGTGTACCCTGACTTCTTGTTGATTCTCTTGTCTACATTTTTACCAGTTATTTATTGATCGCGATGTTCATAATTATCGCGTGTCTTATAGTGCCGTGGATGAATCCCTTATATATATGCGATCCTACCTATAGCCCACGAGTCAAATTTGATCGAAACACTGATTCAAAGCAATTATGACATCTAAGATAGGCAAAAGACTAATCACACATGTAGTTTATACTTTACAGATTAGTGAGCGTAAATTTTGTACAGTCATCATGTAATTCCCGTATTCCACTGTTATATTGAGCCGAGACACCTCGTTTCATTTATACGTCTCTCAATATATAGCTTACTCTGACGCAAATTTCTGATGTTATCGCCCACCATGTAATAATTCCTAGTTATTACTGGAAGAAGTTTGTTATATTCAAGTTTGATTTTAAAACAACGCAACGCTGATAAGCTGCCACTACTCTGTTAAGCATCATTAGGATTGGAATCGCAGTCGGTAAACTAGAACATTTTCGGCTATTCCAGACTAGATTATAATTATAATTAAAACTACACCTTTTTCTCCAAATCAAATCATAATCACAACTACCAAATTCGCAAAAACTCGGGAATTGAATTAAATCCCGAATTCGGAAGAAATACCATAAAAATCAAGTTCACTTCATGTCAAATCAGAGCTTAGTCTCGTAAGCGCGAGACTTGCAAATGTCTGTACAGCAAGCTTGACTCGTTTCGCACGATACAGTTCTCTTGATGTATTTTCAGGAAAACCAAAATTAGATTATAATTAAACTTGGAGCATAGAAACATTTCAAAATCTAGATTACCGACATTTCGCCGTAATTAGTCTAACTATGACAACTTTAATTATCTAGTTGACCAAGACTTATTGGAATCGCCTAAACACAAGCTCACACAGATATACTAACGTGGCCTACCTACATACAAGACGCCCGTACCCTTACCCTGTGTACCTGCAATCTGCTTGCATTCATTGCAAACACATACGCACGCGAGCACCTAACAAACTACATATCATATACGCGCGCACGCGGACCTACAGACACATCAAGTTATATATATGTTATGTTGTATGTTATCTGTTAAACATATGTTGATGTACAATGTTCTTTCCAATTCTCTAATAGTTGCTGACGATTACCAATATGACAAAGTTCAGATATGTACCTTTTATGCGACCACAAAGACTGTAATCCCTGTTATCCATCACATTAAAGATACTTTGGTATTTTTCCGATTCCGGCCATACCGATTTCATTGCACTTGGTGACAATGTTGTGGGATGATCATGACATCAGAAATCAGTTATTTCCAGTAACGTTCGTAGCTTTGTACTATATGCTTCGTATGCTACGATACGGCCAATCAAGGTTCCAAGGCTTCAACAGTGAAAATTAGTATCGAAACTATAATTCTCGTTGATAAATTAACTCTTAGTGGCGAGGAGAGTATAATTTCAGTACTCGAAAAAAATCGTCTTTTATTACTCAACTCGAATCAGATTAGAGTACTCGAATCATTGTGCCGAGCCCTACCCCTGACGAGTGTCAGCCGAGAACATTCTGCTGGTATTTCAATATGAATATATTATTCAAGAGTAGCCTATATTGAAGTTCTGTACCTCCAAGAAGCTCTTCAGTTATATATGTACGTCCAAGTACAAATAGATCAAATCGTTTGTATCCATGTTTGCAGATTTGAATGAATGCGATTTCGAACCGGGCTCGGAAAAAGGACATAACTGCAATCTTGAATTCGCCGACTGCGTGAACACTGACGGATCGCATTACTGTGTCTGCAAATCTGGCTACTCGGATCCATTCGAGGGCCAAACGGACAAATCTGGGATCAACTGCACTGGTAATACGATAACAAACATTCTCAACGCGACATTCTCACAGTGAATCAAGATAGCCAGTATGATGTTAACTTTAGGATAATTGCATATTATACTGGAAGCAAAGTTAAACTTTTCAGCTCTTCCAAATCTAACTAGAGTTAGAATTAAAGCTACACACTGTTCTCCGAATTCAATTAGAATTAGAATTACTTGATTTGTGAAAACTTTAATTTAATTAATTCGGATCAGCAAGAAATAGAAGGAAAATCAAGTTCAGGTCACCCCAAATCAGAGTTAACTCTCATAAGCACGAGAATGGCAAATGTCTACACAGCAAGCTGACTCGTTTCGCATGATACAGTTCTCCTGTAGCGTTTTCAAGAAAACCAGAAATTAGACTGGAATTAAAATGAGAGCATGAAACATTTCACAATTACATTAGTATTAGATTTCTGTCATTTTGCTCTAATTAGTCTAATTATGCTACTATGACTATCTAGTTGTCAAAGTCTGTTGTATACTGACTGATTGTATTGCAGATATCAACGAATGCACTACACTTCAACCGTGTGCTCCTGATCATGCTAATTGTACCAATGAGCCACCAGGCTCGTATAGTTGCGCATGTCATCCCGGGTGAGAAATTTCATTCAAAATACAGTACTTCTGGTTGATATAATAGACGGATAATTACTGGATATAGAAAATAAAACTACCAATTGCATCGTACTTGACTATAGCTTGTAAATATAATAAGGGCCTTTGAGTCTGCGTTGTCACTCAAGCACACGTAGAAGTAAACCCCTCCTTTTCAAACTTGGGGGGACCCGTCCTTTTGAAATGCCCATTCTATCTCCAATTAATCAGTTGTTCTAACCCAGTAGTTCGTATCAGTGTTGCGTGCGGCCAATCAGCGAGAAGCGTGTTGCCAATTTCCGATAATTATAATCGACTGCACGCATCGGCGCGCGATCTCCCGCTGAGATTGTTTTTCATTTCTAATGGCCTGCCTGATTTATCGCGTACAATAGGCCTGGTGGGCACGATAGCGCCCCTGGCCTGAACAATCGCGTAACACAGGCCTGTTGCGCACGATATCATCGCTGACCTGAATAATCGCATCTGCAATAGGTGTGGTGCGCACGATATCACCACTGGCCCGAAAAATCGCGTAGAAGGCGTCCGGTGCGCTGCCCTGGCCTGAACTATCGCGTCTACAACAGGCCTCGCATGCTTTGGCTCATATTTCTCCATGGTCTAGGACCATTGTGTGTATAATGATTCAACAGTGACATCGCGACATCGAATCTCCCTTTTTTCGAACACCCTCCTTTTTTCGGCTGGCCACGCGTTCGAGCACCAGCGTTTGGAACAAATCACAGCCTTCCAGTCACAAATCACGTTGTCACTGTATAGTGTATGCACTATACCTTTTGACTGGATTCAAGTCAAGTCAAGTCACTCGATTTTTAACGGTGACTAGGGTCAAGTCATATTCAAGTCGAGTCAAGTCAAGTTGAATTTTCGAAACACAAAGCTAAAGGATGACACAAGTCATTACATTTTGTAAGATAATTGAAGTACATATTAATTCCGAGCCGAGCCGAGTAAAGAATTATACAGAGTTGATTATGATCGTAAACCGGCGTTGTATCGCTCACAAACCCGAATACATAGAACTGCCTAATTACGTTGGCCCTTCGGCCTATCAATAGAAGCCAAACAACATATAGTACTTCGAAACAGTAGCAATACTGCATTGCCGACTACCTCTGTAAACCACCGATGTCATTATACTTTCCTAACTTGCATAAATATCAATACCATGTCTCATCTAGATACGCTGGAAACGCATCTGTCCTTTGCGAGGATGTAGACGAGTGCGTCGACACGCCTTGTCCAATCGACGCGACATGTTCCAACACAGTCGGGTTATACCAGTGCGTCTGCCAAGACGGGTACAGCTACAACAGCTTCACAAATACGTGCCGCAACATCGACGAGTGTCTGGACTCGCCTTGCGTACCTGGAGCGGAGTGTATGGACACGATCGGCAGTTTCACGTGCACCTGTACCGGTGGAGGCTGCGACTCGGACCCTTGCGCAGGCTCCAATAATTGCAGTATCGGGGCTAATTGTACAGCTGTTGACAACGGTTACAGATGCCAATGCGCGCCAGGGTTCTCTGGAGAGGCCAAGAATTCTCAATGCACTGATATTGACGAATGTGATTCGAATCTGGACAATTGTCACACCAGGGCGACGTGTTTGAACAACGAAGGCTCGTACTCTTGCGAATGCCAGGCTGGATTTGAAGGTAAACGTTTTGCTGTCACTTCACTTCTAAAATGCTATCGTTATTCAGCTACAATGGCCTTATTTGTTGTTGTTTGGGTATTTATAGTTCTTCGACTGCTTTGGTCAATTTGTTACAGGCCAATGTACTTTTGGGTGATTCCAGATCTGCCGACTTGTAGCACGGGCAACTTTGGTTCTAGGCTTTTGCAAGCAGACTAATACTGTACAAACTATACCCATCTATAGTTCGTTGACGGTCAACAACTCATGTTTTTTGAGTACAGTATTTCTAGCTGCGGATTCTGTAAAGTGACAAGTTCTAGTTTTAGTCATAGTATGCGTGTTTAAAGTGAGTAGTTCTAGTTTTAGTTCTAGCTGCGTACCGTGAAAAGCCAGTGGTTTGTTGTACATACGTTTGTTGTACAGACGTTTGTAAGACGCCGCTTGCGCTGATCAGACGCGAGGAGCCTTGGTCGGAATCAAACTCGCAACCCATTGCTGTTGTAACTGTGGACCACTATATCTCGTCACTGTGGCCTTTATTATTAGGCTCACCGCAGCATCTTAGTAGCCGATTCAGTAGGCCTCGCTTATATCTAAACAATTGCCACAGCACAGGTATAAGGAAAAGCCACCTGGACCCAGTCAAAGCAAATACGAAACAATAGCTGGTCTACCTGCGACATATCTGAATGATGGCTTTGTAAAGAATTAACTATACGTAACAAGATGGCTAATGGCGATGTCGCCTCATATCACGCCATTTCTCTACCACGATTTGATGTACTAATATAACAGATTGCCGCGTTTAGTCTTGACATGTTTTCAAGCTGCCAATGTGTTTAAAGAATAGTTAGTATCGGAAATGTAAGTGACACGTCCAGTTTATAACGGAATATGCATATTGATGACGCCATTTTGTGCACTCGGAGATGATTCCCGCATATTATCTTGAAATACCAAAAAACGAGCGCTCTCTGGAATTTGATGGTACATCGTAGGCCTATTTGAAATATTGCTAAGAAGCAAATTATATTCGATGTGAAATTTATGGTAACGCGTTCTTGGCTCGCTATACGGTCGTAGTTATATAAATATGTAAATGCGTTGTTCTTAAATTACAGTTACGAATTTGAATATATAATTTCTTCAATAAAGACTATACGTCGCGTAGGGGCGAGCTTGGCTCGTTTCGCACTATACAGTTTCCATTTGCATTTTCAGGAAAACCAGAAATTAAATTAGAATTGAAATGAAAGCATAGAAACATTTCACAAATTAGATTAGAACTCGGTTAATACTGTTTCGCTCTAAATCTAATACGTCTGATTTAGGTAATTTATCAGATAATATACAACTGTGTGCCAAAATTGACATCAGAATTCATATGTCATAGGCTAACTTCCATTATTATTGATGCAAGCAAAGTATTGGTACTTGGTTTTGGTACGCTGTAAAGTGGAGGTATTGGGTAAATCCCCGGCCTGGTAAGAGGCAGGACCTGATATGTGGCATTTCTGGGATAGCAAGGACGGGTATTGTGCTAAAGCATTACAAGGCTATTTTTTCACCTTCCCTGCCCAGCAGCATATGCACATCACGCACTCATCGTATGCATATGCACAAATCGCGTGTATGTATATGTATATCATGAGTCGGTGTATATACTGCAAAGAAATCAAGGACAAAATATGCAACGTCCTGGTTATCAAAGATTGCGCCAGCTGACTTGGCCTTGGTGCTGTTCTTAGGTGATGGCTTGGAATGTCTCGATGTCAACGAGTGTGACAATTCGACTTTGTGCAACGGAGCCAACGAGTACTGCGTCAACAATTACGGCTCTTACTCGTGCCAATGCCGGGCGGGATATGAAAGAATCGGGGACGAGACATGTTCTGGTGAGTGTCGAAGTACCCTACCGTAGTAAACATCTCGTCTAGCATGTGTAGCATTTGGCGGGGCGTATAAATGTGAACCTTAACATTGAAACTTTGTATTTGACACTTTCTGAGCTCATTTAATCTATATTTTGTATAATACAGCTATTTTAAAGGTGATTTTTTTAACCTTTCAAATTTTGGTATGACCTCCGTGTAGTAGGGCTATGCAAAACCGTGAACCTCAGTGATTCGATTCTGAATCGGCTATTAAGCTTCGATTTGAGTATTTGAGTATCACTCATGATATTACAACAGCATGGATGACGTGAAAAGTTGAAATATGTACCTTTTATGTTACCACAAAGAATATGATGCCTGTTCTACATCACATTAAAGAGGATTTCACATTTTTTTGACCATGCCTATTTCATTGCACTTTGTGACAATGCTGTGGGTTGATCACGACTTCACATATACCTCATTTCCACTAACGTGATTGCTTTGTACTACATGTTTCGTATGTTGTGATACGATCAATCTGTGTTTGAAGGCTTCGATCAGGGTTGTAACCAAGTCACAAGGTTTCGAGTCACAAGTCAATATCACTTCTATACTTTTGACTCGAGTCAAGTCGAGTCATTTTCAACTCACCACCGAGTTAAGTCAGAGTCCAAGTCAGTGAGTAGAGGGCCTAGTCCAAGTCATATTGTTGTGACTCGAGTCCAAGTCATTGTGTTCATTGCTCGGTTTCGACTTCAATCTGGTCCAAGCCATATTTAAAACTCTGCTCGAGTGATTTTTCACTGTTACATTTTTGTAGTGTAATGTTAATATGTATTGTTGACGAATAAAGATTCTCTCTCTCTCTCTCTTTCTCTCTCTCATTAGCCAGCATTTCCAATATGCAACTCAAAGTATGTAAAAACTTTTTCTTTCCAAGAAAATGTTTCACTCCAGAACCCCCCAAAATACAACTGACTTGTAACTTACAACTTGTAACAACCATGCAATTAATTTTTGTTGTCCATCCAGATATTGACGAATGCAACGGAATCGCAAATTGTGGAGCACAAGGGACTTGTCAAAACAATGAGGGCAGTTATTCGTGCGTTTGCAATACCGGATACGCCGGAGAGCCTTGTGAAGACGTCGACGAATGCGACAATAATCCGTGCGTTGAGAATGCACAATGCAGAGACACGCAAGGCTCGTACACGTGCGTTTGCGATTACGGGTTTTCGGGAGATGGAACTGTCTGTGAAGGTGAGTGCGTGTGCTGGCTGGCAAGGTTTATCAAGTTACAACTAGCACCGAAACACTGTGTTATGTATTTTGGTTTGATGAAAATAAAGACTCTCTCTCTCTCTCTCTCTGCATATTAGGGCTGTTCAAAAAAAACTTTTTTTTCAAATTTTACCGGCTACTTGATAAAATTGCCTAAAACAACGCCACAAACACTCTTTGGTCAATTCCAACATTCCATACAATACCATACAATTCCATACAAAGTTTTGGATTTATTCAATAAAAATATATATAAGTTTTTTTTTCAAATTTTACTGGCTACCTCATGAATGTGTTTGGTTGTCTGAAAAAAACGATACACAACAAATTTGAAAAATTTTTATATTTAATTTTAATAAATAAATTCAAATCTTTTTTCTCATAGAGCAGGGGTCGCCAACTCAAAACGGGTCGCGGGCCACTTTTCAAATTTAGTAGAGGCCGCGGGCCGCATGAATTCGATATCGATGTAAAATAGGCAGCCACGTTCTAAAACTCTACTTCAGTACAACGGTAAGCTACCTAACATAGACGATGGGCATATTGACCACAAAATAAATAATATTTTAATAAATGAATACAAATACAACAAAAAACCATAATTATCAATTTTATTTTATTTTGAACTGTGAGCTGTGTACGATACCTGGGAACGCCTTTCAGCGACTAAGGAATCGATATTGGGACCAGCGAGATACGTTACTAGCTGAAATACCATCTACGCGTAAAGCTTGATCTTGTGGGGAAGCCCTAATCCAATCGTTCTCAAACTTTTTTAGACATGCCCCCTTTATGATACTGAAAAATATTCATATCACAAAAGGGTAATTCCAGCCCAAATCAACTGATGCAGATAACCACGTGTTTCAAAATAAACATCAAATGCAATTCCCCAGCAACGTAGACATATTTCAAACTGAACAAAAGTTATTTTGCGAAAATCCATTCAGCGGTTTAGAATTTATGGGGATTTGAAAAAGAGCACTTTTTGTGCTCAGTCAACCGTGAAAAGGTATGATTTTTGGAACATGAACTTTAGAATTTTAATGTAAATTAGTCTTTTTCTATGGCTTTGAATGGAGTACATTTTCAGAAAGTACATAGCCTAACACTCATTTTGAATATTTTTATTATGATAATAACCTATCCGCTTGGGGTTAAAAGGGGGGCTAAAGGTGAGGCAGAAGTAAAATCAGTCATGCGTGATGAATTTTTCAAGGCTGAATTGTGAAAAAAGGTATACTTCAAATTTATTGAGTAAGGTGTCATATGAAAGCTAAGAATGAGCACTGTCCAATAAAAGCAATGCCACTAGTGATTTCAAGGATCTAAGCTGCCTTATAGCAAGAAAACTATATTCAGGTATTTTCCATGTGTCCAAAGGTATTTTTGGTTATATATTTTATACACATTCTTGACATGTATGATTGATTAATGCTTCATTAAGCATATTAAATAGCTTGGGGCAGGGCTTACTAAAATATGAAATATAAAAAGCAGGAATATAAAGTGAGTCGTGCATAGATTATTTAGCTACATACCATCATTTCTATAAATGAAATCTTCAAACAGTCTGGCCGTATAGCAGCTGTGCATGGTTGAAAAATATAATTTTAATAACTACACTAGGCACATATGATTTGGTTTCATGGGAGTTATTCTTTGTAAGTGGCAAAGATTTATCTTGCAAACTTGAAAGCTCAATGTCACATCTGTGATTTAAAAACATGGGATTTGACGACTCTGACCCGGCATAAGAATGGAATGCTTATGTGAACTTTTCAATGAGAACTATATCCTTACATATTTTAAACTTTTGCTGTGTTCTGACTAGAAATGTAGTACAGAAGTATGTCAGGGTTACATTTGCAGCAATACTTTTTATAGTATAAGCTTGATCAACAGAGACAAGCATCAACTACAAACCACTTTATATCATCACAAAGCTACAAAACTGCAACTGAAATCTTGTGATCTATTCAAATTAACAAAAAATATCAACGTACCTGCAAGTGATAAGCTAAGAATTCGTGTAACAACGGAAGTGCTGTAAAGGGTTGTAATGACTATAGTCACTGAACTTGACTCGAGTCATTTTTTTTAAACGTTTAAAATGACCTGACTCAAGTCAATTTGTGTATTGACTCGACTTGTATTCGAGTCATCATTCATGACTCGAGACTAGGACGGCCAAGAAAGACAATTCATTGTAACTTTGAAGAATCGTAAATTCACCACATTATTGATATTTCGTCTATCAGTCTTGATACTTGGAAAATAGGGCCAGAAAATGTTAGGACTGAGGAAAATTACAATATTGTGAATCCGTGCCATTTTATATCACTTTAGCAGAGTTGGGAAAAGTAGGTTAAACCGGATTGATAAGTCGGACTCGAGTCAGCATCCCTCTACTCACTGACTTGAAACTCAGGCTACTTGACACGGTGGGAATTGAAAATGACTCGACTTGAGTCAAAACTATAAAAGTGCGAGTGACTAGTGATTCGGAAGCTTGTGACATGGTAACAACCCTGGTGTTGTACAGGAAATGTAGCTGTTCCCGGAAGAATTTTATTGAGAATCTGTGAACAGATTTGAGTAAACTTGCTTGTTGGGCGTTTTCACAATTCTGTGAAATCAATTTCCAAATTTTGATGTTTTGCAAGTGTTGACTGGCCAAATGAGTGAATGATTGCTCTACCAGTATGCTATGTAATTTACCTGTATGAGATTTGACCGATTGTTGAGGCGATAATATGGTTGAAAAATATAATTTTGATAACTACACTAGGCACATATGATTTGGTTTCATCGGAGTTATTCTTTGTAAGTGTATGAACAGTTCTCTGCTTGAGAAAATATTTTTGAGAATATCCCCAAATATTGTGATGACAACAATACTTCAACTACTTATAGGTCAGTGGTTCTCAACCGGGGGTCCGCGAAGCATTTTCGGGGGGTTAATTAGGTTGACATCAATCAGGTTTCGAAACATTTTGGATTTGAGGTTGTCAGGCAGCAAATTAGTGAAGAGTCGTTTAAAATTTAAACCTCGTCACGAAATCCATTTTTTCCTTTGGTACCATATATGCTGCGATTATATACCGAAAGGTATTGTCGGAAGCATTACACATAATTATAATACCTCCGCCAACTCCTATCTTTTTATCAAATCAAAGGCACGGATTTTCAAGACACGACCACGTATTTCAAGAAATGCAGCTGCAGACTTTGCTTTGAAATGATAAAAGTCTACCCAATTTCTACATATAGTAAAATGTTGTTTTCAGGACAAGTCATTTTGTTGGTGTTTATCACTAGCGTACAATTGTTATTTGCACAAGACGGATTACTGTTGCAGGATTATTGAGATAAATTTGTACTAAAACTTGAGATGGTCCCCGGGTCCGTGACGGCCAAAAGGGGTCCGCGAAGACAAAAAGGTTGAGAACCACTGTACTAGGTCATAAACAGTGCCTGGTAATCAGAGTGTAGCACAAAGGTTGTCCTTTTACTGATCATTTTACCATGACTGTCTATGTATATTAGTTACTCAGAGATGTCAGAGTGAAATGTAATGTGAAGTATAGAACTAGGCACTCAGTCGGCTGTCTCTGTATTCGTATTTTTGACTGAATAATAGTAGGCCTATGATTAAATGTCTGATATCACTTGTACCATGCAATGAAATGGATAGTGCTAGCTAATACATATACTTAATCAAGTAATGGTCGTAACCTATCAAAAACCAAGCAGCTGTATAAATTATACCACCCAAAATACCTTTAGACACAGGGGAAATAGCATGATCATAGTTTTCAGGCTATTGAACTGCTTATATCCTTGAAATCACTATTGGGATTCCTTTTACTGCATTGTATTTATTTTCAGCTTTCATATGATACCTTACTCAATAAATTTGGAATGTACCTTTTATCACAATTCGACCCAGAAAATTGTGTCACGCATGACTGATTTCTTGGGGGGTTCAACTGTCACTGCTCATTTGACCCATAACCTTTTGGAATATCCAGCAAATTATTATTTACATTTAAAGTTCAGTTAACAGAGGTCACAAAAACATTGATTCACCCGCGAAAACTCAAGCCCATTATATGTAAACATAACTGCAAAATAAGTTGTTCAGAAAAGCCATTTTGACATGGTTCAACGAACGCAAAAAGTGGTATTTTTGTTATTGCGATAAAATCTCGAAGGCTTGTCCGATTTTGATAAAATCAAGGTTTTTCTGATCAGACGATCAATGTCTCCCTTTGTGTGCGATTTGAAGAAAATCCATGACCATAGGGTTATCTTTTGAAAATAATTCTGTTGATTTGGGCTGGAATTACCCAAAATGCAACCAGAATGCTAGCAATCCCAACGGCTGGTCAGATGGCATGGAAGGTTATAGCTGTTGATGATAGAATTCTATAAGATGAATTCCGGAATATACACAGAGCAATAACTATGAATATGAGGTAAATCGCGCGCAGTGCGAATATTTTTTTCATTTGAGCGCATCTCCGCCTCCCCATTCAGATGCTTTCGCGCTCCCCAGTTTGTCAACCACTGCCCAAAGCCATTTCTAAGCGTCTCGCTCTTGGCAGTGTTTTTGGGCCATTGAAAGTCAAGGCAATATGCCCATTCATATCAGCAGATTCCCGCGCGATGGAATGCTGTTGCCATCGCTGGAGCCGTTTTAGCTAGGGACGAATAGTGATGTTGGGCACAGGAGAATAGCTTGTTTTGAAGCAAAAACAACAACATGTTGAAACTGTAGTCAATGTCAGCATTTGAAATTGGATTTCTTAGCTTTCTTCCGAAATCTCATATCAGGTCGCGGGCCGCAGAATATGACTTGGCGGGCCGCGTGTTGGTGACCCCTGTCATAGAGCAATGCTTCTATAGGTTGGAAATGAGCAAAATCTAACAATATTATCAAGTAGCCAGTAAAATTTAGGAAAATGAGTTGAACATAGTTTGAACTCTAGACTGAACAGTAATAAAAAGTATGAATCTCAACACTATGAGCTGAACTTGATCCTTGGACTCGGACTTGACGGAAGTCGGTCTTAGCCGCATTTTTTTGTTGACTCGACTTGACTCGAGTCAATTTGTGTATTGACTTGACTTGTACTCGAATTGAAACTATCCTTCATCTGTTTGAATGAACTTGTTTAGAGTAAGAAAAATTGAATGGTGTATTCATATTGAAATGAACCCGAATATTTCTGGCTGCCACTCGTCGACTTTTATCAAAATGCACCAGCCAAGGCTGCGTCAACAAAAAGAGTTCTTGTACCATCAAAAATAACACGTTGACGGCTCTCGTATTCAACATTTCATGCTGGTGACATCATATTTTGTGATACTATTGTTGATATACGGTGTTGTTTTGAATTCTCTACCAGTTGCTGACGATTACCCTTGACGAGTGTCAGCCGAAAATATTAGGGTTCCTTTAAATATGAATATACTATACAATTGTATATAGAAGTTCTGTACCTACAAGAAGCTATTCAAGTAAGAAAAATGAGTCTATTACGAGTCCGAAGCCTCCGATATTAACCAATAACTTGAACTCGATACTGAACAGTAAACACTATGACTAAGACTCGAACTCGACAGTCGTCACGATGGTGAATTGAAAATGACTCGACTTGACTTGAGAGTCAAAACTAGAAAACTAAAATTGACTTGTGACTTGAACCTTGTGACTTGGTTACTGCTCTGGTACCAACCCTGTCTATGATGTCTTTGACAACCTCTGATATTTACTCACTCGTAAATTATGTTCCAGACATCGACGAATGCCCAACCGCTAACTGCAACTACGGCAACTGCTCAAACACGGCAGGAGCCTACAAATGCGTTTGCGTCACTGGTTACACCGGACTGGATTGCGACCAGAACGTTAACGAATGTGCTACCGGTACTGCCGTGTGTCATGCCAATGCAGATTGTGTAGACACAGAGGGATCGTACAATTGCAACTGCAAAGAAGGATTCATTGGCGATGGTATCATTTGTGAAGGTGTGTAGTAGAGTTTGAGAACTCTAAAACTTTCAGCTGTATCAAACTAGATTAGAATTAGAATTATATCTACATGGAGAGAGAGAGAGAGAGGGAAAATATTCAGTCGTCCACATTACAAATCAACATCACACAGCAAAAAATGCGACACAGTGAAATGCGACATGCAGGATAGACAGGAGGCTCGACATGACTAAGTCTTCAAAGCCGAGCAACCCAGGACATGAGCAATTGTAACAGTTAATAACTAATTAAAATACAGATAAGATAAAAACTTCAGAACGAAAAGAACAACAACACCCAGCATCATGGAACAATTAGAAATACAATTCAAATACAATTTAGCGGTAGTTAGAGATTGGAGATCATTGGTTATTTCCAAATCAGATTAGAATTAGAATTACTCAATTCACAAAACCTTGGGCATTGAATTCAATTGTGGATTAGAAAGAAATTCAGTTCGTGTCAAATAATATTGAGAATGGCAATTGTCTGTCCGCTTGCTTGGCACATTTCACGCTATACAGTTCTCCTGTAGCATTTTCAAGAAACCAGAAAGTAGATTTGAATTATATAGCACAGAGGTCTCAAACTCAAATGTAGTCGCGGGCCAATTTCATAGTTTTTGATAGCGCCGCGGGCCGCAGCACCAAAATAGGGGTATACAATGTATTTTCAAGTATAAGCCTTATTTTACGAGACCTTGCAGGCTGGCATACCACGCACGTCATGAAATGTGATTTACTCTTGTGATTTCACGCCTGTTACGGAAAATATCACATTTTCAAATATTTGAATAAATTTGTTGTTGCACTTGGCATAGTCTGTCAAAAAAAAGTAGTTATAGACCCCATGCGAGAGTACAAATGCATCTCATGACATTGACGCATGACGCGATAATTTGGCAGCTAGCGGACACTTGACGTGCCGCAATTATTGGTACATTATACAAAAATTGAACGAAGATTGACCTGATATCAGAGCATTGGAGCAATACATCCTAATCCGCGTTTCGGGCATTGCAATAGAAATATCTAGTCGTCGACAAATCCATTGGTGTTACAGCAATGTAGCGCAGATTACCGCTACGTTACTCGCAGGAAATAACTACCTACACATTAAGGGGGAACAGAATGCCATTGGTTGTCATACCGACCTACTTAAATAGCTAAATACGCTCCTCAACGTGAGCTACGGCCTTTCGCTATATTACTATTTCCCATAACAGTTTGGTAGTTTGTGGTAGTAGCAACAGCAAGTCACGACATTCCGAGTCACAAGTCCTTCTCTGATTGTAACGTGTGACCCGACTCAACTCTAGTCATTCTTATTTTATCACCCATTCGGTACGAGATCGAGTAGTTCTACAAAACGTGGCGCCCAAGTACAAACCAAAATTTTCAGTCACGAATTATTATCAACCGGTCAAGTCCTATCATCATAAACAGGTAACGTGATGTATTTAGCTGATCTTCCACCGCATGGTAACTTTTGAAAGTGATGTGATAGTAAAGTTTGATGAGTACAATCTCAGGATTTTGGAGTACTTTTAGAACGAATTTTAAGTTCTCAAATCTAAAAAAAGATATGTGGCAGTTAAATATAGTCGAATACTTATAAATCCAAAATGTTGACGCGGGCCGCGTGTTTGAGACCTCTGATATAGCATATGCCATACTATTGGTTTGGATATCTGAATGGAAATAGAGTCATATTTCGAATTGCTCCATAAATGTTGAACAAACCATTTTCCACATTACTGACTGATATAAAAGTAGTATATCTGAAAAAAATCATTATTATTAAGGATTTGAGTCATGGCCTTTTAGCAAGTAATGAGAGATATGTTTCGTATTTAGAAATCATGAATCAATAGGCATTCACAAAGCATTTCGTTACATGTGGAATTATAGCGTGTTTCTGTTTATATTGTGGAATCAAATTGGAAGGGCTGCCATTTTAAAAGTGTGATTTGTCCACATCATACAAAATGAGAACACACAAAGTTACACACACATAGTGGGCTAATGAGCTGCATTCATAATTTAACCACACGGCCAATCTCTGATTGCCCACCAATTGCACGAATTGAATAAATTTTCATTTTCTATTTAGCGGTGACAACAACAGCAGAAGTGACGTCGACTGCAGCACTAGGTATGATAATAATTTTTGAAATATCCTGCTGTCTTTTACTTTAATTTCAAAATCAGAAAAAACTAATGCAGTGAAATGGTGACCAGCGATACCATTAGGTCTTCAAATCAGCTGGTCCCAGTTTACGGTCATATATAGGCCTATATGCAATAATATGTATAACGATATATTTGAATGCAATATGCATATTATATATATGTGTCCTACATATATACATATAATATATATAAATATATGATTCGGCATAATCAAACTATATGGAACATGTAACTCTAAAAATCGTGTTAATGGTAATATAACAAGTAAAAGTAATTAAAGTAAATAAATCATCGGGAACTAGCCGGATTCAGATAACAGAGGTTATAATTTTTCAGAACCAACTACCGTGGATATCACAACAATACCCACAATACCCACCACAACTGGTAAGCTTGGTTGTTGTTTGCTCCCAAAATGTTAGGAGAATGCAACCCTGATAATGTGATATTTTACTACCGAAGCACGACTGCGTTTTCAAATGATATAATAATTGTCTACTTTTCAGAATTCATTTACATCGATACCACAGAACAAACCACGTCAGGTAAGATAATGCCTGGTTTGCAGGATTGGATAATAATTGACTATGTCTACTTATGTTGAGTGCCCTACCCAAGTAGGTTTTGCCTTCAAGTCGAGTCAAGTCAAGTCGAATGTTAGAACTAGAAGTACAGCTTATAAGTCATTGCATTTTTCAAGCCATTTGAAGTTATGATTTACTCTGAATCGAGTAACAAGTAAACGGAGTTAGTTATGTTTGTAAAAGGCCGTTACATGTCTTACATATACACAGAACTGCCTGATTACTTATGCAGCTGTCCCTTGGTGTATAATTAAAGCCGGAATGACATATAGCATAGGAAACCTCAGAAAGATGAAGCAGATTGGTACCTACACATCCATATGATAAAATTTGAGCGTAAACCAATTGTTGACAAGTTATATATACATTCAAACTCTATCAGATCGATTCAAATCGTAGAAAAGGATCGTTAAGGGGAGCTCTGAGCAGTCTATAGATCAGAAATGTATTGCTATTGATGGATTACTGGAAATCATTGGCGGTATTATCCTGGTTCAAATAACAGTGTTTGTAATTCTTTCAGAACAAAGCACTGCAGAAAATGCAACAGCATCCACAACTCCGAGTAAGTTTCATTGGTGTCTTCCTTTCCTCCTGATTATATATTAGAATAATGCGATATTTTTTAAGCTACCACCGAAAGCACGGCTACAATGTCGAACGCTGTCACGAGTGAGGTCACAGGTGAGCTTTCCTATGTTCTATTTACTGCATGTGATATAACAATTGACCGCATTTCAGAATCCACATCTTCCATCGCACAAAATGCAACAGCATCCACACCAACTGCGAGTAAGTTCCGTTGATATCTTCCTTTCTTCCAATTGTTTATTAGAATGCAATCCTCATGATGCGGGATTTTTTAAGCTACCACCGAAAGCACGGCTACAATGTCGAACGCTGTCACAAGCGACGTCACAGGTAACCTTTCCTATGTGCTATTTACTGCATGTGATGTAACAATTGACCGCATTTCAGAATCCACAACTTCCATCAATGCCACAGAACAAACAACAGGTGGGATAATGTCTGGATTGGAGAGGCCGTCAGTAATAGAGTACTTTTAATTTTCAGGAGTAATGAAACGGCTGTATTTTAAGATTACTTCCACTTCTACCTAAATAGTTCTTATACGCAACACGACATACTTTTAAGGCTTTAGATCTAGAAAAATGGAATGGGGTTTTGGGACCAGTTTTGTGAGTAATTTAATATTAGCCCTAGCTAAAAGTGTGCGACACCTCGACCAAATCTAGTACTCTCAAGACCTTCATTCTCCACGTCAACTTGAGGCGGTTATGTTATGTCTAGAATATAGCTTCTTATACTTGTAATTGAGTTTAAATCTATGGCGCTACTCCTCCTACTTGAATAGCGACACTAACTATTTTGACAATTCTGCTGGTTTGAGCAGGCATAACCATATCCAGTACTCCAAAAACATAGAAGTCTTTCTTTACTCACTTGAATTATCACATCACATATAAATTTAAAGGTTTTGGGAGCTAGGGTTGTTGTTGACTGGCTGGATTACGCTGGATGTGCTTGATTTCAGATGTAAAGACATTGTCCATGAGGTTCGGAATTGCAGGTTATGCTTTCTCTGTGGAACTGACAAACGTGTCTTCAGCTGCATATCTGGCCATGGCCGAGAATTTCAAGACTATAGTAAGTAGCTGTGCAATGTACATGATGGTGTCAGCCCGAACTGATAACATCACCAGTTACCCGACGCCCGACGTCATATTTTGTGATACGATTGCTGATATGCGATATTCTTTCCAATTCTCTACTAGTTGCTGACCATTACCCCTGACAAATGTTAGGCGAAAATATCCGGGTTTATTTCAATATGAATATACTATTCAGTGGTATATTGAAGTTCTGTACCTACAAGAATCTCTCCAAACTTCTTTTTAATTCTCTACTGTGGTAGTTGCTGACGATTACTCCTGATTATCCCCGTTCTGTACCTTGAAATATCTCTTCATTTCACCTTGAACAAATTTCATTGTGTCTAGATTGTCATCATGCTTGGGGAAACCAACTCCAATCTTGTGGGAGAAATAAAACCGATATTTACTCCGGGGAGTGTCGTAGCAACAACTCCGGTGACGGTTGAAACGCCTGCCGGGAATACCGCAGAAAACATTCTTGCAGAGGTAGAGATCCTGCTAAGCGAAGGTCGTTTGGAATTTCCGGACAACCTGACCGTGCAAAACTTCGAACTGTCAGGTGAAGAATAGAGGTTATCTGTTATCAATAATTTTAGGTTACGGTTAGGATACGATTGTTAATATACATTGTTCTTTCCCATTAGTTGCTGACGATTACCCCTGATGAGTGTCAACCGAAAATATTCGGAGTTATTTCAATATGAATACACTTTCAATTGTAAACTTTTGGGGTTAATTCAGTGACTGATATTATTGAATAGTATATTCATATCGAAATAAACCCGAATATTTTCGGCTGACACTCGTCAGGGGCAATCGTCAGCAACTAGTAGAGAATTCGAAAGAACAGCGTATATCTACAATCGTAACACAAAATATGACGTCACCAGCATGAAATGTCAACGATCGAAATTTCATTGTCTAAAAAGCGTTTTCAGATTTGTACAAACTACTGAATTTCAAAATCAACTAGAACTAGAACTATAATTTCAAATTCTCAAATAGACAAGAACTAGTACTATTCACTTTTGAAAACTCACGATTACAAGGAAATGTAGAACTAAATACCTTCAAAAATCCGCAATTATCTAGTTTCTATTCCGAAGCAACTCATTTTTTGTCTATTTTATCGGAATCGTATTGGCTTTCCACATGAACAACATGAAATTGGAGTGACTGTGTCACCCAAAACTCAATCGTGACTACCCACTGTTAATAGTAATGACTCAGAGCTAGCAATGGCTGCAAGAACATCACACAACAGAATACCGGTATCTCGATTCAAATCCAGATACAGTTACCAATACTAAACTCGAACATAAAGTGACTAGGTTTATATATACTGGTAGTCAGTATTTTTGATTCTATTACTATAGACAGTAGCCATACCTCTTTGAAACATGTTTAAGGCGATTTGAACACCGAGGGGACCGAGGCATCTGATAAACCGTCTTACTTTTCATTTATTCATAATCCAGTGATGTTTCTAATTAATTAATGTACCGTATACGTAGACAAACAGGTGAAGTAGGTAAATGCAGTCATAAGTAACTGTCAATTTACAATAAATGGTAATCGCAAGTTATTTTTTCAGACAACGACACCTTGATCCTCACCTGTCCCAGTAACAATGCGACTGTTTGCTCTGACTACATTGACCAGCTGAAATCTGTCTGCGGGGGCGATGATGAATTCATTCCTCAATGCCAGGAAGTCAAGTTGGGTGAGTGAGATTTGTTGTACTACATATCAGAGGTGGCAGGCAGGGTTGTGACTTGGTTCCGAGTCGCAAGTCAATCTCACTTTTATAGTATTGACTTGAGTCAAGTCGAGTCATTTTCAATGCACCACCGTGTCAAGTCCGAGTCCAAGTCAGCTAGTAGAGGGTCGAGTCCAAGTCATAGTGTTGTGACTCGAGTCCATGTCCAAGTCATTGTGTTCACTGGTCAGCTTTGAGTTCAATCCGGTTCATCCCAATTTTTTCAACTCTGCTCGATTTATATAGAATTGCTCGCATTGATAATACAGTAATTTTCCTCAGTTTCTGGCCCTATTTTCGAAGTATCGTGATCATGACTGGTAGACGAAATCCCAATCATGTGGTGACTTTACTATTCTTCGAAGTTTCACTGAAATGTCTGTCTTGGCTGTCCTAGTCTCGAGTCATGCACAATTATTTAAGTACAAGTCGAGTCAATACAAAAATTGATTCGAGTCGAGTCGCATTTGAAAAATTTGAGTTACCAAAAAATCGTGACTCAAGTCGAGTCGTGACTCGAGTCATTACGATCCTGACAATGACACAAAATTTATTTATCCCGTAGAAATTTCATTCTTTTGCTATCAGAAGTTGTGAAAGTAGTAATTTCTACTCAACTACAAGTAGAAGCAAAGTAGTAAGTAAAAATTAAATATTCTAAGCCCAGTTACGACTAGAATAACACAAACTGTTGAAGTTTATGTAATGTATTTATGTAAAGTCTTCCCGTATTAACGAAAGTAGGTAATGCAAGTGTGTAAAACGTACTTGAGTACTACCAAAAGTAGAAGTAATTCACTACGGATCAGCTCGATGTCATTGAGCCAATGTACAATTGGACTTGCGTTCACAAACTAATCTGGGAGTGAGCATAGGGATAGGTTTGTATTATGCACTGAATTTAGGTCAACTTTTGTTGTCGAGCCTACAAATTCTGGAACTGATTTGAAAGTTTTCTTTTAGACGTTGATGAATGCTCCAACGGCAGCTCAGTTGTAGAGCTCTGTGGCATCTATGGAAATGACTGTGTAAACACGATAGGGGGCTAACGAACCAGATTTGAACTTGAATATGGAAACAGTGACTTATAACTTTAATTGTTACGGCATACTTTGCTATATTAGCTTTAGTTTGAACTTCAGAGTAAACACATTTCCGGTTCAGTTTATACAGTCTATAGTTTTTTCCATGCATTAACATTAATAAATAGATTTTATAGTCTGAATTCCAAGGAACATTTTGCGGCTACTCAGAATCGCGTGGCGGGCCTCATTAGGCCTTTGGGCCGTACGATGCCCAGGGTTGGTCATATGAGTCACAGAAATTTCTGATGTTATTACTAATATCTGCAGACACTGACGAATGTGACGATGATCCAAGTCTTTGTGCGCCAAATGGGTACTGCGTGAATGAGCCAGGATCGTATCGATGTGAATGCTTTAATGGCTTTGTGAAGTCAAACGGCACCTGCGTTGATGTGGACAAATGCCAAGACAGTCCGTGCGATGTAAATGCAGAATGCGTAAATGATCAATCCACCTTCAGGTGTATATGCAACGATGGGTATCAAGGCACAGGCATTGGGAACGGGTCATGTGAACGTAAGTACCCAGTAATTAATGGGTCTGCTGTAAGCTTTTGCTGCAGCTATAATGATGCTACTTCATATCTTTGTACATCAACACTGCATGTACTAGTACCATGTAGGTATAGTAGCTTAATCTTGATATCTTCTTGATTTTTAGATGTGCGAGTTTCATCCTGTAGTTATATTCTGTCATATATCCCAAACCATTAGAGTACTTTCTAGTTGATGGATGATGGCGTATGTTTGGTAGACAGCATATATGGTATGGATAGTAGGGCTGGGCAAAATTGAGTGTATCTGAGTCATTCCATTCTGAATCGAGTATTCGAGTATCACTCGTTATGACGTCACAACAGTATGAATCATGCGGAAAGTTCAATTATGTATCTTTTATGCGACCACCATGCTAGTTCTTCATCTCATTAAAGACAGTTTAGCATCTTTTGACCATACATATTTCATAGCTCTTTGGTCAATGCTGTTGGTTGATCACAACTTCACAGATATGCCCACCCTAATGGATGGATTTCTGATTCTGATGCAATGTCTTTTTATGGCTTCAGTAATTTGTCA
The DNA here is from genome assembly GCF_051294905.1 of Botryllus schlosseri. Lineage (NCBI taxonomy): Eukaryota > Metazoa > Chordata > Ascidiacea > Stolidobranchia > Styelidae > Botryllus > Botryllus schlosseri. The sequence goes on along the minus strand of NC_137251.1, from coordinate 872,111 downwards.
TATTCCAGTTATCACCACGCCAGTTCCTGTGACAACCACCCCTGAATCAGTCACCGAAACAGCCAGTAATGGTACTGTCTTCATTCTCGATTTTTCTTGTTCTTTCTGTAGATGCATGCTAATTGGCGTACTTTTATTTAGCTGAAACAACCACTCCTGGTACCACAGCTGCTTTTAGCAACGAAAGTACGTAAAAATCTCTTAGTGGAGGAATAGTTATTAAGATTGGCATTGAAGCAATGTGTGATTAGGGCAAGTTTTTGTTGCAGTCAAATACGTGGACAGTTGCACTTATTTTTCACAAAAGTTGCAGTTAAAAGTTGCCTTTAATTTACAGAGAAATTGCACTAAAAAATTGCATTTGTGGACAAGTTCCTTGAGTTTATCAGCGTATGAGATATTCAAATCGTTCCGTAACCAAGGCACTATAGCAAAACTCAATGTTGGCGACTTCAACGAAATCTGTAGCCTGAAAAAGTTGACCCGGTGAAAATATATCTTTCGGCGGTCTAGCCTGAATGTACGTCAAATCAGAAAGGACCTCAAATTTAAGCGACAGTGAAAGAATCATGCGATCTATTTACATATAGTGCCAAATATTTCAAGCATAAATTGGTTTCATAAAAAATCGAAAAGAGTTACAAAAAGTTGCATAAAAATCGAAAAAGTTGCATAAAAAATCGAAAAAGTTGCAAAAAGTTGCAATAGAACATTTCTCCTAACAGCTTAAAACACCATGCTACATAACTTCTGAGTATTTACGAAGCTGCCAGAAGTTGTAAAAATAGTTGCATAAGTTGCAAAAACTTGCCCTATGATAATTCATTGTAGTTATGTCAGTTACAGCACTAAATATATGAGATGAGCCGTATCCTAAGATGATAAAAATCATTCCTATATTTAATCAGTTAAAATTATGAAGTACATCATCTTATTTCCTTGACTTATTGTAGGAATAGATCTTGTAAAACAATACAGTTATTTATAATATATGTGTAATACACCTTATTACAGAAATCAATGAAAACTACTAGGATTTTGTCATTAGTTTGTCGCCTGGCTAGTTAGTCATTAGAATTATAGAATAGCGTAGCATGTTATTTTACAGCATAGTATGCATGATTATATGATTTATATTTCTTTAGCGGCTACAACAGCACCAATTTTCATCGATACTACTCCACAGCCAACCGACAATATCAGTGGTAATTGCATCTGATTATATTATAGGCCAACATCCTCGAATCTAATTCTCTCCTGCTGTTCAAGTTGGTAATATTTTTCTATGCTATTTTAGCTCTAAATTTCCTAGATACTAATTCACCACACATGAATACATTGGATTGGTTGGTTTATTAATCCTGGCATTAAATTTGGGCCTTCATAGCAAGAATCTGTTGTAATTTCATTTGAAATGATAGGCTCGCTATATGGATCGATGTAAAGGCATGGTAATCAATCACACCACCAAGTATTAAATATATCTGGATGCTATTTCTTGCAACACGGAATGGTATTTCACAAGACTTTTGTTCAGAATGATCCTTATTCGACAGCTATCTCAACTTTAGCTAAGTAGCTTCTTAGCAAGCCTTGTTAGTGATTTTTTGGACAATTTGTAGTGATGTAGAAATATTCTTTTGTAGTCACCATCACCACAACAATTATTCCGACTACTCCTTCGCCTGATGTCAATGGTAATTGAATTTGCGATTTATTTTTGGATGCATTAGTGAATTATAGTATGCGTATGATGGATATGGTATAGCGATGTAATGTGCACACTGTATAATCCTTTTTTATTATTGGAATTTTTGTAAAAGGATATAAAGTGTACACTATACCGTGATCTTGTGAGATAAACTAAAGCAGTGGTTCTCAACCGCTGATCAGCTGACCGGTGCCGGACCGTGTCAGTTTTTTCTCATGATTGCGAAATTGATGGGGGACGCTTTTCCATTAATTGTACACATGAAACATCAAATTTTAAATAGATTTAGGAATTTGGAAAGTATTGCATCGTGTTTTAATATAGAGTTCATGATCTACCATAGACCTAGCGTACGTCACAATGCTGCAAGTGTTCTACAAAACTGTTCAAGATTAGGCTTGTAACCAAGCCACAAGGTTTCAAGTCTCAAGTCAATTTTATTTCATCTAGTCGAATCATTTTCAATTCACCATCTAGTCAAGTTCGAGTTCAAATTAGGGAGCAACGTGTTGACTGTTCACAAATTGAGTCAAGTCGAGACACATTCCGTTCTTAAGTAAATGACTCGAGTCAACTAAAAATTGCGAATCGAGTCCGATTCGTTTTGACTCATCACCCGAGTCATTAGAATTCTGATTTTGATGTACGAAGGTTTACTGACCGGTAAAATTTTTGCCGAAATCTTACTCTTCCCAAGCTAAAAAGGTTTAGAACCACTGAACCTATTGTAGACTATCCTGTTTTATGCAAATGATAGATCACATTCAACATGCAGTTATTTCTCCAGTGACCAATATCACGGTTCCGCCACCGCCGCCGCCTACACCTCCTCCCCCGGGAGAGGAAAAGAACGGTGAGCATTTATATCATGATACTACTAAACCATGTTTTGTAGTCTTGGGGCAAATTCCTTTTCAAATTATTCTGTGACCTACTTTGTTGTAATTAAAAATTGCCTAGTACATCCATATTGAAATGAACCCAAATATTTTAGGCTGACACTCGTCAAGGGTAATCGTCAGCAACTAGTAGAGAATTGGAGATAGCATTGTATATCAACGATCATATCACAAAATATGACGTCACCAGCATGAAATTTTGAATAAGAGAGCGTTCAATGTACTATTTTTAAAAGGTACACAAACTCCTTATGTTGACACAGCCTTGGCTGGTGAAGTCATAAGCACTTGATGTAGTAGCAGAAAATCATATTTGAGCTTGATATTGAAAGAACATATTAATTTCAGCCACAACAGTGGTTCCGCCACCACCGATTACGCCTCCACCACCACCAGAGGATGAAAGTAACTATGTTTCATTACCTTGTTTAGCAGTGAACTTAGCAGAGTTAGATAGCTAGATAGTTTTAAGCTTCACCAAATTGGAGTTATAGCTACAGAGTTGTTTTTGAAATAAAATTGGAATTAGTATTTCTGAATTCACAAAGACTCGGAAAAGGAATGAAATTCGGAAGTAAAAAGAAACTTTACAAAAAGCAAGCTTAGTTCATATCAAATCAAGAGTTCATCCTCATAAGCATAACTACGACAAATGCCTGTACACCAAACATGGCTAGCTTCATAAGAAAACCAGAGTTAGATTAGAATTAAAATTTGAAGACATAAACATTCCACAAATTAAATTAGATTTAGGTTACCAGCATTTCGCTATAATTATTAACTAGCTGTCCCAGTCTAGAATTTGCCTGTTTGTAGTGAAGTATGAGGCTAAATTTGATGAACGATGGTCAATTCTTTGAAACAAATAATAATGTTTCAGCATCGACCGTACCCCCTCCGCCAATGGTCCCACCGCCACCCCCATATGAAGAGATGGAAGAGGAAGGTGAGATAACTGCATATGTAATTATAATTATACAGAAAAACTATATACGTATATAGATATAACTATCTATATATAGACACAATAGAAATATTTGTCAAATAACGGATTTGACAAATCACGCTTTCTAACATGAACGTGACAATTACCGTGAATGGTTGTTCGATAACTTCTACTAACAAATATGATTGGCGATATTCAAGAATGATGTGTTTTAGAATAAACTGGTTTATTTGGTGTGTTGACTCCGACTGAATAAACTCTGCAAGATTTGTCCGTACTGTAAATTTGCGGAAAACCCCAATGTACGTTCATAAATGTCAAACTATGTCAGTTTGAGTAAGAACTACGGTATCAAACTACAGAATCAGAGTAAGAGGTGCTAAAATCGTGCTAGAATTGTAATATTTGCCAAATTTGTCAATGAAATTCCTGTTGACGCTCTTAGAATCGCTCATTCCTCCGCCACCAATTCCACCACCACCTCCTTTTGACATCATGGAGTTGGAAGAAGGTATTTATGTTCCTACGTATTACAATTTCCGTATCCTGGCAAATCTTTATCAGTTTAAAGTTGTGATATCTGAAATTTGTCACTATTATTGTAGGTGTGGTTTTTATGTGGTATTATTGTTAATGGATGATGATGATGTAACTTCAGTAATAAAAAATCATCTGTCGCTACTGGATGTGAATAATTCGAATTGATACACGCGACTCAGACTCTCGTACTCAAATCATTGTGCCTAGCCCAATTTATAAGTCCATAATTGGCCAGTCAATTGTTCGATAGATTATTAATATGTGTTGTGTTGTGCACTTGCGGAATGTTCATTCTTTCATCCATGCATGCTTGTGGCTAACTAACCAATCATATTCAGTTACTGTGATTCCGCCTCCTCCAATGGTCCCACCTCCACCATTCGAGTTCGAAGAAATGTCGGAAGGTAACAAACCATTTACCCTACCAAGTAGATTGATCGCATTTTACCATATGATATGCCAACTTGCCATTCTACTGCAAGATAAAACACGCTTTACCGAACAAAGTGAAATTAGCCGAGAATATGGTTCTCAACCCAAAATGTAATTACGACAAATGTATGCATGTACGTACGTACACATATTATACATGGTTCTATTGAAGTTTCTGTGAAGCTATGCCTTGCTAAAGCCAAATTATTTGATTTTGATTGTTCAGTTTCTCTTGAAAGCGATGCTGATTTCTGTCAAATTTCGCAAAATTTAAGGAATGTTGTACTAAAATTCTTTCACATTCGACTTGTATTACACAAATTGTAGAAAAGTGCAGCATTTACAGATGGACTCTATATTACAACGCAAAGCAGAAAAACATTCCAAATTTCTATATCCATTTAACATTTGATGTTGCATTTTTCTAATAAGTGTCCAACATCTTGCATTTTGCAATTGAGATATAAAATTGTTAAATATTTGATGGACGGATTGTCTAGAACCAGAAATGTCACTGAGGAGCTTGCGTTTGAAGTGTCTGAAAATAACCCTACCGTACCTGAATTTTTGTTACTGCATGGATTTTGAATAACATTTGTTTGCATGGTCCAGCTGATTTCGTCCCACCACCACCGCCGGTGCCTCCTCCATTGCTGTTTGAGTCTGAGGAATTGATTGAAGGTAACTAACATACATTTCATGCTTAACTTTCATCTTCTGGTCAAAGATTGCAGACCGTCACATGGAACATAGTACATACTACTATGGATGCTGAGAATCATACATTGTTTGTTTTGTGTGCAGTAACGCGTGTGCATGTTTTGATACATATATGCTTGTAATCATGATGAATTTTGACATCAAAAGTAATATGTAAAACTTTTTAAAACTCAGTAAACTTATTCCATCTTGAAATTACCCAGGTACAACTCCACCACCACCACCGACACCACCACCGCCACCTCCGATGGAAGAGATAACAGATGGTAATTTAGGAACATATCTAACAACTAGATGATGAGCCTACTATTTTAATTAATCGTTTCGACACCAAGGTAAATAAATTTATAAATAACATTTGACTTTCAAGCCTCGTGGACTCGGCCACCTTTTTGGTTTGCTGGACAACTAGAAAATATTTTCCAAATTAGATTGGAATTAGAATTTTGGTTTCAAATTAGATTTACTGAAAAGCAAACACTTGGATATTGAACTAAATTCCGAATTACAAAGAGGTACACCAAAAATCAGGTCCAGTTCATATAAAATTGGAGCTCATCCTCGTAAGCATGAGAAAAACAAATACTTGTACTCTAAGCTTGGCCTGTTTCGCATTATTCAAATGGAAAATGTACTAGAATTACAATTAGAGCATAGAAACATTTTGCAAATTAATTAGATTACCAACATTTCATTATTATTGGTCTATATACACAACTAATATTATGTAGTTGTCCATGTCTGGTATCAGTGGCTGGCGATACTCCGGCGTGCAGAATGCTGATGGTCTCTAATTGAAATATATCGATATCCATAGTTAACGAAATTTTCAGACTATATACCACCTCCCCCCACAATCCCACCTCCTCCTCCGATTATGATAGGAGAGGATGTGGAAGAAGGTAATGTATAGTAGGTAACGAGTTAGTTGCATGTAGCAATTTCGCTGGAATACGTCTTGTGCCAAGGCTGAGTAGTGACACTTGGATGCTCGCGACGGTACAGTCATTCTTAGAGTCAGTGGCTAATGTGGTGCCTACTCTTGACTCAAGCTGTCTATCGCCGCTGTAGTTGAATATTTTCATGCAATGGAGAGATAGAAGACTTCTTTGCTTCTGACTCTTTCTTCGGAGTTGAAACGAATAACTGCAAGCTTATCCGTGAAATTCCCTAGCTGTTGCTCAAAATTTACTCGACCCTGATCTCTTCACTCCATGAAAACTGCTGCCAAGGTTCCGGGGTCTTGAGATGATTGAGGTTACTGGAAACCTACTCATCTTGGAGATACATTGCTATGATGAACCAATTCTTATAGCGAATTCTTTAGATTTTGTTGTCGCAAAATAATTTGTTCACAAGCTTCTTTTCTCCAATTTCACATATAATGCCAAGTGGAACTCTGAGTTTTGTTGAATCACGACATTTAGTTGTGGAGCATTCAAATCTCAATGAGATTCTTCTTACTGCATTCAGCAATTGAGTGGGTTTAATGCGATCAAGTTTTGAACTTGATTCCGATCTACAGCTTTTGAGTGTTGCATGGAATATCTCATGGATTAATTAATGTAGTTCTTCCTTTACGGAGAACATATTCTCACTGCTTTTCCAGTGATAATACTCTGAAATAATGAGTATACTGGTATTCTCCGTCTTTGATTACTAGAATGTTATGTTTGCTGCTTTGCTATGATGGGACTTATTGCTGCTATCCTTTTCCAATGAAGACTGAAGAATCCGTCTTTTCGGACTATTTGTCAATCTCTGACACCCTTCACTTCAGTACGAGCTTGATCGGCGGCACTTTTGCAGAATTCTTACAGTAGAATTTGCTCCACGTCAATTTTTTCATGTGGCCGCATGATTTCCTGCAATACTAAGAATTTTGTGATATCATTCCAGTCGAAACTCTGCCTCCACCTCCAATGCTGCCTCCGCTTCCTCCCATGCTAGAGGAATTACTGTACGAAGGTATTGCAACCATGATGATTTGATAAGAATCATTTCTATGATTCAGAAGATCTCTATGCAGTCCTTTTTTTTCGAATTTTTTTTTGTAGATGGGACCCCACCACCTCCACCGATGTTGCCACCACTGCCTCCTATGTTGGAGGAATTAGAATATGAAGGTATTCCAGAAATAATGATCATATAGACCAGTGGTTCCCAACGTGGGCGATATCGCCCCCCAGGGGGCGATTTGGCTGTCTATGGGTGCGAAAATAACGAAGGGGGCGAAAACAGACCAAGGGGACGAAAACAACGAAGGGGGCGATAGGGGGGCGATGGCGCGGTAAATCGGCTATATTGGAGTCGGGACCGTAATTACCGCACCCCGAACCCCCTAATTAGGGCTGGGGGGCCCGAAATCGAAAAAAGCCCAAAATTATTTCGTGAATTAACATGAATGATAGAGTAATTTTTTAGAAATTCATGCGACTTTTTCAAAAAAATTTCGCGCTGGGCGCGATTTAATATTTTCATGTATCTTGATGTTGGGGTCCGCCTCATCCAACAAAAATACGCAGGATTTGTGGTAATATGAGACTTCGGCGTTAGCCAATACTGCGCCACGACGTACCAAGATATGAAGTTAGAGGCCATGTAACATGCGACTCCGAGAAGTGTGCCAGAACGGTCAGCATCGAGAACACCTTGGCCGAAAAGGAATGCCCCTGTGCTGACCCAAAACTTCGATAGATATACATATATGTTTATTTGTCCATAGGCGCCTCAATGGCTGGCGTCGAATGTCCCTCACCTGGCGACCTTAACCCTACAGGACAAATGCCATCCCGCAAGGAAGAAGTTATTTGCCAGTAAAGAAATACCAATATGAAATCATGTGCGTCATTTAGTTTGGTTCCATATCTTCTGACATAGCAGATATAGGAGGTCAAATCCACATACCACATCGACCATATTGACCGATTCAAACATGAATTATATAAATTTGTCGCGCTTCACCTGTTTAGGCAAAATACGGTGACTCACCAAACAGTACACGAAATAGGGTATAGCTGATATGTAGCGACAAAAAGCCAACTGGCTGAGGGGGGTCTGTGGTTTGGTTTATCACCTTATGGGGCCAAAGATCAACGTTTTTTCGGGGGACTGATGAAGTGCTGTTTTCCGGTTCCCAATATTTGGGGGCGATGATCGGTGTGGAGCTTCAAAAGGGGGCGATGAGTCGAAAAAGGTTGGGAACCACTGATATAGACGGAGTTTAAAGGACACCCAACTCGAAGGCCGTCAAGATCTCTGCTGCTATCCATTTTTCTCAAAATTATTTTATAGATGAGACTCCACCACCTCCTCCAATGTTACCACCTCTGCCTCCCATGTTGGTGGAAGTAGAATACGAAGGTATTGCATAAATAATTCCAAACATGCTATTTTGGGTACATATCTTCAGAATTATGCAAAATAATACCTTCGTATTGTTAATTTATTCATTAAGAGCGCTTTGACTGACTCTCATCACTAGGAAACGTCATTACAGTGAATTAGATTTGAAATGTACAAAATATTTTGTCTTTGTGACAAAATGATATCAATAACGAACAAGTGTGGCATACAATCTCCGTTTCAATTATCTTATATTTGCTGACAATTACCCCTGATAAGTGTCAGCCGAAAATATTCGGGTTTATTTCAATCTGAATATACTATTCAATTCAATAACTGACTACTACTGGATAGTGTCGTGCAGTGGTACACAATAATCGTTACATACATATTCGGTTATAAATAGCCGAAAATAACAAAACTGAACATTATGAAATATTCTAAGAGTGTAGGGTTCCAAGTGTTCCTTTCGGCGACAGAGAATTGTTATAGGCATTTTTGTAGATTCCTGGAGTTTCAAATGAAAAAGAGAATGACCATGAGAAACTATGGAAAATTCACTGTCACTGGCCGCTAGTTTCGATTTTGACTCGCCGTATTATTACGTTAGCTGCTGATGAGAGTCAGTCGATAAGTTTTTAGTAAATAAATTAACAATATGGAGTTATTGCTTTGCGTCATAATGATTCTGTAGACTGAGTTGAAAGGGGCATTCAATCTAATTGATTACATGATCCATCAGGTCTCCATTTTTTTTCAAATATTTTTGTAGATGGGACCCCACCACCTCCTCCGATGTTGCCACCGTTACCTCCAATGTTGGAGGAATTTCAGGATGAAGGTATCATGAACATTACACTGAGACTATTATCATGCTACATCTTTACGTCTTCAATGTCACATGGACTATGAGCAACTCTTAATTTGGTGATAAGTGGAACTGAATCTTCAGATTTCCATGACACACTTGCTGTGTTACAAAATGTTTGCTGAAGAATATCATGGCATCTTCGTTGAAATTCTTGATATGATATTTCTTGACATCTTTGTACAAGGACTCCATTGCCGGCATATCATCACCATGCTGTGGTCCAAAACATATTCTTTAGGGCATTTAAGAGATATGAATTTTGTCCTAGCTGGAAAACCTCCTCCACCACCGATGCTACCACCTCTTCCTCCTATACTGGAAGAATTTGATGCAGGAAGTAAGAAGTAGCTTTGTGACTATCTTTTTTATCATTTCTGTATTTGGTTGATTTTGATCTGATCCGTTTTTGGATGCTATTCGTCGGATAAATATAATGTTGTGTTCATGAAATCTACCTGAACGAAGCAAAGATTCTAGTCTCATTCTGATTTGATATCAGGATTGAACATGGTCTTTTCAGTTTCATTGTTGCTGTACAACTGCTTGTGATGTTTTCTTTTTGTATATCTGTCTGTCGATTAATGGTTCACACAGAGTACATACAGGAGTTTGTTTGTGTTCACCCTTCATCAATATCTCGACTGCTGCTGAATATATGTCAGCATCATCAGAATGCATCCTAAAATTAATTTGCAGCTGGCATTCCAGATTTCAACGTCATTCACTCATTTTCAATAATTTCATGTCTACGGGGGTAATTGGTTTTACACTGTGTGATTGTTCTAAATCATGCAATATACATATTTCAGTGGAAACGCCTCCGCCTCCTCCGATGGTCCCTCCTTTCCCTCCTCTCTTTGAGGAAACCGATGCAGGTATCTATTGTTTTGTTAATTATCATTTCCATTTACTTCTGTTCTTAATATATTAGGAGAGTTGAAAAAAGGCATTGATAAACCATATTCATTGATTGCGCATTTGTACATGATTTAACTTGAATCTTTGGAATAGTTCAGAGTGATTTCAGAATGCATTGTGATAAAAGTTTGAATTATTGAATCGGCGTTAAATTGGAGTTTGCCATAGATCTTCTGGTCAACTTGAATGTTAAGTGCACCCTTTATTGCAGAGACATGGTTTCCATACTCTCCTTATAAGACTTGTCTTTATTTTTAAAGATTTTGTGCTTGTGAAACCACGGTGTCGTTATTATTGATTTTCATCCTCATTTATGTCTTATTTTCATCAAAAGTGATCTTCTCTCTAGTCATAAGATATTGAATACATTTCGCCAACTGTAGGGCCGTAGGGTCTTGTTGAATAGGGCTGGTCGAAAGGGATTACTCTTTTATAATCAGCGGCTTCCCAAATTTTGCTGTAATGCTACCACGATTTAAATTGTTACCCCGAACTCGGCATTTCTTCTCTCAGAATCCATGTCTATGGCTATCAGATAACCATTAATTTGAATATTTCACAGTTACTCCACCGCCACCGCCAATGCTTCCCCCTATTCCACCATTCTTCACAGAAGACGGATCTTCAGGTAACGGTTTTGTATAGATACATACAGGTGTCTTACAAAAGATGGTGTAAAACTTGTCATCTTTTATCACCTACCCATGACAAAGTTTAGATTTCAATTGCCTGATAAATCAATATGGTGACTTTGAATTTTGTAGACTTGAACCAGTTGTAAGTTGAGAGTAAGGAGTTTTTGAACCAGAGATTTTGACATATATATGTGTGTTTACATCTCAATATACACTGGTACTTCATGGGTCGAGTCTTGATTCACTTCAAGTTTGACATGTGGCAAATTGACTTGTGACTCGGAACCATAGGGCTTGGTTATAACTCTGAAATAGAAACGTGATGCAACATGATTTATTATATTTTTTCGTGCACTATGCTCATAGCGATGGATCAATCCAAGGATATATTGTGGCTTACTATGTAGATATCAATTATGCTAGCAGAAATCAAACCAAGGGTATTCCTTTGACATTGTCCTAACATGTATCGGATTTTAGTCAAGCTATACCCTAATATATATCAATAACGATATCCTCCATGAGCTATGCCAACAAGATCAGCATGAATATTTATTTTAGTTACTCCTCCACCACCACCGGTGCTTCCTCCCATTCCACCATTCTTCACAGAAGACGGAAGTGCAGGTAATAAATTTACTCAATTGATACGAGCCACCAAGTTCAACGACCCATGCACAAATGTGACATCATCCATCACTTGTCACCGATGAGATATTTTCATTTTATAAGCTTGATAGCTATTTTCTCTTTCTACAATATGGCAACAATAATTCTCGCCTAAGTAATCGCAGATTATATATATTACAGACGGCATGCGTCTTCAACAGTATGTAGCCTACACCGATATATATATACTTTTGTAATTTCCATTTCAGTTGCTCCACCACCGCCACCTGTGCTTCCTCCTCCTCCTTTCATTGTTGTGGATGAGGTAAGTGTCCCAGGCCTCTAATTTACCACATTATGCACAGAATCTCCGATCTAATTGATCTAGTACCAGCTCATCACTATATGAAAAAACAAGTGGTAAATAATATCAAAATAATTTGAGGGGGCCGGAATACTTATTGTTGTTACTCAGGTAGGCTATGTCACTTTCATTCTAGTCTGAACTATGAGCTGCACATGATACCTGACAACCCTTTTCAGAGACTAAAGAACGATATTGGGTTTAGCTAGAAATGTTGCTGGAAAACTAGCCTCTTCGTAAATCTTGATCTTGTGGGGAAGTATCAAGTCGTTTTCTAAGTGCCTCGCTCTTGGGACTCTATTACATTATATGTCAAGGCAATATGCCCAATTGCCCATTCATATCAGCTAATTCCCTAGATTTAGAAGCCGAATCAGCTAGCGAGGAATAGTGATCTTGAGCACAGCAACAATATTTTGAAGCTGAAATCAATTTCAGCATTTATGAATGCTTTACTAAGTGTTCTCCGAAGATCTAAAATCAGGCCACTGGCTGCATGCGTGCTGCGTGTTGGTGATCCCTGGTTTGTGAGCAACATCTAAAATTTTTACTTGAGTTCAAGCAGAATTAGTACTTTCAAAGTAAGTAAAAAGTATGTGTTGTAGGCCTAGTTTTGCCTAAAAAAAATAATCAAGTAGCCGTGGAAGTAGTAGCTTAACAACATGAGAAAGTAGTGCGGGTAGACAAAACCTACTTGTGTAATTCGCTGAAAATAATTCAATTTGTCAAAATTCAAGTCATTAGTTTGCAGTCTTATGGATTATAATATGTTTGTCTAACCGTAGGTATTGTGCAAGTGTTTTTCAGTATTGGTATTTAACAAACTTTACACATGCTGGTATCACATCTAATTAGAGCTGCTGTGCAATGACCTAGGACCTAGGCAATTTTAAATACATTGTAATGTGTTTGTAACCCGTATATTCAGAACGGCACGATTCCGGTGCCACCGCCACCACCAGTGCTTCCGCCGCCACCACCAACATTTGAAATCAATGAAACCAAGCCGACAATCTGTCCCCCGCCTCCTCCGCCAACTATCATACCGCCACCGCCACCTGTGGCTCCCGACTCCAACCGCGTAAGTCTGAATTCAAACCTATGTGTCTGATGGTAGATATAAATTGTATCGCTTTTACTCAGTGATACACAAAGCAAAACAAGATGTATAGAAATAAATATCACATTTGGACAACTAAAACGCTCAAGTTTTGAAATTGGATTAGAATTAGCTTCATAGCCACACAGTATTTTCTAAATTAGAATAGAATTAGAACTATATAATTCTGAAAACCTTGGAAATTGAATTCAATTCCGAATTAGGAAGAAATACAACAAAAATCAAGTTCACTCCATAAGAAATCAGAATCTATTTAAATAAGCACGAGAATGGGAAATGTCTGCCCAGCGAACTTGGCTCGTTTCGCACTATGCAGCTCTCCAGTAGCATTTTCAGGAAAACCAGGAATTAGTTTAGAATTAAAAGGAGAGTTTTGGGTCAATTCTTTACAGTTACAAGTTACTACCAAGTTCAATGATACGTAAACGTTTCATGTTTAGACCTTGAACTGCTCAGATGGCTTTCAATACAGCGATATCACTTTCGAATGCGAGGGTAAGTGCCATACTGCAGTTTTTGATTATCGAATTGAATTTGACTCTTAAATCAACTCAGATATTGACGAGTGCAAGTTTGTACAATGCAACGTGTCCGATCATGAATGCTTCAACACGGAAGGATCGTTCTTTTGTGACTGTCCTGAAGGTTCCCGTGATGTGGATGGATTCTGTAAAGGTATATCTAGATTCAAAGAACGAATGAGCTTGTTAGTGTCTGGTGCAAGCAATATAATATGCTTTATCATCACCATCACCACCATTTTTTCCACTCTCCAAGTATCGGGAATTCCTTGCATTGAGAGGATTACAATATGTAACTGAAATCGAAATAATAATACTAATTGAAATAAGTTAAAGCGACAAGTCAGTGATGGATCAATGGATCACTGTAAAGTTTCATAACATTTGGTGTCTTTATTACCTTAAACTAAAAATGTTCTGTTCCTTTTGAACCTCCTTAGTGGCCAGACGTGGTCAGTAATGAAGTATTTCTACTTTTTCATAGTATTTATTAGGTTTTGCGCTACTTCCAATTGAAGAAATTTTGATATGTCTCGGAAATCAGTACTTCCACTTGAAATCGACTAGAATATTTGGGCGTTACATTTATTTTGACCAAGTATCACTGTCAACTACTTCAAAAGCCTCTGTAATCATGCCACACATCATATTAAGAGCATGCTCACGATTATTCCTGTTTATTTCAATATGAACATACTGCCTAATTATATACTAACAGCATTGAGGCTTTACAAATTCGTGTTAGAATACATTGAGAATATGCTTCTGATTACCAACAGCGCATGTATCATTACAGAACTGTGTGGTGAAGACATCTGCCTAGCAAGCAAAGCTGAGTGCATTTCTGTATACGATGATATGAAAGCAGAGAAAATCGAAAGCTGTCACTGTCTGGACGGCACCATCGGTGACGGTGTTAACTGGTGCATTGATTTTAACGAATGCTCCGGTCTCAACATGCTGAACTTGGTGCTGGACACTGTCTCATCGGAAAACGTCTCCATGTCAAGAGAAATGTGTGGCAGTGAATGCAATATCACTTACAACGGACAAACAGCTGCCGTCAGAACGGCAAACTGCAGTGATAACGCGATATGCTTGAACGAGTACGGTGGATATGAATGCTCATGCATCAGTGGATTCTACGGGGATGGAGAAATATGTACTGAAACCGACCCTTGCAGTGCGATAACTTGTCCAGACCTTTCTCAATGCGTAAGGACGGGAGGATCTGCGATTTGTGAATGCGCAAACGGACTGCGATACTCCAACAACACATGCATCGACGTTGAAGAATGCAAAACCAATCCTTGTCCAGCCAATGCGAAATGCGATGAAATATTCGGCTCGTTCCGTTGCGCCTGCCTTGAAGGATACTTTGGTGATGACTGCGTAAACATAAATGAATGTTTGAACCCGACAATTTGCGGAAATGATGCGACTTGCAAGGACACGGAAGGAAGTTACATATGCGAATGTAACTCGGGATACCGCAAAATCGGAAATCAGTGTGAAGATATCAATGAATGCACGTCTCCAGTATGTGGTGTGAATTACAGATGTGAAAACAATCCAGGCAGCTACGAATGTATATGCGACGGTGAATTCCGTATGATTGACGATCAATGTGTAAAAGTACAACCGTGTGACGACGCAGAAGTATGTCTTCAAGAAGCGGAATGCGTGGTTGCTGACGATGACGCAGTGTGTCTGTGTCCTGAGGGTTATACTGGCAACGGAAGAGACAATTGCACTGATATCAACGAATGCTTACAAACTTCTCCATGCCCACAAAACTCACAGTGTACAAACACGGATGGAAGTTACTCTTGTGAATGCAATACCGGATATGAACTCATTCAAGGACAATGCAGAGATATACCTGAGTGCGAAAGGCGTATTGACGATTGCTCTTCAAACCAAACATGTTTAAACACACCCGGAAGCTTTCTCTGCAACTGCAAAGCAGGATTTGAATACAGCAACGACCGTAAAGACTGCATTGATACAGACGAATGCGCTGTGTTTGGTGTCTGTGGGGAGAATTCGCTGTGTACCAATACGGTTGGAAATTTCGGGTGTAGCTGTAAGGATGGCTTCAAAGAAAATGATAATGGAATCTGTGTGGAAGTTTTACCATGCGATAATGATCCTTGTAGCGCAGACGCGACATGCACTGTGGAAAACGGCCAGACTAAGTGTACATGCAGTGAAGGATATACAGGGGGTATACAAGAATGTACAGATATCAACGAATGTCTCAACTTCCCCTGTGATGTCAACGCCGATTGCGTTAATTCTCCTGGTACATACACTTGCACATGCAGAGAAAACTACAGCGGGGACGGATTTAACTGCGATTTCAATTCCTGTTCAACCAACCCATGCACACAGAATGAAGACTGTTTCAACATCATAGGCGGACAGCACAGGTGTCAATGTAAGACAGGACGGTACGGAGATAACTGCGACACTATCACACCTTGCAACCCAAATTTTTGCGAGCCAAACGGAATATGCCAGATATTGGGAACAACTTATGCGTGCGACTGCGAGCAAGGCTATTGGTTCACGAACGGTACATGCAGCGATATCAATGAATGCAACGGACAGAATGCGGTGTGTGGTCCTGGAGCAACCTGCCGAAACACAGATGGCTCGTACTTCTGTGAATGCAGTCCTGGTTTCAGAGAGGTAGACGGGGTTTGCACAGGTGAGTCTCCTATTACGGTTATCTTATTGTTGATGGCTGTTTGGGAGTAATGTTGTGAGTGTGAGCGGATGAATGGTATTTCGTATTTGTGAGTGTTGCAAATGTTGCTTGATAAATGGAAAGGGTGTAGCTTGCCTGAAGGAAACAAAATTCTTGGGTGCACTCTTGTAAGCACTAGAAGCGCTTCCATACTGACCAGCTATGCATTTGACACAAGATCTTCAAGTAATAAATTATTTAACCTGTCAAGTTTTCTTTCCTTCATTAGTATTGTTCTGCTTTGTTTAATTTTGTTTTGGTTCCTCACTTTTTGCTCTGCTACTTCAATGAGGGAAGAAATTGATTATTATTATTATTACCGCCAAATATACTTGAATGACTCCGGCCTTGAAGATTTCGGTTATATCGGGTCTCCCAGTCTATACCGTGTAATATATATTTAGGTAAATATATTAATGATGTCACTTTTGGATGGGTATGTTTGAGAACATTGCCAATACTGTATTCCATGGTTGGAGAATCAAAAGAATTCTCATGTGGGGAATTGAAAATTCTTGTAACCGCTTGACTGTGCGAGTACTATTCCTTGTGTGTGCCAGTTGCCTTAATTGTGTGTGATGTAAATACACATCGACCCTGGTATACTTGAAGCCAAGTTTTGGGTGTGCAACTTTGGTAGGTTATCGTGGATATTCCAGCTTGATCAGTGGTTAATTTAGATGTTTGCATTGTGCACACTGCACTGTACTTGATGCTTTCCTGTCTTCAGTTAATACTATTAATAATCATATTATTATAATACATGTAACTTGGTGTGAGTACTAAAATCAGTCTGTGGGATTTCATTGAACATCTTTTTTACCGATTACATAGTTTTACAGTGTGGATTAACCAGTAATAATTATTTATTGATAAAATATCATTACATGGTGAGCGTACTAAAATGTGTTTGTGAGATTTCTACATAGTTTTATTGCTTGGATTGACCAGTAGGCCTTAGTTGTGCTCTTAATACCTAATAACATTTTTGATCACGCATCTGTTTACAAGTAATAACTTGATAATGCGTTATAACATTTTGCACCACTTACAATCTTGCTATGTCTTAATTTTGTCACATCATTACCATTCAACTGCTTTTCATTTTCAAATCACTTCGGTGTGCAAATGGTATATGAATGTTGTCAGTTTTCATTCATGATATCCGTGAAACTATGAATCTTCATATTGAAAATTGTGTTTTTAAAAGAACTATGCGGAGATGACAGATGTCTTGCCAACGTGGCTGAATGCGTATCGCAAGGATATGACAACGACGGAAAACAGATTCATAGATGCCAATGCATTGATGGTGTTGTTGGAGACGGTGTTACATGGTGCTTAGACTTCAATGAATGTACCGGTGGAAACACTAACAACTTTGTGCTTGAATCCATTTCATGGGAAAATGTCACAATATCGAGAGAATCATGCGGAAACGAATGCATAATAACGTATAACGGAAGAACAGCGTTAATCACACCGGCAAGATGCAGTGACAACGCACGTTGTTACAATACATTCGGAGGGTCTGAATGCGTATGCGAAGAAGGCTTCTTTGGTGATGGCGAAATATGCTCCATTGTGGATCCATGCCAAGACATTACCTGTCCTCAATTCGCAATCTGTGTCGTAAACCAAGGAGTATCGACTTGTGAATGTGCGCCAGGACTACGGTATTTTAACGGTGCATGCGTTGACGTACAAGAATGTCAAACCAGTCCGTGTCCTGATAATTCCAACTGTACCGAAACGTATGGCTCGTATCTTTGCACTTGCGATCGAGGTTTTGCCGGGGAAAATTGCGAAAATATCGACGAATGTGTAGACTTCGACATATGCGGACAATTTGCAAGATGCCAAGACACTGCGGGAAGTTACAGATGTCAATGTTTGGACGGGTATTTTTCAAGTGGAAATGCCGATATATGTGAAGATATCGATGAATGTCAGTTGTTGTCCCCATGTTCAGGAAACTACAGATGTCAAAATGAACCTGGCAGTTATCAATGCGTGTGCGATGGTATATTCAGGGAAATCAATCAAGATTGTGTGCCAGTCGATGCGTGCCGTGATGTGAATCCTTGCTTACAGCAAGCTGAATGTGTTGTGTCACACAATGATACATTCTGCATATGCCCTACTGGATTTACTGGTAACGGAAAAGATTCGTGTACCGATGTGGATGAATGTAGTTCATCACCATGTCCAAATAATGCTGACTGTACAAATATACCTGGCAGTTTTACGTGCGAATGTAATCCCGGATTTTTCTCATTTGGAGGTGAATGTAATGATATCAATGAGTGCGAAACGGGCTCCCACGATTGCACTACAACACAATACTGCTTAAACACAATCGGAAGCTTTACATGCAACTGCAAAGACGGATATGTCACAAGTCAAAGTCAAAACGATTGCGTCGATAGGAACGAATGCGCTTTTAACGGCACTTGTGGAGCTAACGCGGAATGTGATAACACACCTGGGTCATACCAATGCACATGCTCACAAGATTACAGAGATGACGGAAATGGAGGCTGTATAGAGGTATTACCATGCGACGGAAACCCATGCAGTGCAACCGCTACATGTTCCGTTGAAAATGGTCAAATCAGGTGTACTTGTCCCGATGGATACAGCGGTGGCGTCCAAGAATGCACAGATATCAACGAGTGCCGTGATTTTCCGTGTGATATAAACGCTAACTGCACAAATACAATCGGCAGTTACTTCTGCGCATGTAACGAAAACTTTATCGGAAATGGGGAGACATGCGACTTTGACTCATGTTCGAGCAGCCCGTGTACAGCAAACGAAGACTGCATCAATATGGCAAATGGACAATACACCTGTCAATGCAAAGAGGGACGGATTGGAGATAATTGCGCCCCGATCACTCCGTGCAATCCAGATAATTGCGGACTCAACGGCATTTGTCGTATAGAAGGAACGTCATACACTTGCGATTGTGACCAAGGATATTGGTTTACCGATGGAACCTGCGAAGATATCGACGAATGTAGTGGACAAGATGCTGTGTGCCCGCCAAACTCTAACTGTGAGAATACGCAAGGCTCGTTCTCATGCAGATGCAATCTCGGTTTCGCTGAAATGGATGGATCTTGCAAAGGTAGGTTTGAGCTGTCGATTTGATTAAAACTTTCCATCCTATTTCAAGACGTCATCACTTTTCAAATTGGCTATGCAATAATTGGGGTAATCCTTTCATAAAATGTGGGGAAGTAAGTCCAGAGGTGGTCTTAAGTGTTGTTCAAAAATAACTTTTTGCCGGATTCTGGGGACTATTGTAGTACACAACGTCAATATAAAATTGAACTTGATCTTTCTAATTCTCTGCTAGTCGCTCGCGATTACCTCTATTACTTCAATAGGAATATATTATTCAATTCTTATCATATATACAAGGAATTAGTACCATTAAATTTCATTTCCTATTTCAGAGCTTTGTGGAAACGACATCTGTCTCGCAAACAGTGCTGAATGTGTGCTGAAAGGAATTGATCAAAACGGTGTGGGAATACGAGCGTGCGAATGCCAACGTGGTACAGTTGGAGATGGCGTGACATGGTGCACTGACTTCAACGAATGCACCGGTCAAACTACCGTCAACATTGTATTGGAGTCTATTTCGTGGGAAAACGTGTCTGTCACCCGGCAATTATGTGGAAGTGAATGTAACGTAACATATAACGGAAGAACAGCGCTTGTCAGACCATCACAGTGTGATAGCGACGCACGTTGCTACAACACTTACGGAGGGTTTGAATGCGTATGCGATAACGGATTCTTTGGCAATGGTGAAATTTGTGCTCAAGTTGATCCTTGTGAAAACATAACCTGTCCGCAACTAGCCTTCTGCGATCAAACAGACGGGCTGGCAACGTGCAAATGTGCTTCTGGATTGCAATATCAAAACAATTCATGCATCGACATTCTGGAATGTGACAATAATCCGTGCCAACAAAATGCTGATTGCGTCGACACATTCGGCTCATATGTGTGTCGTTGCCAGGAGGGCTATTCAGGTGAAAACTGCTTAAACACGAATGAATGCGCGACGCAAGGAATATGCGGTAATTTTGCGACATGCCTGGACACTGTTGGGAGTTACACGTGCCAATGTATCTCCGGGTATCAACCTAGCAACAATGCCAGTATATGCGAAGATATCGACGAATGCTCATCTTCACCATGTGACGGAAATTACAGATGCGAAAACCAACCTGGATCGTATCAATGCATTTGTGACGGAGCTTACAGAGAGATTAATGGATTCTGTATTCCAGTTGATCCGTGCCAAGTTGCTAACCCGTGTCTCCCCGAAGCGGATTGCTTTGTAAGCAACGAGATTACGTACTGCAGCTGCCCACAAGGTTACCTTGGAAATGGAATTGATTCCTGTTTCGACATTAACGAATGCCTAAACTCACCGTGTCAAAATGACGCGTCTTGTGTCAACACAGATGGTAGCTACGAATGTAACTGCAATTCTGGATTCCGTCTGTTAGGAACAGCTTGTTTTGACATCAACGAATGCCAAGAATCTACTGATACTTGCAGTGTAAACGAAACATGCCTCAACGCGCTCGGAAGCTTTGTGTGCAATTGTAAAGAAGGATTCGTGCATGATCAAATCCTTAATGCTTGCATAGATAAGGATGAATGTGCATTCAATGGTACATGTGGAGCAAACTCTAACTGCATAAACACACCCGGTTCGTATCAATGCACATGTTTGCAAGGATATACCGCAGGACAAAATGGAGATTGCATTGAAGTACAACCTTGTGATAATAATCCGTGCGGTGCAAATGCAACATGCAGTGTTGAGAACGGACAGACCATATGTACTTGCCCTGAAGGGTTTGCGGGCGGTTTCCAAGACTGCTTTGATATCAACGAATGCTTTACCTTCCCGTGCGATCGTAACAATGCCGTCTGTACCAACACGGTTGGCAGCTACTTCTGCACATGCAACACAAACTATACCGGAGACGGAATTACCTGTGATTTCGACTGGTGCACCACCGATCCTTGCGGACAGAATGAAGATTGCTTAACTTTCCAAGGTCAGTTCGTCTGCCAGTGCAAGGAAGGCAGGTTCGGACAGAATTGCGATCCGATCACACCGTGCAACCCAGACAACTGTGGACAGAACGGAGTTTGTCAAATACAGGGAGAGACTTACGCCTGCGATTGTGCGCAAGGATATGAATTCACGAACGGCACATGCGAAGATATTGATGAGTGTGCCGGGCAGAATGCTGTGTGCGGCCCAACATCTACATGTGAGAACACAGATGGGGCGTTCTTTTGCCAATGTGAAGCTGGATTCATATATGTCGCCAACACATGCAAAGGTAATAATTCTCGTAGCTTTAGTAAGTAAGATAAATAAATAAATGGGTGGTTAGCTTTAAAAGTAGAATAGAACGTTGTATATTTTTGTCTTCAATTTTTTTTGCGGTATGACATCAACTCATGGTATACAGACACACGATCTGTACATATGTATACCATGAGTGCGTGATATGCATATGGCGCTGGACAAGGAAGGTGCAGAAATATCCTTGTAAGGATTTCTAAGTCTTGCATCACTGCTCCATGCTCTCTCGGTAATGCAGAGCGCCAAGGTGGTTAAAATAGTCATCTCCAATACTGATTAGTTTCATTGCCTCTAATTTCATTTATAATAAAATACATCCCAAACACTGCAATTTAGTATCTTTCTAGGACGCTGATCTGTATTCAACCAACATTCAATCATTATCAAGACAAACATAGTGACTCTCAGTTGAGTCTCATGTCATCCAAGTCATCAAAATTTTTTGACAAAAATATATCAAGTTTGACCTTGCCGACGCCGAACCAATTTTATTTTTTATTTTTGCCAGTCTTGCCATCAAGATTTAATGTGAAAAACCTGCAAAATAACACCTGGATCGCGTTTTCGAAGATTGAAACACAATTGCTCTGTACAGATTTCACCGTTACATCACCAATTAACTGATTCCCAAAGCTGATAGTTTCATGTTACAACTTTTTCTTTTCTTTACAGCACTTTGCGGAAACGATGTATGCTTGGATAATGGGGCAGAATGCGTATTTGTAAGACGTGACAGCAATGGACCTGAAATTCGTCAATGTCAGTGTCAAAGCGGCTTATTAGGAGACGGCATTACTTCATGCGTAGACTTCAATGAGTGTGCAGGTCAAAATGCCGTTAACCTGATCCTGAATACTATCTCGTGGGACAACGTTTCTATATCAAGAGAATCGTGTGGAAATGAGTGTAACGTGACCTACCAGGGCAGAACAGTGGTAATCAGACCAGCGCTGTGCAGCGATAACGCGCGATGTTACAACACTTACGGAGGATCTGAATGTATCTGCGATCAAGGATTCTTTGGTAATGGTGAAGTGTGCACGAGTGTTGATCCATGCGCTAGCACCACTTGCCCTCAGCTGTCTCAATGCGTAGCCTCTGGAAATTCTAGTACTTGCCAATGTGCAGCGGGATTGCAATATACAAATAACACATGTATCGATATACCGGAATGTGACAATAATCCATGCCCGCTAAATGCTGATTGCAACGAAAAATTCGGATCGTATGAGTGTGTATGCGATGCTGGTTATACAGGTGAAAACTGTCGAAACATTAATGAATGCGCTACTGAAGGCATATGCGGAAATTTTGCAGTATGTGTTGACAATGCTGGTAGTTATACGTGCCAATGTATTGACGGATACCAACCTAGTAATAACACAGATATATGCGTGGATATCAATGAATGCTTGTCAGCACCATGCGACGGAAATTACAGATGTGAAAACCAACCTGGGTCGTATCAATGCGTTTGTGACGGAGCTTACAGAGAGATTAACGGATTTTGTATTCCTGTCGACCCGTGCCAAGTTGCTAACCCGTGTCTGCCTGAAGCAGATTGCTTTGTAAGCAATGAAATCACGTATTGCAGCTGCCAACAAGGTTTCTCTGGAAATGGAATTGATTCTTGTGTTGACGTCAATGAATGCCTCGACTCTCCTTGTCAAGATAACGCTTCTTGCAACAACACAGATGGCAGCTACGAATGTAATTGTGACTCTGGATTCCGTCTTATTGGAACTACTTGCTTTGACATCGATGAATGCCAGGAGATTTCTGACATCTGCAGTGAAAATGAAACATGCTTCAACACAATCGGAAGCTATGTATGCCGCTGTAAAGAAGGATTTGTGAATGATCAAGCTGAAAACGCATGTATAGATAGAGACGAATGTGCCTTTAACGGTACCTGTGGATCAAACTCGAATTGCATCAACGCAGTTGGATCATACGAATGCACCTGTCTGCAAGGATATATCGCAGGACAAAATGGAGATTGCATAGAAGTACAGCCTTGCGATAATAATCCTTGCGGCGTAAATGCAACGTGCAGCGTTGAAAACGGGCAGATCAAGTGTACATGTCCGCAAGGATATACTGGCGGACTGCAAGGATGCTTTGAGATTGATCTATGCCTCTCACTTCCTTGCAATCAAAATGCGGTTTGCACGAGCTCTGTGGGCAGTTACTCCTGCGCATGCGACACAAATTACATCGGTGATGGTATCGACTGCATTTTCGACTCGTGTTCTAGCGTGCCTTGTCAAGCGAATGAGGATTGCATCAATATCCCAGGAGGCCAGTATATTTGTCAATGCAAAGAGGGGCGAATCGGGCAGAATTGCGATCTCATATCACCGTGCAACCCTGATAACTGCGGACAGAGCGGCTTATGTCAAATTTTAGGGGAAAGTTATGCGTGCGATTGCGATCAAGGATACTGGTTTACGAACGGAACCTGTCACGAAATTGACGAATGCGCAACGCAAAGTGCTCAATGCCCGCAGGGATCAACCTGCAGGAACACGCCCGGCTCGTTTAGCTGCGAATGCGATTCCGGTCTCGTACAAACGTCAGGATTTTGTCAAGGTTGCTTTACATATCATATATTTGCTGAGCATGACGCAGTAGTGGCAGGAATTGGTTTGTATGCGGCTTAACAAATCAAACGCTAATGAAGCAAAAATTTTTGTCAGATATCTAGGTATTTGATGACGATCTTGGATGTGTGAAGCTTCTGGATAAAATATAACATAGTCATATTGAAATAAACCCGAATACATTTGGCTGACACTCGTCACAGTTGATGACCCGCAACTAGTAGAGTATTGTATAGAGCATTGTTTATTGACAATCGTACCTCGAAATACGACGTCACATCAATGGTAATATAAATAATCGAAGCAAACTGAGAGTTTAAGCTCAACAAACTTGATTAAAGTCCACTCCAATGCACAGTGATGAAAAATAATTATTAGTGTCAGCCGAAAATATTCGGGTTCATTTAATTATGCAATTGTGCGTCAAGGTATCTGATGCTGAAAGATATTGCAATGATTTTAGTTGCCCTGCGTACTCTGTAGTTGGTAGCTGCAGACGTGGCATATTTCAATGGGTCTCTTGAAATAATAGATGATCCAGTTGGATTTGTTGTATAGTGCTTGAATTTTGTGTTAGTTAAGCAATATTTGTAGTTAACGCAGCTTGCTGCATTGTTAAAATTGTCCATTGAGCAATGCTCTGTTGTTGGTTACTAGCGATGGTAATTCATCTAATCTAGAGTGTTTGTACAAAATCAAACCGACTCATGTCAAAACGATTTTATAGCTGCATGCCCACCTAGTAATGGGTGTTTAAATATCAGGTGATGCTTAAGGTATTCAAAAGCAGAATAAGGGCTAGCCATTTATACATGTTATTGTTATTTATTTAAAATATGTTTACAGTTATTTCGCGTGCCAACTAACAGACATTTTTGCTAGCATGGTGCAATTTTTATAATTTTTTCAAATTACCTAATTTATATATTAAATTTTGATAGTATTGTCTCTTATCGTCATCGAGTTCATCCAATGATTTTAGTTTATGATTTCTGGAGATCATTCATTTTTGCATGATATATGTATGCTATGTGTAGCGTAAATCTATGTAGTATATTGGTATACTGACTTTTGTCGCATTAGCAGCTTGCATTTATTCTTAACCATAAACTAGATGTGTCAGTGTGTTGATTAAAGACATTGGGTGTGTAAGAAGTCTCTATATAATTCTAGCTCAATCAAATCTTTGAACCTACCCGGGCTTTAGCTTGTTGGTTTGAAGGAACACATACTGACTTGATATTTTATTGCATTAGATGTCAATGAATGCGAAACTGAAGGGCTATGTGGCGCCAATGCAGAGTGCATGAACGTTTTTGGCAGTTACATTTGTGAATGCGATTGCGGCTATACGGACATTGGAAATGCGGCACCACGCACTGACTGTGGTAAGTCTTCAAACCAGACTTTAGAAACTAAACAATTCTAGAAAAATGTATTGGACTAGTTAGACTAATAAGAGCAAAATGCCTAAATCTAATTCTAATCTAGTTTTTGTTGTATTTCTTTCTAATTCGGAATTTAATTCATTTTCGAAGTTCATGCAAATTCAGTAATTGTAATTTTAATCTAATTCGGAAAAAATCTGTGTTGCTAAAATTATAATTCCAGTCTAATTTCGAAAAGCTAGTTTCTATTTCAACTCTGCTTCAAACATCATAGCTCTAAGTCTCCAACTGGTTCATTTCTTCATACGCTACACATTTTAAACAATGTTTCAACCCATGGCTGTCTGTGTTAATGAGTACTATCATTTTATTTTCAGTATTCGATCACTGCAATCATGGAGAACACAATTGCTCTCACACGTGCGCCAACACAAGAGACGGCTTCACCTGTAGCTGTGAAGATGGTTTCTCACTTTCACAAGACGGTGTATCGTGCCAACGTAAGTTGTTCCTCATAAATATGGCTCGTCAAAACCAAAACCTGAGTGATTTGATTGTGTATCGAGTATTAGGCTTCGAGTGGAGTATTTGAGAGCCACTCATTATGACAACATAACGGTATAAATGATGTGGAAACTCGATACATATAATTTTATCCTACCACAAAGAATGACCAATCTTTCTAAAATAACATTGCATTATTTTCGATTCCAGCAACGAATCCATGCGACGATCAGCTATACTGCAACTCCGACTCTGTGTGCTATCTTGACGCGACTTTGTCGAAGCGATGTCGTTGTAATGATGGATTCGACCAATCGGCACAGCTTGATGTCTGTGTTGCAAGCACGCCTTCGTGTTCTGAATATGGATGCCAGCAGGTAATTTTCGCACGAATTTCTTGGCCAAATTGAAGTTTCAGCAGACTCTTTAAAGAATAAGGATATTTGATACCAGACTGGTACAAACTATTGGATTTTCAAAGTGTGCGACTGCAACTAGAACTAAAACTACTCAGTTTTCAAAACTAGCAACTAAAACTATGACTAAAGACCTTTCAAATTCCAAAAGTAACTCACATAACATAACTGAATAGATTCACTAGTCACTTTTCAAAATACGCAACTAGAGCTAGAACTAGAACTATTTTAAAAAAGACACTAGTTAGTTGACTGTCTACTAATTAGATCGGTAGTTTGTACGACACATGTCTGATTCATATAGCTTTGGGTATGTGGTTTATTCATGTTAAGAGAGCATTGAAATTCATTATGAATACAGTTTATCAAAATTTCATTTCTTTCTAGATATGTTCGATTCAAATTGAAAACAATGATGTTGTACAGTCATGTGCTTGCCGCACTGGTTATGTGCAATCGGCGTTGTCTCCGTGAGTAAAATCGTGTGATACCTATCATTACAAAGCTACTACAGCATATATTACGTCCAGAAAATGCTGCGTGGTGGAACAGTGCTCCAATGCAACATGCAATGGCCGGGGACTTTGTTCGACAGATAATATTGGACATGTAATGTGCGCCTGCGATGAAGGATTCTCGGGACCTCGTTGTTTGACACGTAAGGATAAATTTAAATCTTTAATAGCAGAGATTTGCCAAGTCATATATACATATGCAATACGCATGTTTCGGATATATCTATGCAATGTAGGCCTACATATGAAATTCAAATTAATCGTTATACATATTATTGAACATAGCCGTACATATGACCGTATATATCATTTCTATTATTTTGGAGATTAACTCCTTCCTGTCTATTTTAATATCGTGATGTTGAGTTTGCTGGGACAGCACCGGCATGGTCACATTGGGTCAAGTCTATCTATATTGTTTGATATTGTACAGAAAAAGATTGCTCCACCGCAGAGTGTGAAAATGGATACTGCGTCAATGACGCACAAAATGGATACTACTGTGAATGCTATGATGGATACAGCGGCTCTCAAAACTGCACGGTATGATCCACATGATGACATCACGAGATACGTAATGATTTATAACAGGGGTTTCGAACCTCCGAGCCATTGCTCCCTAAGAGACCATGAAAGAATTTGAAAATACATATATCGCTAAGTCTACGCCACTATAACAAAAATAAAATTGACTAAATATGCTATTACAGCAATAAGTTACTTTTTTATCTAGAGTCGGGTTGGCGCAATGATTTATGTACTCGAATCTGAATCAAGTACTGATTGAAATGATTCGAGTCGAGTAGTAAGATATGATTTTTTCGAGTTCTGAAATTATACGCTCCTTTGCCAGAGTTAATTTATCAACGAGAGTTATATTTACGATACTATTCTCCACTGTGGAAGGCGACTAATTTTTGATGTAAAAAAATTGTTGAACCCGTGTCTTATGTGATGCAATTTACTTCACAGGACATCAACGAGTGTCAAAATGCTGACGCTTGTCCCGCGTCAGGTTCATTGTGCGTTAACAGAGAACCCGGGTACATTTGTACGTGTCAACAAGGCTACTACCTGTCAGATGATGGAAATACGTGCATCGGTATGATACTGGAGATTTGGTATTAAATATTTTGCATCAATGTTTGATACGTGGGTTTGATTTTGTGTGAACAGAAACCATCCTGCTTGATTACAACTCTCCGCCCGGATATGAATACACTCCTTCCAACTCTGCAAATCCATCGCAGCTAGTAGACTATGTGACGTTTGACACAGATTTTGTGTTCGGAGGAAGATCGTATGACAGGTATCGTGCCTAAACTCATTTCCCTTTAATTTCTTACCTATTCAAACTCCTTAGTTACGTATGCTGGAGATGCGTTGTATATTAATGTTTGGTATCTGCAGGAGTCTCTTAGAGAGAGAGAGAGAGTCTTTATTTTCATCCAACCAAAATAAATAACACACGGCAGTGGTGGTGGTACAGAAAATATGCATGCACAGTATTCGGTATTAGATAGGAATGATCGATAAGACCGTGAAGGTCATCTAGTCTGATCACACCAGCATCAAACATGTACACTTGACTCTAAACGGTCTGGCTGTAAAAAATGTTACGGTAGTTAATAAAATAAAATTAAAAAATTAAACGATGGTAGCAAATGATCAATGAAGCAATGTCTGGGCGAGGTAGGGCAACAGTGTTAGTGTAACGACAAGAGGTGGTCAAACAGGGCTTTTTTGAATCTATTATAAGGCAATTCACGGATATGTGGTGGTAATGCATTCCAGATGATAGGTACGGAGTAGTCAATAGATCTCTTGGTTAGGTTGCTATTGGGTGGGGGTAAGTAGATATTTCCTTTAGACGAAGATCTCGTGTAGTGGGAGTGGACATTTTTAGCAGGCATGAAAAAGTCATCAAACACAGGAAGCGAGCTATTGGAAAAATATTTGTGAATGACTTTTGATACTTCGAAGCGATACAGTTTGTCAACTTGCAAAATTCGGTGCTTACGGTAGTAAGGCGATAGTTTGGTACGTAAAGGTACTAATGAGATGTGTTGGCTGGTTTAAGCAGTTTATAGGCGAGTGCTTCTTAAACTGTGGTCCGCGTACTAGTTTGAAAGGGTCCAAGAAAGGCAAATGAACATCATAGTGCAATTTTTGTCTGATTTTGCCTATTTAAAATCAACTCATCCTATCTCAAGAATTGTCAAAGACAAGAGTGTACAATCGAATAATAATTCATATTGAAATAAACACTAATATTTTCGACTGACACTCCTCAGCAGATATACAAAAGTTCTTTTGAATTCTCTACTAGGTGCTGACGATAACTCCTGACGAATGTCAGCAGAAAATATTTGGGTTATTTCAATATCAATATACTATTCAATTGAATATTTCTGTTCTGTTGCTGAGTCTGTTTAAAAGAATGTATATTAAAGAACATATCAACAGATGTACAATGTACTTATGCAATCTCTACCAGTCGCTGACGATTACCCCTTGGCGAGCTTCACCCAAAAATAGTTTGCATTATCTCGATATGAATATATGATGCAATTAGATGTAGAAGCTCTGTACCTCCGAGACACTTCAATGACTTGCAAATCGATGTTACCAGATTCTACATACTGTTCAACGGCGCGATCGTGCTCGAAAGAGGAGACGTCTACGAGCCTAGACTGTACAGCTTCCTGCGTTCCGGTAAATTCTACCAACTGTCAACATCGTCTGGCGTGGATCATGCAGTAATATCACCTTTCTATGCTGACTACGCCCTCACTGCCGACCAAACAAGGATTCACTATCAGTATGCTCTCAGCACAGGAGGTAAATATTTTATGTACTTCTAGTCCAGTATTTCTTAACCCAAGGTTTGCTGAGCGAGTCTCATGGTTTCGCTGGATCTCTAGAGACACAAACGACTCTCCCAGCACAAGTCAAACTGATTTCCAGTAAATATTAATTATCATCGTTTCGATTTTTGTGAAAATCATGTTTTAATGGACTTGTTCCTTTCACACTGTTGCTGATGCACAGTTGCTTTATCCAATCTTTGCATATATTCCAGTGCTTCGAGAGCAGCATGTTTTGATTTCTATCCAATTCAAGCACAAATATGTAATTGAGAATTTCAATCAGTCTCGATATCTGCATGAGAACATAAATATACAAAAAGCTATTCCATTTCTAATCTCGTATATTGAAGTGAATAATATATTCATATTGAAATCAACCCGAATATTTTGGACTGTATATTCTTTTTTGTGTTTTTTTTTATCACAATGACCGAACCTCCCTAATAAATTTTAATTAAAGATATAATTCGTTTACGCTTAACCCAACGTCAATATTAATGTGATTTATTTCAAGGTTTCTATCAGCGGAAGCGGATCGATGAAATCAACCAGTTGGTCGCGACTTACATGGGCAACGGAGACTACTCAGCCGTCGAAGCTATCACGATTACTTGGGAGAACATGGTGGCGAAAGTAACGTTCCAAGCCAGACCTACGTCACAGGTATTGTGAAGTCGCAATTACGATGGGCATCAAATTAAAGAGAGAGGGAGAGAGAATCTTTATTTGTCAAAGGATAACATACATAAAAATGCAATTCCGTAAAATGTGATATGCTGATGAGCATGGTAAAGATGCGAGGCTAGATGTAACATAGTCGTCAAAGCGTAGACATGGCCGTCCGTCTTACACAGAAAATTTCCAGCTTTTCCAAATATGATTAGAATTAGAGTTATTACTACACAGTTTTTTTTTCCAAATTACACTAGAATCAGACAAATAAATACATATTTTCCCAAGTTATATAACAATCAGAATTATAGCTACTCATTTTTTTCCCAATTTAGAATTAGAATTACAGAATTCGCAAATTGAACATTGAATGAAGCTCAGTTTATGTCAAATCAGAGACCATTCTCATAAGCATAATAACAGCAAATGTCTGTACACGGCATGATTGGCTCGTTTCACACAGTACAGTTCACCTGTGGCATTTTCAGGAAATCCAGAAATTAGATTGGAACATAAATACATCTCACAAATTAGGTTCGAAATAGAAATAGAATTGGAGCAAAATACTTCACAAATTAGATTAAAATTAGATTACAAGCATTTTGCTGTAATTAGTTTGTAGTTCTTGAAAATTTAGGTTAACTAACAAAAATGACGAAAAATAGTGATGTCTTCATATGTTTTTCAGGATGACACATTCCAACTGGTGCTCACGACCGACGGTTCTGTGACATACGCTTTCTTCCTGTTCGAACTGGAAGGAATGCAGGCGCAACACGGAATTCGCTTGCCCAATTTCGAGCCCTTGATGGGCTGGACTTCGACATTCGAGAAGCAATCTAGCATTGCCATTGATGACCCAATGCGCCCTGACAACTTCACCAACGCAGGCAAGTTTAGCCAGACTTGCACAGACTGCTGGATTTTCAAAACTCGCAACTACAACTAGAACTACTCACATTTCAAAATGTGCAACTAGAGATAGAACTAGAACTACTCTTTTTTCAACTCGCAACTACAACTACTGACATTTCAAAATGTGCAACTAAAATTCGAACTAATCACTTTTCAAAATGCCTAACTAGAACTAGAACTAGAGCTGTTCACTTTCCAAAATCTGCAACTAGAACTAGAACCACTCATTTTCAAAACTAGGAACTAGAACTACTACTACTCACTTTTCAAAATCTGCAACTAGAACTAGAACTATATTTTACAAGTTTATCGAAATTTCCAAGTAACCCTTGTGGATATTTCGTTGCTGACATGCTAACTCATTCTGAAATCACTGGACCCAGTTTGGGCCATTTTAGCTGTTGTTATTTCAAGATTTTACAGTAATGGTCGTTAATTTTTCAGGCAAGCTCGGAGTATTCGGATATATGCTCGGTAACCTGACAGGCCAGGGAATGAACGTGGATCTCTACTGCAGACAGTGGGCCGAACAACAACCCATTTTGGAAGCTAGTCCGGTTGGTTATGAATGCACAATCGCACCTAATAATACAGGCCTACTGAATTTGTTTGCTACTTACAAATGAATATTATCTTATCAACTAAGATATTTTGTATTCAGGTGCTGTAGGTTCTTTTAAACGAATTCCGAGGATTGAATATTTTGAATTTATTGAAAATAAAAATTAAAAATTTTACCGTCAACCACATCGTATTGTTACGTTGTCTAAAAGAATGATGCTTACCAATTTTTGCTCAATCCTAATCGGTAGAAGCGTAGTTGCTGCAGTTGAAAATTTTGGATTCGCAAAGATAGCCTGGACTGTGGGTAATCCAAGAATTATGAATGAAAAACTCAAACAACTTGGAAATATGTTAAATCTGGTTTTTGCATCTTCTTTGTAGACAACTCGGCAATTTCATGGGGTTGACCGTATAATTTGAAAAAAAAATTCTATAATAAATTCTAAAATTTGAAACTGTGCGTTTACATCTACCTGTTGGAATCGGGCCAAATTTGGTGTACAACGTTTTTCAGGCAACCTAACAATTTAATCAATCAATTTCCGGAATCTGAAAAAAAAATATTTTGAAACAACCCCACTGTACAACATCACCAGCTGACTCGATGACCTAACAGTGATATCGCTGATTAGTAGGGCGAATTTTTTTGACATGTCAAAAAAGTCAAAATTAGGTCAAAAAATGTCAAATTTTTTTACAAAGTTAAAACTTTTTTGCAACCTGCATTTCGTTTGTATCGTAGATGGTTGCACTGTCGGTGAACTTATCATTTGACATTTTACAGCTTGTAACCTAGTTTATAGGCCTACCGTTGTAGACGGCCCATTGTCGGCTCATTGTGAATCATAAACATTCAAACGAAACAAATAGGTTGACATGGTGTTATGCTCAACGTACTGCAATATCCTAACTGAAGAAAGACTGCGTGGGCATTACATGGTTCTTATGTCAAGAAGCAACACGGTTTGTCACCGGCAGTGTACGCACAACTTGAGTGTTGTCAGCAAACAGCTGCTGCTATTGAACGTTCTTTCTCCGTTCTTGGCAAGCTACTTAGTAAGGACAGACAATTTTTACCCGAGAATGTGGGAAAGTATCTTTTGTTGTACTACAAATTTTTTAAAATTATTTCTACGATAATGCGTAATGTTAAAATAAAGTTCTTTCATGTAAAAATTTGGCAGTTTCTTGAAGCAAAATAAGTTTTTTTTCAGTCCAAACTACTTCATAAGGACAGACATTTCCAACCAGAAATGAAGATGAGCAGTAAAATTCTAATATGATGTGGGAAAACACCTAATTTGCATACGTTAGGTCATATTTGGTCAAAATTAAGATTTTTAAGGTAAAAAAATGTGAAAATATTGATTTTTAAGCTCAAAATCTACCCCTTTTTTAGGTAAAAAAAATCGTCTTACTGATTAGTGATTACCATTTCGCTGAGACATTCCTTTAATCTGTGGTCTAGTCTGTCTTGTAAATTTAATTCTTGTCTTTTTCCAGATCTGCCCGCCAACCTATAACCTGCTGACCGTTGATTTTGATTACAATCCTCGCCCCTTGAGCGCCGTTTACGGGTTTATATTCGAGTTTGATTTCACGGAGCTGTCAGCGGCTGTGAATTTTGCCGGTATATTATCGAACGGTTTGTCGGATCTGAATTTCCAACTGACGTAAATTTTTCCTACCTCAGGTGGAAACTGCTTCCAAAAATCGTATCCGGCTGCTGATGGGTCTGGAGCTATTTGCTGTTATGGCCCGTACGGAGTAAGTTATCGTATGGTTACTATTTGCTGCGATGTACGTTTAATTTACAGCCTTAACCTGAAATTTTTGAGCAAATTTCGATTAATCTGATACCAAGCGCCTTTATCGTATTTATGCGGTCGATATAAAAAGATATTGCATCTAGCTTCAGGCGCATTTCTGAAGCTTCAGAACATTCGTCTAATTAGCTTTATGTCCATTAGGGATGTTCAAAAATGACTTTTTTTCCGAAATTGTACTGGCTACCTGATAAAATTGTTAGGTTACCTAATTCAAGCCTAGACAACAAATTTGGTTCAATTCCAGCCAGTAGCCGCATTGCTACAGGAGAAGAAAGTTTCTATTTATTATTCAAAAAGAAATAAATGTATAAATTTCACCCCATCAAAGTGTTAGGCTGTCTATAGAAACGATTTTCACCAAGTTTGGTTCAATTCTAACCAGCGGCAGCGGAGTTATTGCCATCGAAAAATTTGGATTATCAATAAAATAGTATTTACGGTAGCCAATTATTTATTATAGGTAAATACTGTTTTATTCAAATCCAAATTTTTCGATGGCAATAACTCTGCTTCCACTGGGTGAAATTGAACCAAATTTGGTGAACATCGTTTCTATAGACAACCTAACACTTTCATGGGGTGATAAGAAAATTCTGAATTTTTTATTTATCTATTTTTATATAATTAATCGAAATTTTCTTCTCCGGTAGCAATGCGGCTACTCGCTGGAATTGAACCAAATTTGGTGTGTAGGCTTAGATTAGGTAACCTAACAATTTTATCAAGTAGCCAGTACAATTTGAGAAGAAAGGTCATTTTTGAACACCCCTTTGTCCATTGCTATGCTTGGGCCTGAAATAAACTAGAAAGGCTGCATCTGGACTTCTGTAAGCAATTAGAAATACATCAATATTTTCAGCCAGGAGTCCCAGATTATAGTTCTCTTAATGCCTACTACCATTTTGTGCCATCAAAAATATTGCCAATTATTTTTTACCTCTAACGACCGATACCGATACCGGTTTGACTCTAATTTTGATGACATTATGTTCATATTGGAATTTCTAATTACATTTAGACTCTGCTTGAAAACGGCTTCAACAACATCGATTTCCTTTCCGGTGGTCAGCTTGTAAGATACCACACCGATGTCTTTTCGAGCGCATTGACCGCGCAAAGTTTCATTGGTAAGTGGAGTTAAATTTAATATTATTCTTCACCATACTTTATCCAGTAGTCTGTGTGATGTGCTGCTACACCAAAACTTGTTATAGTATGAAAATAGTATTGTGAAAGTGTGTGATAAGTCAGTGGCCGGCGGCCGCAAGAATGTACCATAGAGAGAAATTGGCCTGTCGTTTAGCAATCACGTTTTTCAAACTTAACATCATTACAACGCTTTTCTCTCTAACATAGGCGACGGGCATAGCTAACACAAAACAATTAATGTTGTATTAACGAAATACAAATATAACAATATCATTATTAATAAAAAATCGATAGTTTCATTTCATTTTTAATCATGATCTGCGCACAATGCTTTTCAGCGGCTAAGGAATAGATAATGGGGCTATCGAGACACGTTACTAATTGAAATATTATCTCGTATCAATGCTTGATCTTTGCATTGTTTGGCCCTTTGCACATCAATCAATGTGCCCACTCCTATCACATTTTCCTTCTACATATAATTGAGTAACAATGCAAGGTACTTTGGCTACCTTCGACTCAATTATGACACGGACCAATGTTCCTGAATTGATTTTATCGGCATTGTGCTGTTCTTTTTCTTGCATAGAAATGAACATCAGAGTAGGTTTCACCTTGCTTTTGAAATGATAGG
This sequence comes from Botryllus schlosseri, assembly GCF_051294905.1. Taxonomy (NCBI): domain Eukaryota; kingdom Metazoa; phylum Chordata; class Ascidiacea; order Stolidobranchia; family Styelidae; genus Botryllus; species Botryllus schlosseri. Next base: position 836,259 of record NC_137251.1, on the reverse strand, counting down.
ATCCTAACATTTCCTTACCAGTATCTGGACCTTCTCCGCTTAAACGGAATGAATGGTGCTGTATCTTCAATTGCAAATACCTTCATTTCCTAACATGTTCACAGCATTTAAACTGGAAACTATGCCAATCACAGCCTTGGCATCTTTCCGTGCTAGACTATGCTGATAACGCAATCTCTACTCTTTCTAGACGAGGATGTCAAGGTTCGCGATATCTGTTGCCAAACGCGAGAGCTTTGTGACTTGTACAAAGAGAAAAGACCGTCCACAACGTCACTCGGATACCAATCGGGGTTCTCCTTTGGATTCACCCAAATACTCAGAGGAACTATCACCACCATCTCTGTAACAGTGGTTATTGTCTGTTGTAAGTTTATTTTACAACATTGTAATGTTGTTTTCTCATTATCATGTATACGCTGCATAGCTTCAAACCTTCAATTACTACATTTTTGTCGATTTCACCATCTGTCATGAGTAGGGTGGTTTTTTTACATGTCAAATTTTGTCAAAATTGTAGTGTTAGGTCAAAATTGTTTAAACATTCAAAAAAAATTTGACCTCTGCATTTTGTTTGTATTGTAGATTTTGCACTGTCGTTGAACTTTTCATTTGACATTTTACAGCTTGTAGCCTAGTTTATAGGCCTACCTTTGAAGAAGGTCCATTGTCTGCTCCCTGTGAATCATGAACGGTCAAATGAAACAAATAGGTTTACATAGTGTTATGGTCATTGGTCACCGCAATATGCTAACTGAAGCAAGGCTGCGTGGGCATTGCATGGTTCTTTCATGAAGAAGTGCATGATGAATAATTGTGATGTAGATCTTTCGTTGTACTACAACAAATTTAAATTATTTCTACTATAATATGTGATGTAACTACTGGAATTCTTCATAGGACCAGATTTCGTTAAAATACTAGTTGGTCAGTTTTTAGGCCAAAAACATGTTTTCCGGCCAAATTATTGCGTAAGGACATACAGTTCCAACCAAAAATGAAGATTAGTAGTACAATTTTAACACTATGTGCGAAAATTTTGATTTTTTAGAGCAAAATCTTCCGTTAGTAGGTCAAAAAAATCGCCCTAGTCATGAGATATGAATCATAAACTTTGAAATACTAAGTAGTGACGATCGTGATTTTTAGAATTATTGATATACAGATGATGTCAGTAACAAAAAACCTTTCACTTTTTTAGCTACAATTGGGGATCCTACTTTCCAAACATGGGACGGCAACAGTTACTCGTTCTCGGCGGTTGGAGAATACCATCTGATAAAGACCGACTCCATATCGATCCAAGTATTGTCATTATCCATACATTTATGCTTGCTGATTTTTGTGCTGGTTTTATACCTTCTTCGGTCATGCATGTGACTGGCATTCATTTATTTTAGGGAAGACTCGTTCAATCCACGGATGTCGATAATAATCTTATTCGAGGGTCTGTACTGAGAGGAATGGCCATTCGTGATTTTGGATCAAGTGAGTTTCGTGCTTTTATCATATTACATATGCTGGTATTTACATTGTATATAGACAGTAGACACTCTACAAAAATACGTATCGCTATCGATGTATATTCTCTTACATAATAGCAATTGTTTATTTCATAGATATATTTATTCAGATGAAAAAATTAGGTTGAAAAGTATATTCATATTGAAATAAATCCCGAATATTTTTTCGGCTGACACTCGTCAGGGGTAATTGTAAGCATATCAACAATCGTTTCATCAAATATGACGTCGCTTAAACTCATTATGATACGATTGTTGATATACAATGTTCTTTCCAATTAGCTACCAGTTGCTGACAATAACCCCTGATGATTGTCAGCCGAAACTATTCGGGCTAATTTCAACATCAATACAAAAATATAATATTTTGGCAGAATTCTGGTTAGGTCTTATTACTTCGGGCTTGTCGCAAATCATGAATCATGATTGATTTTTAAAAATAAAATCTATCCTTTTAGTTTTTTTTCTATCATTACCGAGCACAATAACACATCGTTTTCTTAGCATATAAACTCTGAACGGCTGCTCTATATATGTAAATGTGAACCTCTGATGCCTCAAAATGGTCTCCTGCCAAGAATCGAACCAGGTACCTCAAGTGCCATGATAGTGGATATAACCACTGCGCCAACTACCCTTGTTGTTTAGCGTAGTTATGGAGTTGTTTTGATCATTCTGTTCGATCTGTTTTAGGCAGCCCAACCACGGTTGAGATACAACATGCGTACGGACAGAGTGATGCCGATATCAGAAACATGACCATCTTGGTTAACGGAAGCCGAATTGAGAACGCAACGTTGCTGTCACAAAGAGGTAATCCGTTTCATTTCTGGTACATAACTACCAATTGACTGATTTGCTTGATAGCTTACTTTACTGGGATTTCAGTACTCAAATCCTTGGTTGTAACCAAGTCACAAGGTCCCGAGTCAGACGTCAATGCTACTTATATAGTTTTGACTCGGGTTAAGTTGAGTCATTTTCAATTCACCGAGTCAAGTCCGAGTTCAAGTCAGGGTTCAAACGTTCCAGTCCGAGTCAGCTGGTTGAATGTTCAGTTTTGAGTTGAAACCCTGTGTGCGACTCATTTTTTTACAGCTCCGGATGATATCGAATGCCCCGCATTGATAATATAGTAAATTTTCCACTTTCAAAAGTTTCTGGTCCTAATTTACAAACACCAGTACTGATAGACGAAATACCAATAGTGTGGTAACATACTATTCTTCAGAATCATAAAATGCCTGTCTGGGCCGTCCGAGTCTCGAGTCATGTGACTTGTGCAAATTTAGTCAATACACAAATTGCCTTGAGTCAAGTCATTTCCCATGACCAAGGTTAATTACAATCCTGCTTGAATCATTGCGTTTAGCCCTAATAGCAACCGAATTCAACTTATACTTTAGACTTAACTTTTGGAAGCATCGTAATCTCTTCACTCCGAAGTAAAAACGACGGCGTCCTGCTCATGATCGGCCAGGACTATCAACTGGACATCAGGGCCTCTCCGAAGACACTGGTACCTCTGGTATCATCGTCAACTTCTCAAATTGGAAAGGCAAAAGGATTGTACGGTAATATGAACCAAACAGCTTAAAAATATTTTTTATAAGAGGTGGTCAGTAAGAACTGCTAGTAGGGTTATACTAATTATTCAAGTGGTTATGACTATGAAACTTTCAACATTTCCGATGATCTAACTTTTTCAAAGTACTCAAGTAGGTTTGATCTACTTGCACTGCTTACTCAAGTTTGAGACAACTTTCACTACTATACGAAAATAATACTTCATTTTACACTTAGGATTTTGGAAAGTAGCTCTGATCCAAGTTTGCAACAGATTTATGATAGAAACCGTCATGATATGAACCGCATGAAATAGCCACGGCAGTAACTGCTGAATATATTTTCAAATATTGTACCGGTTTGTCATGTTATTACTCATATTGTATTAGTCGCGGAGTTGCTAAAAAAATATGGAGCTTAGACCATAGTAACTTGAATATTTTTCATGCGTCTCATTACTTGCACTTCAAGTAGATTTTACATGTTTTGGAATACGCTACCTTTACTCGAAATTAACCAGAGTCTTACAGGAATTCTTCCACTTCCGCTTCAGTGGTAATGCTGATTAGTTTGATCACTCTTTCTTACCGAAATCTAAATCTTTCATTTTGTTTTTGGATGTTCATGGCATAATCGCAATCTCTACAGGATTTTACGACGACAACGCTACCAACGATTTCGAGCTTCGTTCCGGAGATGTGTTGGCTTTTGACAGCCTGCAGTTCAGTTCTTTCGACCCGGCCGTCAGCGAATACCAGCAGAGAATGAATGAGTTTGTGAGCGACGGAACCGTCTTGGAAGAAAGCGTATTCGATTTTGGATCGTCATGTGAGAATGAAGTTTATTACTTGAAACTGTCACAACTGATTGTTTTGAGCGCAGTATACAGTATTGTATTATAATAACATATAATATCAGTATGCCTAGCATTGATGAACAAATTTCTTCACAGGGATCGTTTATGAAAATGAGAGTCTCTTTAACTACGACGCAGGAGAGTCTTGGACGACGTATAACAATCAAACCTTCACGCCGATATACCTTCCGCAACTTCTGAACGAGTCATCCAACGCAATGCTGGACCAAGCGAGAACGTTGTGTAATGTAAGGCTTTGTAAATTATCATCTTAAACTGCCTCAATCTGTTTTATCATCAAACTGCTAACCGGAAGTAAATGCTGCTGAATGATAGAAAAAAAATTTGTGAATGATAATGAACAGAGATGGTCAAAGGTACCTTCCTTTCTGCTCAAGTAGAAGTAGAATTCTGTCATAACTTTCTACTGCAGTAGAAGTAGGGTTACCATATTTTGAGATTGTAAAAGAGGGCACTTTTTAAAAGTTTTAAAAGCTGCACTACCGGACGGGAAAACGGGTGATTTTGAAATTTTTTCTGCTGTGACAACATGAAGCTGTTGACGAAAATGACGCATGATCAAAAATACCCAATCACAGACCTCGATTTGTCAGAAATTTTTCACATCACCGAAATCTTCCTAGAAAGATAGTAATACTCTGACAGTTGAAGACTAAAATCTCCTCTCTTGCAGAGCTCAAGCGGCTACAGCCTGACGTGTCTCCGTACCTTCCTGTTGACAAACGACTCGGCTCAAGCGTCTCAAGTCGTTGCGACTGAACAACAAGTTGTCACTCAGCAGGACGCATTAAGTATGACTCTCAATGGCTGTACTTGCAATGTTTATAACATCTGATTCTTTACAGATGAGAAGTAAAATGTTCTACTTCATGTAATTAATCGGTGATAATGATTGTAAGAATGTATTCATAACCCACTAATGCTTATTTTTCCATCTATCATAGGTTTTACTTCGATCAACTGTTCCAGAATTTTTTTAAAAGTTGTTTGCTTTCGATAAGAAATAGTTGATTTATTGATAGTTACGCTTTTTTGAACGCTTAATCCAAAAAAAGTTTGTTAAAATTGCTGATTAGCTCTAGTTTAAGAGATAAAAACTTTTTTCATAATTGTATGTGGATCTGCATAATATGACAAGTCTTGGTGCACATTATTGAACTCAACAGTACCAATATACAAGCAGTGTATTAATTGCTTGTGTTTATATTCCAGGATAGTAAATGCAGGAAAATACAATTATCATATTAGGCATAGATTTATCTCCAATCAAATAGATTAACTTTTTGTAAGACATAAAATTATAATATCTGTTGTTGAAGGTAACAAAGACTGCGTGAGATAAGAAATAATTTCACCCCTTCACTGTTTCAGGTACGAGACCGCCAGCATGGGTGACTAACATCACAGAAATTGAAGTGCAAGTCGGCGAATCATTCACGTTCACAATTGAGGCAAACAGCACGTCAGGCATCACGTACAGCTTGGGTGGAACAGTGGCTAACAGCACAGATGTCACCATCGATCCTGCAAGTCAGTTGAGCCAGGGTTTCTACTTGCTACGCTACCTTAGGAACACAATCAATATGCTATCATTCAATTGAATAGTGTATTCATATTGAAATAAACCTGAATATTTTTGGCTAGGACTTTTTAGGGGTATCGCTAGCAGCTAATTGGGATTGCAAGAGAACATTATGTATAAAGAATCGTATCACCAAATATGATTTCACTTGCATAAATCGTACGACTGCTGATACACATTGAAATCCGTACCAGTTGCTGCCGAAAATATTCACGTTTATTTCAATATCATTACATATTAATCGATTCTATATTGAAAGTTTGTACCTCCGCGCTAATATTATTCATATAAAAACTTACAGTTATGTTAAAGATGGTGAATCAGGTTATGTATAGCTGTTGTTCATGTTCAAAATGATTCATCATCCACGTCAGAGCTATTCAACTGGTGGCGCGGTCCGAATGTGGACCTTTACAGTGTTCAATTCGAACCTTAGACTCAATATTTTCTTGTATATTATACCATAACCAAGTGGAATAAATATTGCCAATCTTTCTACTAGGATTGACTAACAGAACAATAAATGCATTTCGCTTATTTCTATTGGTAATATCGATTTACCGGATTTAGTATATAGTTATACCGAATTGCATTCCTGCGACTGTCAATTATTTCATGTAAGTTACAACCGACCTAATAAAATATCAAGCTATTGTAACTGGACCTGTGATATAATAGTTGGTTAGTCCTCATCTACGTGTTCATATCATAACTGCAACTTGAATGAATTCTAAATTTCAGCCGGAATCTTCACATGGACACCGACTGACAACACGAGTTTGTCCGTCATATTCATGGCCACTGCTGACGGTCTCACTACCGAGCTTGGAGTTCTTGTAAAACTCTGCGATTGCAGTAATAACGGAAGCTGTAGTTTCAACAGACAGCCTTTGGTTGCCGCTGATTCAAATTCGTTTGAGGTAAGAAATCTATTTGTGTTATATTTAAGTAAAATGTATCAGTGTATCGAAAAACTGTGATGACTTGGTTAGCTATTTAACCGAGTTATCTTTGATACTTTGTGAGTTGGTCAACAGTGATTATCGCTTGATTTAAGCTCGATATATCCCTTAATTTTGTTTGCCATGCATTTGCGCTATAGATAGCCATGCTCCAGACTATTCGCATGGCGTGTAAGTGGTATCGTTTTCCTTGTGCCTGCGAAATATGTACCATACCAAACTGTTCAAGTCAACGTTTCTTAAACATTGTGTCCGTGAAAGGGCAAGATTGAAATAAATCATCAAGAAACTACGAAACTTGATTGTCTTTTGGTAATGAGTTGGTGAGGGGTACTGTGAAAGTAATCACGTTTTTATTTTTAGTCATTAGGTAGCTTTTTCTAGGCATGAAACAGCCTAAATAGACACATTTTACTTACTCATTAGTTGGCTTTCAGACATAATGTAAAGATTTGGATATGGAGATGACAGTTTTAAGTCATTTTGGTGCTATAAAGTGTAAGATTTAATATTAAGTGCTGGTTGAATCCAATATTTGAATGATTTTTGAACTTACGTTTGAATCTGCTCTTGTGGATCGGGCCTTATTCTCATTCTCCTTATTTCTAGTCGCTTCTGTCGAGACAATCAAAAAATCAAACCTATCGTTTATATTCAGATCTACGGATGCAGCTGCACCGATGCATATTCCGGTGTCAAGTGCGAAGATGACAGAAACGAATGCGACGCCTCGCCTTGCACCACTGGTATTTGTGTTGACAATGTCGCGCCCTTATCGGGATACACGTGCGCCAATGCATCTTGTCCAGAAGGGCAAACCCTCATCGAGAGTCAATGCTATGCTGTCGGTACGTATATACTCGTGGCACGTGGCAATTCTAATTCGAAATTTCTAGTTCCGGAAACACTGTGTTGTAAGGTTATCTTAAAACACAAAATCTTTTCTCGAATTTAGCTGGCTGGTTAGTAAAATTGTTAGGTTGTAGATCAAATTAGGCTCTCTTCCAACATGTAGCAGTGTAAAAAAATAAGTGTGAAAAAAATTAGATATATTTTTAAAAATGTTTCACGAATTTTAAATGCTATCCCATGGATGAAATTGTTACCTTGTCTAAAAATGATGCATAGCAAATTTGGCTGTATTTCCACCCGCAGAAGCGAAGCTTTAAGAGTAGAATTTCCCGCCATAAATATCATTTTTTGCAAATCCAAAATGTTTGACTCCAATAGCTTCGCTTAGACGGGTTGGAATTGAGTCAGATGTCTTGTATTTAGAGCAATTTCATGGGATAACCGATGAAATTTAATGTCAAAAGTAATTTTTAGGTAAAAAATTCTCGTTTTTAATGTCAATAAATGAAAACTCTGCTCATATTTCATGGGCAGCTTAGTGCTATAGCAATCTGCTAGCTGTTTGCTAATAGGTGAAAAATTTATACCTTTTACATTTCAGACTACTGCGTGAATAACACCTGCTCTCAAGTGTGCAGTAGCGAATCAAATGGAGCAATCTGTTCGTGCAATGTTGGATACACGCTGGACACTGACAACACCACATGCAATGACGTCAATGAATGCAATGTTGCTACTGACTCGTGCACAACTCAAACAAATACCGAATGTAAAAATTCAATTGGAAGCTACACGTAGGTTGCCGTTACATTTGGTGGCTTCGCCATTTTCCATGGACTTGAATATACATAGTCGACGATTTTTGATGTACAATGTTCGTTTTAATTCTCAACAAGTTGCTGACGATTACCCCTGACGAGTGTCAGTCGGAAATATTCAGGTTTATTTCAATATGAGTATACTATTCAATTGTGTATTGAAGTACTCTACCTCCAAGTATCTCTTTAACTACTCAACCATGTATTTGTATTCCTTTGATATGTAACCCTGAACTATATATATCAATGTTTACCGTATTGACTATCTTTTTAGGTTACTTCCACTTCTGCTTAACGAGTTTTTGTACACTTTTGATTATGAAAAAAAGAAAGTGGTTGCAATACAAGTTTTCGTCACTTTTTTCAGTGAAATAGTCATCATAACATGCCTGTGGAATATCTACTGGGTTATGATAACTGAATATGTTTTGCAGTTATTTGTAATATCACTGCTTGTGATGTTTTCGAATTTGCTGCTTATACTTGTAATTGAGTGGAAATGTATGGCATTACTTCTTCAATTTAAGTATCAATTCTGAAGTGAGTACCTATCTCTCACAGGTGCGAATGTAAGACTGGTTACAGCGGCAATGCCAGTATTGGATGCGTCGATATCAATGAATGCGATACCGACCCGTGTAATGCGACCACTCAATCTTGTGCAAATCTGCAAGGATCATTCCAGTAAGTTAAACTCTCTCATACTGTTCGATGTATTTAGCATTGCCGACCCGAGTCGCGATTCTATGGTGACTCGACTTGGCTTGAGTCAATTTTTGTATTGACTCGACTTGTGCTCGCGTCATTGTTTCATTGAGTCAAACCAAGTCATATAACTCGAGACTAGGACGGACTAGACCGACATTACATTGTAACTTCGAAGAATAGTAAAGTTGTCAAATCATTGGTATTTGGTCTATCAGTCCTGATGCTTGAAAAATAGGGCGAGAAACTGTTAAGGAACTGTTAAGAAACTGTTAAGAAACTGTTAACTGACTGAGGAAATATGATATTATGAATGCGCGACATTCTATATCACTCGGGCAGAGTTGATAAAAGTGGGTTGAAACGGATTGAACTGAAAATTGGACTCGGCTGTCTACTAGCTGACTTGACTTGGTGGTGAATTGCAAATGACTCGACTTATATACATGAATTATTGTGCACAGCCCTAAATTTGATGTATCTCACAGCTGAAACTGCATATAGAATATTGTTTTCTGTGCAGATGTGATTGCAAAGCGGGCTTCACAAATGTCAGCGGCTCGTGTGAAGATGTCGACGAATGCACGGAGAGCACTGCGAATTGTGAGAGCTTGCAATCGTGTGTCAACAACTATGGGAGCTACAGGTTTGCTTAAATTACTGTTGTAAGCTTATCAGAACGTTTGACTATGTATTACTATCTCTATAGCTGGCGACCCGAGCACTGAAAATTATTAAAACTAGTCTTAATCGAAAGCTAGTGTCACACTAATTCCGAAAATACTATAGAATCTTTTCGGGGCACTGGAACCACCGAAATAGTCATTAAAGTGTGGCATTGTAGTTCTACTTGTTCTTTACGACGTTATTTTGACTTCTACTCAAGCACCAACGATCACTACTTGGCCCACCTCTAGCTAGGATACTTTATATTCAATAATTTAATTTTGGTATCGATTTCATGATTTTAATTTCAGCTGTCCGTGTATATCCGGATATCAGGCTACCGCCGACCCAGCCGTTTGTGAAGATATTGACGAATGCGCGACAAATTCGCATAGTTGTCCTGGGGACAGTTCGTGCACCAATCAAATACCGGGTTTCACGTGAGTACTGGTCCATATATATATTCAATACGTGAGTAATATAACAATATGAATGCATCTGCTTTCTCCAGTATTTCTCATATCTGAAAAGTTTTCAGGCAACGCTCCAACTATAATAGGACAATTAGAAAATTTTTAGCTTTCCCGAATATGATTAGAATTATCATGATAGCTACACGTTTTTTTCCCAAATTAGATTAGAAATCTAGTCACTGAATTCAAAATTGCGCGAAAATCTAATTAAATTCTGAATTTTCAACTTTTTCAGATTTGACGTGAATTAGAATGAAAGCTACCTAGATATTCCAATATATATCAAAATTTCAATTAAATTTCGAATAAGAAAGGCGACAAAATTTCAGTTCACTTCTCATAAGAAAAACGGCAAATGTCTGTACAGCAAGCTTGGCTGGTTTCGCATTATATACTTCTCCTGTAGCATTTTCAAGAACACCAGAAATTGGGTTGTCGTTAGAGTTACTGAATTCGCAGAAAACTTGGAAATTGAATTATATTCCGAATTAAAATGAACAGTAACAAAAATATTTCACAGATTATATTACAATTAGAATACCGCCATTTTCTTCTAATCGTCCAACTTTGGCTATATCTTCTGCATTTTATCACAGTTGCATTTGCCGAAATGGATATCAGTACAACAGCACCACGAATTCTTGCGACGATGTCAATGAATGTGAAGACAGAAATGGACTCTGCGGCCATCTATGCACCAACACAGACGGTAGGTTATTTTGTTATACCGTGCAGCCATGGCTTCTTTTGTGTAGGATATTTCCTCAATCATGGTTTTCCCATCATTTCAGGGTCAAGAACATGTAGCTGTGATGCAGGCTATAGCCTCGGTACAGACGGCGTGACTTGTGCAGATATTGATGAATGTCTCGCGTCACCTTGCCATCAAAATTGCACAAACTCTGTGGGTAAGAATCAGAACGGCCTGTGTTTATGTTTATATCGGAGGTAGTAGAGTTCGACGTTCATTACCTCGCCTGGGAGGTTTCCGAGCATATATTTCAACGTGAATATATTATTCAATTGTATATTGAAGTTCTCAACCTGAAATAGTCTCTTATTCAACTTTCTTCACAATTGCAGCTTCGTACGATTGCTCATGCTTCTTTGGATTTGAGAATGTCAATGGTACGTGCACTGCAATAACACAATGCTCTGCCAACTTGACTCTGGACTGCGTCAACGCCGAGTGCTATGTGGACATCGGTGTCGCCAAGTGCCAATGCAAACCGGGTAAACTTAAAATTCAACTGTCATCAATGCACATTTACTATGCCTCAAATTGCCGTTCAGGATACAAGCAGTTGAACTCCACGCATTGTGAAGACATAAACGAGTGTGAAACGAATGTATGCGACTCCAATAGCGACTGCGCAAACGTACGAGGCTCATATGAATGCTCATGCCAGCAATATTATGTTGATGGATCTGGCTCAGATGATCGAACTGATGTGTCCTGCGTTCGTAAGTCAGCCTTATTAATATTATTCTGTAAAGTTAAATACATTTGGGAGCTGTGCCATGTCAAACATATGAGATTGCATTTGAATAATATATTGATATTGAAATAAACCCGGGTATTTTAGCTGACACTCGTCAGGGGTAATCGCCAGCGAGTAATGTGGAATTGAAACGAACATTGTACATCAAAAATCGTATCACCAAATATGACATCACCAGCATGTTTATTCGAATGAGGCAGGCGGACAGATAGTTTAAGCTCACTATTTATAGATTATATCCATACTCCTTTTCTTGGCACAAACTACGGTACCTTGGCTTGACTCCAAGGCTTCTCCCGAAAAGAAGTCTCAATAATTTTTCGCACAAATAGAATTAGTTTCTTTTCAATTCTCTACTAGTTGGTGACGATTACCGCTTGAGAGTGTCAGCCAAAAATATTCTCGTTTATTTCGATATGAAAATACGATTCAATTGTCTATTGACGTTATGTGCCATCATAAGCCTCTTCAAATCTGCTCTTTTGCATCAAAGAAAATATGTTTTGCAGCTGTTACGCCACCAAGAGCCAACGCCGTATCAGGAAGTTCTTTGGGTGATGACTTCATCTACGTGACTTGGTCGAAACCAATCTATGTTGACAATATCAGGTTTCATGCTTTGTTATGATTTTATTCTGTGATCACTTTGTAATTAGGGCTAGACAAAATCGTGTGCACAAGTGATTGATTTAGAATCGAGTGATAGGCTTCGAGTCAAGTCTTCAAATATCTCTCATTTATGATTTCTTGACAATATGAATGATATGGAAAGTTGGAACATGACCTGATTCCTTGCACTCGGTGACAATGCTGTGGTTTGTTCACGACTTCAATGTATATGTCATTTCCACTAACAACTTTGTACTATATGTTTGTACATATGTTTGTACTATTCAAGGCTTCCACAGTGGCAAATAGTATCAAACTATAATTCTCATCGCTAAATTTACTCTTAGTATGCATATAATTTCAGCACCGGAATCATTGTGTCCAGCGTTATTCGTAATTTACGAATATCAACTATCCATATATTGTAAATATCAACCTTTCCAGGGTTTCGATTGCTCTCAAAGACTCGTCAGTCGCTGTGACTCAGCAGAACGTGACGGGTGACACTACATCGTTCAATTTCACCTCTCTCAACTTTGACACGGAATACACAAGTGAGACATTTCAGATGAATTCAGGGCATATCAAATATTCATGTTCTGAATCTCGATTACCCTGTCTTTATAGCTCTCGGTTTTTCAAGTATTGGCGGTGGCAAACTCCTTTTCACATGCTGATTATTTCACATTTCCATGATTTCTTAGCTGATTTGCGATTCATTATTTAGTAGTTGTCGCGTTTTGACCAAAAATGCAATGACCTTTTCTTGTACTTTCGTGTGTGCTAGTGAATAATCATGTCATCGTTGTTCTGAATGCACTCAATCAGTCATGAAAATCAGATGAATTGCTGTGGATTATCTTATGAGATTTTAAATTTTTTGTTTCAGTTTCCATGCAGTCTGTATACAAGGGTGTGGAGAGCATATCGTCAACATTCGATGTAACCACCACTTTCACGGTCAAACCTCCATCGTTGCCTGCTATTGCAGACGCAGACGTACTTGCCAACATCATAACAGTGAGTTTAACTAGAGTTAGACAATTTTGTACAGATTATCAGCATTTCCATATTAAATTAGAAATAGAATTTTACTTACACAGTTGTACACAACTTGTTTTAGGTGTCTTGGACTCAAATTTCGCAGCCTTGCTCAAGTGTTCGAGTGTACTACAAACCAGAAAACGGCACGGAATCATTTATCGATGTAGCAGATGCAGCAACAACCCAGGTGAGATGCGGTGATATATCTGATTGTCTTGTGAGTTAGGAAGAATGTGTTTACGCTCTCTTTTACCGCGTTATTTTATTTGCGGTAACATTTAATATAATTTACCATGATGATGTGTGTTATTTTGTGCATTAATGTTAGGTAATGATGAATAACACGTTTGTCTTTAGAGCACAATCACATCTCTTGAGTCCGCGACCAGTTACACGTTTGAGGCTGTCTGCATTTACAAGGAAGTGGAAAGCTCTCGAAGCAACGCCGTGTCAAGATTTACTAGTAAGTATCTTATTTATCTTTATTTTGCCTCGATTATGTTGAAATTTACAAAGTGAAATGATTCTGTATGTGAGAACTTTATTCGTTATCTGCTGATTAAGGCTGGGCAAAATCGAATGCCTGAGTGATGATGTGAAAGTTGAAATATGTACCTTTTATACTACCACAAAGAATATAATGCCTGTTTTATATCATAATAAAGATAATTTGGTATTTTTCACTATACCTATTTCATTGCACTTTGTGGCCATACTGTGGGTTGATCATGATTTCACAGATACCTCATTTCCACTAAGGTGCATAGCTTTGTAATACCCGTATCGTATGTTGCTTCTAGAGAGTAAAAAATACTATTCATACTATACTTGTCATTGATAAATTAGCGGAAAGGAGCAGATAATTTCAGTACTCAACTCAAATCATTAGAATGAATACTCGAGTCAGATTCAAGTACTCAAATCATTTTGCTCAGCTCTGGTCCAGATGCTAATGCTGACCTTTCAACGTACGCAGAATACAACATCTCTAAATCATATTAGTAGCTGCTATGTCCGTGCATACTAAGTTCTAATATTTCTCACTCCTCAGGACCAGATGCTCCAGTGGATGCAATGCAAGTTACAGACGACTCCATCGCTTACGGAGGGGCCAAGATCAACTGGACCGCACCCGCGAGGAGTCCGGCCGATTACCAAATACAATTCAGCCCAACAGGACCGTCTGCTACCATTGGTGAGGTCCACAAACTCTGGCAATAGTCCTAATCCTATATCGTGGCTGTGTAATTATAGTGGCTACGGTCCGTCCATTTTACATAGGGTTACCATACGTCGTTCTTTAGGAGGATTTGTCGTCCTTTTTCAGGAAATCGAAGATGTCATTCAAGGACGCCCAAATGTCCTTCTTTTTAGGCAATTCCCCATCCTTTATAGCTTTGACAGCCAGGCCTTTGTACAGGGACTACTAAAAAACGCAATAAATGCCATAAAATCTGGATTTTGGCGACAGTAACAGCCTGGTTGACTCAAAAATAGGTCAATAATAAACGTCTTTATGGTACAGCGGGTATTTCGGGAGTCGAGTTGTAAAAACGACCTTTTTTTAGTCAACACAAGATCATTTTTCGTAAAAATTTTCAAATTACACGTTTTCTCGTCCGCCAACATAACTTTAGTAACTCAAAATATGGTGACCCTAATTTTACACATTTTGAGAAAATTAACTTTATGGAAAGTTTTCATATTCTTTCGGCCATGGTTAACTTTGAAACATTGTAAAAAACACAAACATGGCCGAAAAATATGAAAATCTTACAGAAACTTGATTTTCTACGAATTTCAAAATGGGTTTCAAAATTTGGGAAAATTTACTTTGAGCTACTTTGATTCAGACCTTGTATATGCTATTGCACTTGAATTAGTTATGTCTTGTAAACTGCCACTCCAACTTTGACCTCGTCTGATTCTCACCACATTCTCGTATAGTTGCAAAGCCTCAACAAAAATTTTATTCAGATATCTCCACTCTGTCGGCCGTTATTGCTGACCTTGCGCTCGACACAAATACCGTCATTTCGGTCTTCTCTCTGAATCAAGGCCTGTTGAGTAGCACAGCTGCCCAAGTTACAGGTGAGTAGATGAGTCTGGGTTGCTTTTTTCATTTGTATTTTAGATCCCTGCAGTACGGTGGGTTTTTGAACAAAATCTGGTAGATGTGAATGCACAGGAGTTGAAAAAATTTGAATTTATTACGAAAAAAATTTGAAAAAATGTTTTCAGGTTTTACTATCAACCCCATGAAATTGATAAGTTGTCTAAAAGAACGATGCTCACCAAGTCTTGCTCTATTCCGACCAGTAGAAATGAAGTTATTTCAGTTGAAAATTTTAGATTCACAAAAATAGCCTGGACGGTGGGTGTAGCGGTCGCTGCAACGACTTGTTGCAAGACACGCTGGTATAGTGCTTGATTGGAGTCGATGCTACAGCTACAGTTCCGGTTGTACGCACTAGTCGACTGACTAATGACCGCTCTGAGTACTCTTGCAATCCTGACCGCACACGCAGATCCCAGGAGCTTTCTGTAATAACACAGAACAGCCAAATATTAGTAGCAGTGGTCAGAAACTTGTAGATTTACCAGGATCAAATCATACTGCAATATATTAACGAATATAGAAAGAAAAAAGTTAGATGTATCTAATTGTCTGTATACGACTCTGTGGTTGAAGCGAGAGCACACCCGCTACACTGGCGATCTCTCAAAGCATGTGCTTCACAGACTACTTTATCGATATAAGATTAAGGTCATGGTAAATGAGGTTAGGTGCAGGGTTGCGTGGGAAGATTATTGGCACCCTGGTGGGACAGTTGTTACAGTGGGTAATCCCAGAATTATGAATGTAAAACTCAAATCACTTTTGCTTCCACAGGTAGGAATTGCCTCAAATTTGTTTTGCATCGTTTTTGTAGACAGCTCAACGATTTCATGGCGTTGTGAGTGAAATTTGAAAAAAAAATCCATTTTTTTGATAATTCCAAAATTTTCGAACAGATTTAATCGAGCCAAAGCCAAGTGAATCCCCGAAATCCAGAAAAAAAATTATTTTTGAGCAACCCTTGTGCATATTATCAAGAGAGAGCATACAAACATAGATTCAAATGAAAACCAAATTGGCAAATTATGATGCAACAGTGGTATTTTAATAATGCCAGTCGTGGTAAATTACTGATAGTCACAACAAAAACAGAGAAAAGATTAAATAATGCAATGCACTGAAAGCGTTTCTATATGTCATTGTTATTGCCACTAGTTCAGTTTTGTTGTGACAAATGCGCCAATCAGCGTAAATGACAGCACCGCCACATTTTCTAACAAGATATTAGTAAGTTCGCAGCAGATTTGGGATCTTTCTTTACGATTTCTTTCCGCAATGTTCAAGAACGATGGGTCAATTATTGATTGAATTGCAATTGAAATTATTTTTGAAATTTTGTTAATTTTTTATTTACAAAGTGTTTGTCGCATCAACCACGCTGGACACCACCACAACAACGACGGGGCCGGTCACCACAACAACAACAACAACGGACATCCAGACTACAACTGAAGAGACAACAACATCGACTACCACAGTTGAAACTCCCACGACAGGTATTTCACCGTTCTCAATGCTCAATACTGCACGGTTGCTATCTTAGCCATAATTAGTGTGATTATCACTATTAGCTTTTTCTACTAAGGATATTTCGACGCCTTCCAATATGAATTGCTTGGAACATAATATCAAATTACAACTAGCGTCTTTTGATGCTCTGTTTGACAACTCATGTAGTTTTAATTTCTCGTGGAATTTTAAAGACAAGAAGAACAGATAGTTATGTTGCTATATATTGAGTATGTTACAAATATATTATATGCTGATATAATTGTAGTTACGGGTTACGGCTAGTTACTCATGTTAGTGCAGTAGCGTAGCCGGTGCAGTGGCGTAGCCAGCCAAAAAATAAGGGAGAGGTTTGAAATAAAATAAATTCTCTAGCAATTCATATTCAATGGTGATATTAAATTCACACGTAGGTAAGCATGTTTTGTGTAGATCCTTTTCACATATGCAGCATATAAATCGAGAGTGAGTAATTATGTTACGTCAAGTTATACCATGAACTAGAATTTTGGTTACAAAAGGTCCGTACTGCCAATTAAACAATTTTACGAGGCCATCAGATGGTATCTGCCATTTTGGTCTGATCATAATTTGGTTCATGGCCTTGTTATCTGCATCGCTACTGGGTTTACTATACTATTTGATCGTATATTCATATTGATATTAACCCGAAAATAAAGTAATCTTTTTAGCCGGATGATTTGAATCTGCATGCCAAGACGTCATATTTGGCAACACGATTGTTGACATGCAATGTTTTTTTTCCATTCTCCACTAAATGCTGACTTACCCCTGACGAGAGTCAGCCGAAAATGTTCGGGGTTTATTCTAATATCAATATACTATTCAATTGTATATTGAAGTTCTGTACCTCCAAGAATCTGTTGAAATACTGGTTTAATCCACGCGTAATATATGGCATGGTTGTAATTTAGCAAGAAATTCATACTCAAAAGTTTATATGGTACAGAATTTTGAAATAGCGGCAATTCTGATTAATTTGTGCTGTAGTTAGAATAGCAATATTGGTAGTGAGTAGACTTGAAAATGAAGAAAGATTCTATCATTTTTTTTGTGATTTCCGTATTTTTGAATGCATAATTTGTATCCTAGCATCCCCCACAACCTCTACCTCAGCGAGTGCCACAGTAGAAATCACTGCATCGCCTGATTCAACAACCACCGACAACATTGTTGTGGCTGAGATTACCACCTCTGAATCAACCACAATTGAGTTCACCACCCCTATATCGACAACTGCCGAGTCCAACACCCCCGACTCAACCACCCCTGAGTCAACTACTCCTGAGACAACTACTCCTGAGTCAACCCCCTCTGATTCAACCCCGTCTGAGTCACCTACGGAATCAACAGCCTCCACAGAGTCAAGCCCGGAATCAACTACTACCACCGCCACCACCACTGCACCAGGTAGATTACATGCATGTCACTTAGCCTCATCCAGTGTTATAACAAGGGCTGTTCACAATGATTCGAGTATGAGTCTGAATCGGGTATAATTCTAATGATTTGAGTCGAGTATTGAGAATTCATTTTTTCGAGTACTGAAATGAGACACTCCATGGCACTAAGAGTTGATTTTGCAACGAGAATTGAAGTTTTGATACGATTTTCCACTTTGGAAGGCTGTAAACCCCAATTGGTCTTATTGCAACATACGAAACAAGTAGCGCAAAGCTTTTCATGTTACTAGTAATGACATACCTGTGATCGACCCACAGCGTTGTCACAAAGTGCAATGAAATAGGCATGGCCGTGGAAATACCAAATCATCTTGAATCTGATGTAGAAACGCCATTATATTCTTCCATTCATACGGTACTGTTTAAACTCAATTCAGAATCTCTCAAGTACTCGAATTTGTCCAGCCCTAGTTATAACAGTAGATTTGTATAAAAATTGATTGATCCAAGAAAATAATCAATTTGAAGTGTCGGTAGCGAGTTGCATATTTTACATTTAGTTTTATTTTTGTACAACATGCACTCTCTCTCAATGGGAAGTACAATTCTCTGGATGACATGCCTCTGATATGTAAGAATGTTGAATTTTGTTGTTTTTATAAATTTAGATTACGCATCATTCACCACAAATTTCAGAACATGATGTCTTATAGATTTGAAGCGTTCTTTTGTCGATATGATAAGTAGACCTGTATTTTCTGTGTGAGGGAGACTAATTATGGCAATTTATACGACTGATTGACAATGAATATGTTATATATCGGGGTATTGTGATGAATATTAATTTTTCTACTGGCTTTACTGTTTGGAGTTCTTCTAATATTTGCTGTTGAAGGTTGTTAATATTTGCTGTTGAATGATGTCTTGGTCAGGTGTATCGAGTTCAACGGATGGTGTGATGGCTTTTACTAATTACATAACAATGAAAACGACGGAAAAAAATAACTTTGCACTGTCAAATTCAACATCACAGACACTTTATACGAACACTATACCAATTCTCTTCACTGAAATTGTCACTGCAACCATTAGGACTTCATCATCAAATCTAGCTACTAGTTTAAGTCGACATACTGAAACTACCACTGGTGACACTTCAGCCCCGGCTACTACTTCAGGCCCAGTTACTGACTTTAACGACGGTACTACAACAGATCCAGCTACTACGTCAGGTCAAGCGGCTAAATCTACCACTGGTCAAACTACTGCAATGTATGTATCTGCTACATCAGGTCAAGAAATAAAATCCGTCACTGATATTAAATCAGCCCCTGCTACGACTTCAGGTCCAATTACCGAGTCTACTGCTAGAACAAATCTAGGTACTACGTTGGGCCAACGTGCTCGATATATTGCTGGTATTACATCAAATCAAGCTACTAGCTCAGATCAAACTATCGAATCTACTGCTTATACTAAGATGGATCGAACTGCTGCTGCTGGTCAAGCTACGGAATATGTCACTGGCATTACATCAGACTCAATGACTAATTCTGCTCAAGCTACTGAATCTACCACTGGTAATACATCAGACTCAGCTACAACCGGTCAAGTGGCGGACTCTGCCGTTATCAGTACATCTGTCCCAGTTACTACTATAGATAAAACTACTGAATCTACCATTGGGAACACATTCGACCCAGTTGCTACCAGTGAAGCTACTGATTCTACCGTTGGTACCACAGCGAATTCAGTTACTACTTCAGGAAAAACTACCCATCATACCACTGGCACTACATCCGACCTAACTAATACTTCGGGGCAGGCTGCTCAATCTACAACTGAAGGTGTATCTGCTGGAGCTACTACTGCAGGTCAAGCAACTGAATCTGTCATTGGCATTACGTCAGCCCCAGCTACTACTCCAGGTCCAATGACTGAGTCTACTGGTACTACAATTGATCCACGTACTACGCCAGATCAACATGCTAGATTTATCGCTGGCATCACAGCAAACCCAGTTACTACTTTAAGTCAAACTAATGAAGTACTGATAACTGCTGATAGTTCAATGGATATGTCTATTACTTCTGGTCAAGCTACAGCTGCTATTACAGCAGAGTCAGCTACAAGTTCAGGTCGAACTTCTGAAGCTACTACTGTTGCTACTACTTCAGATCAAGCAACTGAATTTGTCACTGATATTAAATCAGCCCCTGCTACGACTTCAGGTCCAATTACAGAGTCTACCGCTGGCACTAGAACAAATCTTGATAGTACGTCCGGCCAACATGCTCGATTTATCACTGGTATTACATCAAATTCAGCTACTAGTTCAGGTCAAAGTATTGAATCTACTGCTGATACTAACATGGATCTGACTGCTACTTCTGGTCAAGCTACTGAATCTGACACTGGAATTATATCAGACTCAACGACTAATTCTGGTAAAACTATTCAATCTATCACTGATACTACAACAGATCTGGCTACCACATCTAGTCAAGCTACTGAATCTACTACGCGTAATATATCAGACTCAGCTACAACCAGCCAAGCGGCTTTATCTACCACTATTATTACATCTGACCCAGTTGCTACTTCAGGCAAAACTACTGAATATGCCACTGTTACTGCAACAGATTCAGTTACTACTGCAGATCAAACAACTGAATCTACCACTGGGGGCACATCCCACCCAGCTACTACCAGTGTAGCTAGTGAATTTATCATTGGCACTATAACAAATTCAGTTACTACTTCGGGAAAATCAACTGATTCTACCATTGGCATTACATCCGACCTAACTAATACTTCGAGACAGGCTGCTGAATCTACAACTGGAGATGTATCTTCTCGGGCTACTACTGCAGGTCAAGCAATTGAATCGGTCACTGGCATTACATCAAACCCAGCTACTACTCCCGGTCCAACTGACTCTACTGGTACTACAATTGATCCACGTACTACGTCAGATCAACATGCTAGATATATCGCTGGTATCACATCAAACCCAGTTGCTACTTTAGGTCAAACTAATGAAGTGCGGATAACTGCTGTTACTACATTGGATCTAGCTATTACTTCTGGTGAAGCTACAGCATCTGTCACAGTTATTACACCGGCTACTAATTCAGACCAAACTACTGATTCTACAACTGATCTAGCTACTACATCTGGTCATGCTAACAAATCTAGGATGGGTAATACATCTGTGCCAACTGCCTCTTCAAGTCTAGCAACTGAATCTAACATACGTAGTGCATCCGTCCCACGTACTACAGGCCAAGCTTCTGAATCTACCACCGGTAGCACAACAGTTACTCCCTCAGGTCTAACTACCGAGTCTCTTTCTAATACGAAAATGCATCGAGCTACTAATTCAGATCAAGCAACTCAATCTGTCACTAGTATTACATCAGCCCGAGCTAGTACTCCAGGTTCGATTACTGAGTTCACCGTTGGCAATACAACAGACCCATCTTCTACATCAGGCCAACATGCTCGATTAATCGCTGATATTACATCAAACCAAGGTAGCACTTCAGGTGAAACTACAGAATTGGCTACTGACATTACGATGGATCTAGCTTCTACTTCTGTTCAAGATACTGAATCAGATACGGAATCTGTGATTGGTAGTACATCAAACTTAGCCACTACTTCAGGTCTAGCAACTGAATCAGCCATTGGTAGCACATCCTATCCGTCTACTACCGGTGAAGCTACTGATTCTACCACTGGCATTACATCTGACCTGACCAATACTTCAGGACAGGCTACTGAATCTGCAACGGGAGGTCCAGCAACTGAGTCTACCATTGGTAGTAGATTAGATCTAGCTACTACTGCAGATCAAGCAGCTGAATCTGTCACTGGCATTATATCTGCCCCGGCTAATACTCCGAGTTCAATAACTGAGTCTACCGTTGATAGTGAAATTGATCTAAGCACTACATCAGATCATCATGCTCGATTTGTAGCTGGTATTACATCAAATCCAGCTACTGATGTTGGTGAAACTACTGAATCTACTATTGCTAATACAATGGTTTCAGCTACTACTTCAGATCAAGCCACAGAATCTGTCACTGACATTACACCAGACTATGTAACTAATTCTGGTAAAACTACTGAATCTGAGACTGGTAGTACCACAAATTCAGTTTCCACTACAGGTCAAGCTACTCAATCTAGTGGTAGTTCATCTGCCCCAGCTACTACTTCAAGTAACTCTACTGAAGCTACCACTGATGCCACAATATATCACTCCACTACTTTAGATCAAGCAATTGAATTTGCCACTAGCAGTAAATCAGCCCCTGCTACTACTCCAGGTCCTATTATTGTATCTACCGCTGGTACTGGACCAAATCCAGGTACGACGTCAGATCATAATGTTCGATTTATCGCTGGTATTACATCAAACCCAGCTACTACTTCTGGTGAAGCTACCAAATCTGCGATTGATACTACCACAAATTCAGTTACTACCTCTGGTCAAGCTACTGAATCTACAAATGGTAGTAGAACACATCCAGTTACTACTGCAGATCAGGCTACAAAATCTGTCGCTGGTATTACATCAGACTCAGCAACTGGTTCAATTGAAACTGGTGAATCTACAACTGATCTTGATACTACAACGAATCTAGATAATACCTCTGTCCAAGCTACTGAATCCACCACAGGCAGTGCATCTCATCTGTTTCCAACTTCAGGTCATGCAATCGAAACTACCATTGGTACTACAACTAATTCAGTCACTACGTTCGGTCAAGCTACTGAATCTACCACAGGCAATGCATCTCAACTGTTTCCAACTTTGGGTCAAGCAACTGAAACTACCCCTAGTAGTACATCTGTCCCAGCTACTACGTTCGGTCAAGATACTGAATCTACCATTGGCAGCTCATCGAATACAGCTACTCCAAGTCCAGCTACTGAATCGATCACTGGTACAATATCAGACACAACTATTACTACACACAACACTATTGCTTCCATTATAATTGATTCAACCACATCACATGTTATTGAAACAACTGTTGGCACCATACCAAACCAAAATAAAACAAGTAGCAGCTATCACACTACGACAGTCCTGTCTTCATCAAGCAATCCCGGTAATCCTTGCTGCCTTTACATTGGAGTCAATGATTTGATACCAATTTATTTATGATTTCTCTTATAAAATCATTGTTCTGCTCATTTACTTATTTGTTCAACATCATGTCTAATAGAAAGTGCCCTCACAGAGTCTTTAAAATGTTGCCTACAGTAACACGAACAAACCTTTTCCGTTATCGTAGGAAGTATGTTGCAAATATATTTCGGAGGCATTGAAAGTAATTCATTTGTTAGAATTAATTCAATCTTATGACAATTCTATCACAAAAACATCAAGTTTTTTTTATCATGAATGTTATGTACCAGATCTGATTCCAATGAAAAGGCAGCATGATTTTGAGTAGTCACAATGTAGATGAGGAACTGTGACCAATAATTCATCCTAGTTTTGGAGATGTGCAACTAACACTAGAGAATGTAGCAGCTACACTGGCCCATAACTTATAACTTTGTTACTTCTGCAGATTGATGTGATAGAGACACACTGAAAGTTGTTACACCTGTCTTTGAAGCAAAATATGGGTGTTCCTTAGAACATAAATCTATTTTAACATTGGTGTGTTGGCAGTTAGATTGATTCAGGTGGAGTCTATAGAATGTGATCAATCTTGACCTGAAATCTGGTCAATGCAATCCAGGAAACTGGAACTGTTGACTGATGAAGTTTAATGGCTGGATATATAAATTGCAATTTGAGTCAGACAGGGATAATCTAAGCAAAGATAGATCGGTAAGATATGAAGTGTGAAAGCGCTTCTGTATCTCAGACTTAATCATATTCTGACTTTTCAAACCACTGTGGTTGTGGTGTTCGCAAAAATTAACATAAGCTGTTGCTAGACGTATTTCTGGATACTAACAGCAATATTTTAAGTCAATTATCTTGTTTTCTTGCACTCTGTAAATATGTTCTCTTTTTAGTCACATGCTCGTCATTCCAAGCGAATTTCAACGGTGTATGCCAGGGTGAGTGAGAATATTTATATGCTATTTGTATCATTTATTTATACAAGGTAACATCTATTGGCCTATACATATCAAAATCATCCTAGTACGAAATACTAGTCCAAATGAAGCTAGAATTATTCACAATAAGACTAATATTATATTCATGTCTGGATGAAACAAAATTTGAATCTATGAATAACTTACAGTCGCAACGGTCAGATGTGACATTATTCAACAATAATCTTCTCAAAATGTCCAGACCGTAATTTCTACCAACTCTTTTTACTCTAAAACAGATCGGCTTTGTGACACATGCGACAAACCACTTTTCCCTGAAATTCTAAGACATAATTTTTATTTTTTCAACTATCAAATTTCCATTACATCCTTTTAACCAACTACTTGAATTGGCATCGCCATCTTCAAGTTCTAATTGTATTGCAATCGTGTGGTATCTTGAGTTATAAAATTATTCACATTGAAATAATTTCGGCTGAAACTCGTCGGGGTTAATCGTCAGCAACTAGTACTACCCATGACGAACATACGTCCAAAGTATTCGGGTTTATTTCAATATTAATTTATTATTCAATGGTATGTCGAAGTTCTGTACCACCAAGAATCTGTTGAAATACTCTTCCATAAATCAATCAATGTAACAATGGCTACTACTGAAGTAATGATAAATGTCATTGTCTTTTAAGTCAAAAAACTCATTGCAATCCTCCATTTTGCTTGTTTTAAACTATAGTATTGTTTTTATCCAGCCTTCTTCACCAGTACCATTGTAATCAGAAGAACAGACATCACTTTCAACACCAGCCTTGAAGATCGGAATTCCGCTTACTATAAGGAGACAGTTTTGCTGTTTCAGAACACGGTAAAACCTTTTTCACTCCGTTCCAACTCAATTTCTTAATTCCTTTCTATTTGTAGACGTCCACACTTTTCAGAACGTCATTCGATGTGTCCGTCATAACGTCAGAAATTTACACATTTACAAGCGGCAGTGTCGTTGGCACTAGTGATGTGCGGATACCTGCAACTGTGGATGACGACTCAACTGCTATTGCGAGTGCACTTAACAACAATAATACTGATAGAGCGGCATCCATTGTCAGTGTCACAGGTAATTGATGAACTGCACATTCATCGGTTGACATTTTATTTCTTTAAATGGTAGAATGTATTTTGAATTACAGACTGTTTTAGTTACAGAATTATAGTTTTTTTGCAATGATACCTGTCTTTAGATAAGTGTGCTTTTACTGATTTTACATGACTAATCAAAAAAATCGTATTCATAGCAAAGATGACTTATGTAATATGCTACTAGATTTAAAGCTTGCAAGCTATTTTTCATAATATTCTTTGAATCAGTTTTCTTTGATGATGTGTGTTCTTTGTTTTTGACAATGTTAAATTGAGCTTCCCGCATATATCTCTCACGCAATTTTCTTTTTTGTTCTCTATGTTCTTGATTTGCACGGATGACGAATAAAGATTCTCTCTTTTTAATGGTTTTTTTTTTGTTCAATTTTCATTTTTTATTTATTGAATTCAATTATTCATGTTTTTACTTTCCATTTGTACCAGATTTTAATGAGTGCCTTGACTCGAGCGACAACAATTGCCACGCGTACGCTACCTGCACAAACGCAGACCCGGGATATACTTGTTCTTGCAATGCGACATACAGAGACAACAACTCATCTGCACCAGGCACAAGGTAATCAATAATTGTTCTTTATTCGTATTGCCTAGCAATACCTCATTTGAACAAGTACAGTAGCCTACATTACAATAATTTGATTATTCTTAACATCCGAACGTTGCACAATGATTTATTACTACATGGTCCTTGTATTACTGAAGAATTTCACAATTGCCAATATACAAATATTCATTTAAACATGATTCTGTAACTCTGGAATATGTGATAGTCATTTCAAATCTGCTTTCTTATGTGATTTCAACATACATAGACATACCCACCTTGTGTCCATATAAGTTACCTAGATATAAATCGTGGAATTAATTTCCTTGTCAGGTACTACTGCATTTGTCTGTTAACTTTTTATTTCTTTGAGTGATGGGATGCTTTGCAAATTACGGACTGCTTTAGTTACAGAATTGCTGTTTCTAAAACGAAGGAAAATAAATTTGACTCAATTCCAACCCGTAGAAACAAAGTTACACGAGTTTTTCATTAATAATTGTGGGATTACCCACTGCAATGGTATATTTTTCGAATCCAAAACTTTCAACTTCAATAACTTCGCTTCTGCTGGATGGAATTTAGTCCGAATTTTTACGCATTGTTTTTTAGACAACGTCACCATTTCATGGTGTAGAATTTGAGATTTTTTTACAATAAATTCAAAATTTTCAAACTCATGTAGCTTCACTTCTGTGCCAAATTTGGTGTACAGCGTTTGTTAGCCAACCTAACATTCCATCGAATTGCCGCTAAAATTTAAAACAAAAATTATTTTGTACAACCCTTATGCAAACTGGATGAAAAGTAAGAGAAGCTATCATAAATAGAAGTGTAGCATCAAGACTCATTGAGCAATAATTTAATTTGAATATGTCCAGGTTTTGTATCTATAGTCAGTGGCATTATACATTTGAAAACCTCTCTCTTCCAGCTAGCTATGTTACTACCGGCTATTAACAGCCGCACATTCACGTTCCTAAGCACTGTTGATGATCTTTGTAGTTGTGAAGACCAATGCGAATTGGACGGTGGCTCGTATTGCTTGAACGGTGCGACTTGCAATCGACAACAAGACGCTGAAGACCCCACTTGCAGCTGTGCTGCGTTTTACTTGGGACGCCGCTGTCAAGATAGAGGTGACAATAAGAAAATTTTCAACCTATCCAAATTCGACTGCAATTGGAATTACAGCTACTCGTTTTTTTCCAAATTAGATTTGAATTAGAATTACTGAATTTGCAAAGATTTGGAAACTGGTTTCAATTCCAAATTAAGCTCATATAAGTTCGTTCTCATTAGCATGACAATGACAAACATCTGTAGCCTACACCGAGCTTGGCTTGTTTCGCACTACGCAGTTCTCCCGTAGCATTTCCGGAAAACCATGAATTAAAATAGAAAAGAGAGCACGCAAACATTATCAACGGTTACTAAATCATTGATATGCAGCTTTTATTTTCGTGACCATGATTCAAGTCTCACATGTGTGTTTTCTAGATGGAGGTGCAATCGCGGGGGTGGTTCTCGGTGTGTTGGCTGTGATCTTGATTATTGCGATCGGGGTGCTATGCTTCGTTCAATACAAGAAGAAACGCCAAGGAAAAACAAACTTGGACATGGGCGAATCGGGAAGCCGGAAACGTTACGACGATGTATCCGCCGGTGGTTCTACCAATGGATCGTTCCGGTGAGATGACGTTGCCAGAACATCGGTGGCATTACAAAGGGTGATGCATAAGCTGAAAATTGGTCACACAAGGCAAACCCAGCAACATCAGCAAGCTATAGCCTTTCAGCTTACCTTTTCAGTTGAACTTTCAAATCTCAAACTCAACTAGGATTGTAATTATGACAAAAGAATTCAACTGAAAACAATGCATTCTGGATTTCAGATTCAGTTTGAAATTTGATGTTTCATTACACTATTTAATGGAGAAGCCATTGACACCTTACATTTGTGATTGAGAACAAATTTCAGATATATTTAATTTAATTATTATGAAGAACTCAGATAACTTCGCTTCTACGGGTTGTAATTGTGTCAGATTTGTTTTAAATCGTTTTTGTAGACAACTCAACAATGTCAATGAGTTTACGGTATTTTTTGGGAAAATTTTTTTTTTTCTAACAATTCTACTGTGCAAGCGGCTGAAGCTTGAGTGATTATATCTACATTATAAAATACCTCATTTGGCAAAAGATATTTCACTTTTTGAATTTGGAAAATGGTTCTCAATCAATTGACGACCAATGACGTTCTTGAGAATGCCTGGTTAGTGACACGGAACCAACTTTTGAGCTCGGTAACAACTGATTGGTGGCATTTTTTAAAACTTCCGCCCTGGACACTGCAGAAAACGATCATAGACTGTATGGTTGGAAATTGCTGGATAATTGTGAAATTGTTAATAAACTATAATCATGTTTTCGTATCAACAGCGAATTCTCGTCATGGTGAACCGTCATTGCTCATGGTAAACATAGTAGTCTGGTGCGATGTAGTTTTAGTTGATATAGTTTGATATTTTAGATTTGAATTGATTTATCGATCTCTGTATATTATTAACCCTATTATTAGTAATATCATTAATCTAGATATTATATTATCATGCGCTAGATGCGAAAATTGTTTACACAACCCCCTGTGCAATTAATCAAGTATGATACCAGACTCTTCACTAACACTACCAGTAGGCACTGGAACGTGCCTTGGATAAAATCCCTAATATAGTTTCCTTATTCCCATTTAGCAGGTGTGTATTTACATATTCAGAGCCTGGTTTTATAACAGTCTTCATGTAATCAAACTTCAGTAAACACACCTCCCTGTCAACAAGTTGACATTTTGTGTGCAAAATTAACATGTAGACAGAAAAAGTCATTTTGTGTATTTTAAATATTAAAATGACTAAAAAATGTGATAACATACAAACTGATTCGTGTGACTTACTGTATCTTTGGTTATGTAGTCTGATACTTGCATGATGTAATGTTTTTTTGTACTAATATGTCACGTATGTATACTTGATATAGAGGAAGTTTCCTTCATGTTTAATACTAATGCCATGAATTGGTGTGACACTAACAGCTCGAGTTGATAGTAAGTTTTTGTATAGTGGCCTGTAATGTAGTAATGTGTATATACGATGTATGACTGAGACTTGATACCAACGTATGTTATTGTGCAAACTTCAGTCAATGTAGTATAACAAAATTCATTACTTTTCGATGCTTGGATGTGCTTCAAGGAATACTTGGCTACACTTGAACCCAATTTTGTCTTGAAATCACTAATCTGTATACTTCCATGTTTTACTCCAGTGATTTTAATTGGATAGTATATCCATATTGAAATGAACCCGAATATTTTCGGCTGACACTTGTCAGGGGTAATCGTCAGCAGCTAGTAGAGAATGGAAAATAACATTGTATATCATTCTCTACTAGTTACTGACGACTGTCAGCCGAAAATAGTCGGGTTCATTTCAATATGAATATACTATTCAATTGTAAATTGAAGTTCTGTACCACCAAGAAGCTCTTTTTTGTTCATACCAAGACTAGTTCTTGGCACGTCGTTACGAGTGCTCGAATCCAAATAGAGTATTACTAGTAAAGGTTCGATTTGAGATGTGATAGATTGCTTTCTATCAATGATAATTATAGTTTTGATGGTTACTTTCCGACATTAAAGCTACATAATGTAGGGGTGTTCACTGTATGACTTATTTATTAAATTGTGCTGGTTAGCCTACTTGATGAAATTCTTACGTTACTTAAAAAATGATGCACACCAATTTTTGCTCAATTCCAACCTATATAGGGGCATTGCTATCAAGAGAAAAAGTATTTTTAAATGTTACTGGCTACCCCATGAATTTGTTACATTATCCGAGCAAAACGAGGCACAACGAATTTGACCTATTTGAACCCGTAGAAACGAAGTTATCGATATTCAAAATTTGAGACTTAAAATCATAGTATTTACGGTGAGTATACCTATAATAAATATTTGAAGAATTTGCCAACGTAAACACTATTTTCCCAAATCCAAAATATCGTACTCCAATAACGCTGCTTGTCCTGGCTGGAAATGAGCCAAATTTGTTGTTCATCGTGTTTTCGGAATACCTAATAATTTCATGGGGTAGCCAGTATTTTCTTTATATCCATATTCATAAATCTAATACTTTTTTCTCTTATAGCAATGCCTTTATAGGTTAAAATTGCACCGAAATTGGCGTGCAATCTTTAATTGCGTACCGTAACCTAACAATTTTATAAAGCAGTCAGTTCGATTTGAGGGAAGAAAAGTCATTTTTGTACAACCCTAATGTACATAACTGTGAATCAGTGACCAAATTGAAGCATTATCACAAAGCGATATGAAATTACTTCAATATAGTGTAGCTGCCATTATTTTATGTGTGGCCGTATTATAGATACATATTTGAGCTTTCCAATCGAATTGTATCCATAATATGTACTTAATGTGGTACACAAAATATATTTGACACGCATACTTTACTAAATCGTTTTTTTTCTGACATATAAAGACTATTCCATTTTTTCATTCTATTCCGTATTTCAGATTGAACGAACGGAATGAAGGGAATCTCGACGATATTTTGGCGTAACGGACTCGACATTCTAGTTGATTATTTCATCCTCTCTTCCTTTTAATGTGTTCGAGTTTAATAGAATTTCCAACCTGATCATGATTTAAATTTAATTTTCAATCAGATATGTGAGTTATTATTACATAAATTCCTGTATGATCAATCCGGTGCAAAGTAAATATATATCAAAAAAATATTATTGTAATCCAGCGACTTCAATGCACCTCCATCACCTAAGCCTTCAGTAACTCCCCTATATTAAAACAATACTATCTGCTATTTGGTTGGGGATGTATCGGACTCGAACATATACGCTCTCTACCCTGACCTAAAAGATGATATTCATATTCATTAATTGAATCCGTATTTCCGGATTTCATTTGTCAATGATTCTTTTAGGACGTGTTTAACTAAAATTTGGTATCGTGTAGACGTCTTACGAAATTTCTGTACTTCTTCGTAGCTTATCTTCGTCTTTCCTGTCTCCTTTTCTGGAAAATAAATCTGAATAAACCAGCAAACATGAAATGTCTGTTGATTTCAGGTAGCCTATAGGGCAATGTTGCATGAGACTTACAAGTCTCTCCGTGTCGCTGCTGCAATGGTCAGTCAGAATACATAGTGCTTTGAACAACAGTATCTGTATTTGTGACATGGCGATATCTGACATCTAGAGCTATATTGCCTGCAGCCTACGATTGCCGAAAATCTGTCTCCACAAAGATTGGTGTAATGTAATAATAGCGCTTCCGACGACACCTTTAGGTATGATCGCAACATATATGGCACCAAAATCGAGGAACATATTTTGTTGAACATGTTACGTTCAGCCAAGTCATTTCTATCTAGCAGCTCATCTTGAATTTATTCTGGAATAGCAGTTATGTATAAAGGCTATGAGTGGAGAAAATGGATGTCTACAACAGGTTTGTAACCAAGTCACAAGGTTCCGAGTCACGAGTCAATCTCACTTTTATAGTTTTGACTTGACTCAAGTCGAGTCATTTTCAATTCACCACCGAGTCCAAGTCAGTGAGTAGAGGGTCGAGTCCGAGTCATAGCATGTTGTGACTAGAGTCGAGTCCAAGTCATTGCGTTCACTGTTCAGTTTTGAGTTCAAACCAGTTCAAATCGTGTTTTTAACTCTGCTTGAGTGATATAGAATGGTTCGCATTCCTACTATCGTAATTTTCCGCCGTCCTAACAGCTTCTGGCCCTATTTTCCAAGTATCAGGACTGATAGAAAAACACCCATAATATGGTGGCTTTACTATCATCATTGGTTTATTAGCAATTTTATCAGTTCAATACACCACAAAAAATGCGATACAATGAAAGAAAGGAAGATGTCGAAGCGACTAGGTTGTCTATGGAATCTGACTCCCACCTTGGCCTAGGCGATGTAAAGAGGAGGCATGCACACTGAATGAAGTAAAGAAGATAGTATAGAAAAAGAAAGCGACAAGAAATAGGGCGGCATGTCATGGGAAGCGAGATCGATAGGTCAGTCGTGGTCCGGTAATCTTGAGGATGGACTGTATTCTTCGAACTAATGTCTGTCGTGGCTGTCCTAGTCTCGAGTCATGTGCAATGACTCGAGTACAAGTTGAGTCAATACACAAATTGACTCGAGTCGAGTCATTTTGCGCATTTGAAAATGGACAATGAATTACACCTAATTCTAAAATCCGCTAGTGGGCGCTAAATAGTTTTCGGAATTTGCTTCACACAAATATAGTTACGCTCACCATAGCAATTTACAACGTTGCAAATTGCTATGCGCTCATGCAACGTGGTCCCCATCCACACATTCAATTTGCCTTAAATTGTGTCTTGACCCGTGACTTGACCATACTCGACTTGACTCGAGTCACCTAAAAAAAACGAGGGAATTGACCTGACTCGAGTAGTTACGTTGTGTCGTATGGATGCGTGGGGTTGTAGCCTATCAATCATATCTTTTTGACGTTTCATATTCTATAATTTATTTGGCTGACATTTACCGACGTAGTTGAGCAGTTCTACTGTTATGTGACTCGTGAATCGAAGGTAGTGACTTGATCCCATTCCCAACACTGGCTACGACAACGTGAGATCTCGATCACTTCGATTGCGGTTAGTTCATTTGTGACATACCAATGGAGGCAATTATAACCAGGCTGTATACTATCATCGAATGTCAGTTTGCTCAATGCTCATGCGTGGTACATATGACTTTTGATACCGATGTATTGAACTGATAAAACTTGCTAATAAACCAAACTGAAGGTAAAGAAGTTTATAAGTTTTCGGTGCAGTTTAAAAGTTCAAACAGATTCAGAAAGTCCCAAAATACTGAAATACATCTATTTATTATTTCTTGCATAAAGTTAAAGCTTCCTTTGTATACTGCCATAGCAATTTAGCAAGTAGCTACGTTCTAAATTCCTATGGAACTGACGTGCAAATTTTACCGAACATTAGTCGGATATCAAAACTCCGGAACACTCGCTACCATAACAACCATACGCGGGATCCGAGAACTATGGAATTTTATTCTATACTATGTTCTGGTGTTTTACGGTAGTTCTGATGTATTTTAGCTCGATTAGTGTTGCAGTACATTAATTTTTGACTATTATGTAAAAAGGCTTCTGTGCGAAAGAGAAATTATAAAGCATTGAAGATTTGCGCAAGGATGCTATTTTAATTTTTAACAGACAATATGAGACTTGATAAAATCAAAAATCGTCTGCAATTGTATTGCTACAACGACATACCATATTTCAAATATAAATGCTGTTTTATATTTGTTGAAGCGTAATTCCAATACTTACAGTATGTAGTATGTTGCATGCTAAAGAGTGTTGACAAGAAGCAAATACCTTGAAGCCAAAGAAACAAAGTCATTCCGACACGGTAGGTCTTAAATAAAACAGGTCAAGTATATATAACATTACTCGTACTGTAAGCTGCGAGATATAATGTACCCTCATCCAAAGAGTATTATAATAAACATTCAATTCAAGCAATTCTTTTTTGTGAAGTTTCAAATGATTGTGAAGCATTATGTTACAGTTGGTTAGAGCCAATGACAATTAATGATTCAGGGATTAGAAAGCTTTACAATTTTCTGAAAGGATTTAGTGACTAGAACACGGTCGAGAAGTACTGATGTAGCCTACCCCAGGGCTGTAATGAAGTCACAAAGCTCCGAGTCACAATTCCATCTTAGTTAATTTATAATTTTGACTTCAGTCAAGTCGAGTCAATTTCAATTCACCTCCGAGTCAACTCACAGTTTGGGAAAGGGTCGATTTCTGATCATAGTGTTGAGTGCAAGTCATAGTGCTCAAGTACAGTCTCATGTTGAAGTCAGGCTCAACTATAACTTTTGCACTACAGTAGCCTACTCTACTGGGTGATATCGAATGCCACGCAGAGTTGAGTCTCAACAGTATAATAAACTAATATTTCTTAACATGTTTATTCAAACACATGTAATCAGATTATGTCCAGTCATATGACTTGGTCGAGTCAATGAACAAATTGACTCAAGACGAGTCGAGTCATTTTCCATTTTCAAGAAAATGACTTGAGGCAAGTCAAGCCACTGTAAAATTTTACTCGAGTCATCATAACCCAGATGTAGCGGATACTGAACAATACAATAGCGTCATGCATTCAAAGAACTTTCAGTGACACTAATCACACTGCATCAATGTCTTTCTTGTGCCGTTAATCATGTTCTAGGAAGAGAAGAACTTCAACGTATACAATTGAATAATATGTTCAGGGGTTATTTCAATGGGAATATACTATTCAATTGTATAATCATGTTTCATAGAACTGAGTAGTATTCTACGACTGGTTGTCTGCAGCTTCCTTATTTCATATATGCACATAAATACGTTACATGCTAACATTAAAAATAGTTTTCCTTAAATGCATAACATTTTTTCAGGTAAAATGGCAAGTCCTACTCGTAGCCGTCGGAGTAAGACTGAAATCCGACCTGGCTTTCCGCCACTACCAAGCATGGACTCGGACCACCAGTCTGAACTATATCAGGTGAATATTATCGTATTCTTATATATGACTAACATACGAATAGATGCAAACACGGGACTCCAGGATTGTACGATTCATCCAATGTGCATGCGTCTTTTCTGCATCGCCTAGTATTTATGGTTAGAAATTCTTCAATTAATATTATTTATAGATCTACCTACCATAAATACTACTATTATTTCCAATCCAAAATTTTAAACATGAATAACTTCGTTTTTACTAGTTGGAATTGAGCCAAATTTGGTGTGCAACGTTTTTATAGTCAACGTGACCCTTTTATTGCATAGCCGAGCCAGTAAAATATGAAGATAAAAGTGGTTTTTCACCAATACTATTGCATATATTGGTATTGATTTGCACGTTTCATAAATAAAGCTGCTGTCTTTCGCAATTCGCTATTTCAACCCTTCAGATTGTCGTGAGGAACAGCATTCATCCCCCGATTATGCAAGGCATGTCATGGACGCTGTTGGCGCCCTTCAAAGAACAACGCTACCACCGTTCTCCTAGCGAGTCAATAGCGAATAACTACACGCCATCCGCCGCCGATCTGAAAGCAAGAGAATTGCTCAAACGGCCGTCGTGGAAAAACCTTCCGTCGCAAAGGACGAATCGGAAATCAAGAAGTAAGCTATGATACTTGTGTGCAGAGGTGAAGAAGTACAAAATTTAAAGTCTTTTCAAATTAAATTAGAATCGGAATTATGGCTACACACTTTTTTTTTACGAAATTAGCTTACAATTGGAATTAGTGAATTTGCAATAACTTGATTGAATTAGATTCCAAATTAGAGAGAAATACAATAAATTCGAGTTTAGTTCATTTCAAATCAAAGTCTGAGAACAAAAATTAGATTAGATATGAAATGATAGTGTTGTAAATATCGTTGCAATTACGAGTAGAAGTAGCAATTTCTAAAACTGGTAAAGACGGTGTAGGCCTATCTTTGAGTTGAATTTTTCAGTATTTCTACCTGTACATTAGGGCTCTTCAAAAATGACTTTTTTTCCCGAATCGCACTGGCTACTTGATAAAATTGTTAGGTTACCTAATTTAAGCCTACACACCAAATTTGGTTCAATTCCAACCAGCGGAAGCGGAGTTACTGCCATCGAAAAATTTGGATCATCAATAAAATAGTATTTACGGTGACCAATTCTTTAGTTATTAATTACAGTGGTGCCCACCGTAAATACTATTTTATTCAAATCCAAATTTTTCGACGGCAATAACTCCGCTTGTAGTGGTTAGAATTCAACCAAATTTGGTGAACATCGTTTCTATAGACAACCTAACACTTTCATGGGGTGAACAGAAAATTTTCAAATTTTTTGGTATTTATTTTTATATGATAAAAAGAAACTTTCTTCTCCTGTAGCAATGCGGCTACTGGTTGGAATTGAACCAAATTTGGCGTGTAGGCTTAAATTAGGTAACCTAACAATTTTATCAAGTAGCCAGTGCGATTTGAGAAAAAAAGCCATTTTTGACGAGCCCTACTGTACATAACAGCATTGCTTCAGGCTAATTCTACCTAAGCTTTGATCAAATTTTTTCGTGCAATTCAGATTTTGATCACGGATCGTCATCCCCAGCCAAGCAAGTAAAACTGGATCCAAAGTCACCGAGGTCCACGTAAGTACACTAGAATCATATCAATGCGTAGCTAATAACCACTGCATTTAATTTTTAATTGGTCAAGATCTCACTAACAAGCCAATCTATACCTGTAATTATAATGACGCCATGCTCACTGTGATTTCAAAAGCAGATCTGCATTTCATATATCAGTATTGAAGTCGACTGTTATAAATTAAAAAATCCAGATTTATGCCTAAGAAATGACTCCTTTTATAATCATAGAATGTTTCAGTAATATAATACTGCCACATGTCCAATGTCCATCCACTGTTTATTCATGTATTGTATTATTTGATTTTCACCTGTTTTCATTTTTAAATGACTACGGTACCGCATAGCTACTGGCACAGCTGACTTCACCGAGCGTATATTAATAAATGACATTGTTACTTCATACTTTGTAAAATTGATTCTCATTCGAATTTCTGTTTATATGTGCTTTTTATTGTGACGTTAAATCTTGATAAGCGGCACATGAAAAGCCTCCGAGTTAAATAAATTATGCTGCAATGAATGTAGTGCTGAAAGCAATAAGCTTGCATTGGGTTATATAAGAGATATTGTTACGTCAGCTCACACGGTATCGTCAAATCCGTGCACCCTCCACCGAAAACTCCAAAGCATGCCAACGTGGCAGAGACTGACTCCACAGAAGAATCGGAATTGCCGCCGAGTCGGCCAATGTCACCAAATTTGCAGCTGGACCTCATGAACGCGCAGGAGAGAGCAATAGAGCATACCGAGCCTTCTTCAAAAGACTTGGAGGTAACCGTGTTGGCTCGTTTTAACGAATGAGTGGTTGATTGCGATCATTTGGTTTCAAAGACCACAGGTTATTGAAATTTCCTGTAAACGCTTTTCGTTAGTTTTCGCTAGTTCAGTAATTCTAATTTATGTTAATTATAATTTTAATTTTAATCTAATTTGGAAAAGACTGTGTAGCTATAATTCTGACTCTATTCTTATTTGGAATAGCTGAAAATTTTCTGGTTGTTCAAGTCTGCTAGTGGACTGCTTGACGGTATATGTGTTGGAATTGGATATTTGTACAATCCTGGTCTACTTTGGACCTAGGTACAATACTGGCACCGTTCAAAAGTTGGCCTACAACTTGTTTAGAACACTATTTGTAAAAGCTAATCAGACTTTTGAAAGGGGTCGGTAAGTTTTGGTGAGCAATATTCGAATTCTTCACCGATTCAAGTCCATGTCAGTGAATGGAAGGGCCAAGTCTGAGTCATAGTATTATGACTCGAGTCCGAGTTCAAGTGACTGTTCAGTTTTCTGCTCAATCCTGTTCAACCAACTTATCTCAACTCTGCTCGATTGATATAGAATGGCTCGCATTCATAATATTGTAATCTTCCTCAGTCGTAACAGTTTCTAACCCTATTTTCCATGTATCAAGACTGATAGACACAATACCAATAATGTGGTGACTTTGCTATTCTTCCACGTTACATTGAAATGTCTGTCTTGGCGTCCTAGTCTCGAGTCATTTGACTTGGTTTGAGTCATGCACAATGGCTCGAGTACAAGTCGAGTCAATACACAAATTGACTCGAGTCGAGTTATTTTACGCAGCATTTGAAAAAATGACTCGGATCGAGTCACCAAAAAATCGTGACTCGAGTCATTACCACCCTGAGTTCTAGTTCTAGTTACGAGTTTCAAAAATTGCGTAGTTCTAGTTCTAATTTCGCTTTTTGTTATCGAAATGGCACCATGAAGTCTTTCATAATTACAAATTCAATTGAATAGTATATTAATATTGAAATAAACTCTAAAATATTTGACTGACACTCGTCAGGGGTAATCGTCTGCAACTAGTAGAGAATTGAAAAGAACATTCTACATCAACAATCGTATTACCAAATATGATGTTGCCGACATGAAAATTCGTGTAATCTAGGCGAACAGATAGCTTAAAGCTCAATGCACTATTTTTAGATTATGAAGTTTCCAGTATTTGCTTTTAATTTGTATACATTGATTATAGTTACGTTTCGGGTAAATTTTCATTTTATAGTGTTTACTGGTGCATCAATTACTAGCTTGAGTTTATGAATTAATTCTTTTACGCAGCGGTACTATTATTACATCGAAAAAGGAATCGATCCACGACAAGTGGCTGGTCCGCCACCAGAGCAAATCAATCGGATTAAGCAGAGCCTGCCGGAACATCTGCGGTCCAATTCCTCGCTTGCCCAGGACATTGCTCAGCTACATGATGAAGTTTTGAAGGACTACGATTTCAGTTATCGGAAATCTATTAGTGAGTACCCATTGTGACATGTCTCATTTGGTCCGTGGACATATGAGCATTAGGGCTCTTCAAAAATGACTTTTTTTCTCAAATCGTACTGGCTACTCGATAAAATTGTTAGGTTACCTAATTTAAGCCTACAAACAAAATTTGGTTCAATTCCAACCAGTGGAAGCGAAGTTATTGCCGTCCAAAAATTTTGATTTGAATAAAATAATATTTACGGTAAGCACAACCATAATAAATGAACAAAGAAGTGGCTATTCAAATGTATAAATGTATTTAAGCATAAGAACGTGTCGTTTCTTCTTCTTGAAGTGTAGATTGCATTAAAATTCTTGATGATTGCGGGTTCATCTCCTACACAAAATTAGCACGATTCAATTGATGCACCCTGTGAGTCCCTGTAAACATGATCTCGTGATCTCAGTTACAATTACAGCAAAGCTTTTTAGTGATTCCCTATTGTCACACTGTACTGAACAATGCCATAAAATGAGTGCGCTGTACTGTAGTATACAATGGTGGAACTCAATTGAAGATGTGGCATACGCATCATTGATTAAATATAACGGGATTTATTGGTACTGGTGTGTGTAGTACCATTTATTGCGCTCTTACCAACATTGGATACATTTTCTGTCTTATTCATATTTGCATAGTGGTTGAGACCGGTAATAAATACTGTTTTATTGCGTGAACTTTAGAATGCATGCAAGGATTTATCTTGGTTAGATATACCGACAGAAATGATATTAGAAACTGAGACATTCTTGCTGGTGTAGTGATTCTACTTTTATGGCAATCTGTAGTCACAAATTGTCACTGTTGTTGGCGATTATAGGTCAACATTTTGCGTGAGCCTGTCTGAACAAGAAATCGCTTACACAAAATTTCAATAATATGTTGACCAGAATTTGAATCTGAAACAAATTTGAACATGACATAGTGTAGTTAACTAGAAATGTTAATAACATTCATGATCATTTATTGCTTATTAGTAGACTTGGAAAACTAGAATTCTTGTTCCGAAATGCCGGTACCGTAATACGGGGTGACTTTGAAACTGCCGGGTGACTGTGACCAAAAACCAATATTCGCCAACATCGAGCAAAATATCACTGTACGAGTATTTTGAGCTGTTGTTTATGAATGATCTGCATCAATAGAGTGCTTTTATGGCAAATTTGATGTTTAAAACAACATTTTAACAGACTTGAACACCTTTTTATGGTGACAGGTGAGGTGAAAAATTCCACCCCAAATTTTATATGCTGTAACTTTTGTTTGGTGTGCATACAAAGAAAGCATTTGAGGCGGTTTCCTTTCATTTGCCGACAACGGCTGTGCACATGACAGCATTTATTGGTTTTTCTGCTCGAAATTACAGTTCATTACTTCAAAATTCAACGAAATACTTTGGCTGATCAGTTTTTTCACTTTTTTTTTATAATTTCTGGGGTGATTTTGACCAGCTATTTACAGTCAGCTAACATTATCATGGAAATGGCTATGAACTCTAATTTGATATAAAGTGAACTCTAATTCAGAATTTAATTCAATTTTCAACCAAAACGATAACCACATACTTTCCTTTACAGTTGACTACATTTTGCAAGACGGCGTCGAAAGGAAACGCGTCCACGTACAAGCGATTCCGCGGCCGTTCGGCCGTAAAGTAATCCGTGCCCCGGTGCCCTGGCAGAGTCAATGTCAACAGTCCCGGGACTTTTGTCGATCGAGCCTGTTCACCGTCAGTCCGCTTATGCAGCATCTGCAGAACCTGTGGTTTGACAAGTAATATCTACGTTTAACCTTAACATCAACATCAAAAATTATCATTCTCATAAGTATGATGGAAATTGTCTGTACACTGAGTTTGGCTTATTTAGTACCATACATTTTTCTTGTAGCGGGAATTAGAGCTTGGAAACATTTCCCAAATCAGATTGGATAAATAGATCCCGTCAGTTGTTAAGCAATATTTTATCTGAAATACACGTTATTTTGCAAAATAATCCGCCAAAATGATGACATACACCTACTGTACGTAGCTGTGTTGTTTCAAGTAAATTTTAACATTGTACCAACCATTTATTTTCAGTGGTAAGATTTGCATGCCACTGTATCGTAATTTATCTCCGTTCCAGATACGCCTCTTTGAGATTCGTGAATATTGCCAGATTGAGAAGCGAACAATTACCACTTCACCCAGAAGCATTTGAAAGTCAGGTAGGCTTTCGTTTGAACAGAGGCTGGTCAAACATCTCGAGATCGTAATAAGTAACCGACCGTGTTGGTTTAAGATTAGCAAACTAATATAGCGGCGGATTATTGACTCCGTGATGTTGATTTTTCGGATTCTGTATATAAATCATTGATGATTTGGAAACTCTGGTATTGTAAATGAGTTTTCAAGTATTCAATTCTAAACATATGCAATTGCATAGTATATTCATATTGAAATAAACCCGAATATTTTCAATTGGCACGACCAGTAGAGAATTGGAAATAGACATTGTATATCAACAATTGTATCTCAAAATACATGATATGATTGTCGATATACAATGGTCCTTTCAATTCTCTCCTAGATACTAACGATTACCCCGAAACAGTGTCTAGTGAAAAATTTCAGGTTTGTTTCAACATGATTATATCATTCCAGTGTATATTGAAGTCCTGTACCTCCCGGAGTGTCTTCACACATACCGCCACACAAGCTAATAACGTGCGCTACATCAAAGTATCTCCATTATTTCAGATCCTCGAACACTGTAAAGAAGCACGCAACATTTTAATCAAAGAATGGGCGGCAGAAGCATCACAGTTATTTATCACATATAAGGACACCTGGGTACATTTGGTGCCCACGAATGACCACGATAGCACCGTGCAGGTTGGAATTCTTTATTGGTGGATTAAAATTTAGCATATTCAACCTAACTTGACCTTTTTCATGGTGAAATTGCTTCCATGTAAGCAGACTTGGCTAATTAGATTTATTAGAGTGAAATGCCACAAATTTAATCCAAATCTGATTTGCGAAATCTTGCTATGATTTCATTTCAAATCGAAACTAATTTTTGGTTCTCCTGAAAATGCAACAGTAGATCTGTATTGTGCAAAACCAGCTAAGCTCATCTTACGGACATTTTCTTTGACATGAACTGGATTTGATTTCTTTCCGAGTGTGAATTCAATCCAATCTATAAGTTTTTGTGAATTCATCAATCTCATTCTTACCTAATTTGAAATAAAAACTGTGTAGCCAACATTCTAATTCTAATCTAATGAGGCTGAAAAATTTACAGCTGTCCAATTCCTAATGTATGATATTGCATGTGTTAACAAAACAATTTAGGCGCTTGCGAATATTGTGTGTAAATTTAGCTAACGAAAAAGCACGCACTGCGCAAAAGGACTTCATTCACATTTTTTACATTAACATTATGAAATTGTGCTGAAATTTTGTTCTATCAGAAAATCGTTGTAATAACTACAGTATTCATACTAGAATTTTGACTCCAAAGATCTAAGATTATATTGGTACGGTTCAACAGCAATACTTCCAGTGATACTTGACCTTAACTGCCCCGAAATAGTTTGCCGTTCTTCAGATTCCATCATTGTAAAATTTTCATTTCACTTGTGAGTTCAAGTGGATTGGATGACAATTGATTGCTATTGATTTTCTTTGAGAGACCCATCACAATGGGTACTTATTAGACAGTACCTTTATAAACCATGTCGAAGGCATTAATCAGTGAATATCAACGAGAAGATCATGTCTGATTATATTTCGTATAAATCTAAATTTGTAGTAGGCTGTATCATGTCCTAAAATGACACATACCTGACCACTAATTAACAAAGATTATAGTGCCGATAGCGGTTTACACTGTGGATCTTTGAAACCTGAATATGTTGTATCGCAGTATTGTAGGTATGTAGACCCAATATATTCTTAGGCCTACTCTGTATCCGATATTTGGAAATTTCATGTAATATTTCCATTCTTTCTTAGGTTCAAGAATTTTTTTCCTCTGCCGCGTGTTTGATGTCCAACCAGCTTAGAGGAATGACGGTGGATTCCTTTTCCGATTTGCTATCGTTCTTATCAACGCACAAGGTAGGAATTTGTATTCGTGGAAACATAATATGTGATATTGAAGATCTCCAGGGCCATACTTATATTAGTAATAGCGAATGCAGCTAAAGAAGATTACTTTAATTGCATTTATTGTTGAATTGCCTGTCTTGGACAATAAATCAGATATAATATTTTAATACATTTTTTCCAGGAAGGAAATAACTTTGGCAAGGACTACGTCGATTTGAAGTATTGTATGAGGTCGATAATGAAGCTACGTCTCGTCGCTCACGAGCCAAACATTTTGTTCGAGCCAAACTTCCAGGAGTGCAGAGAAATTCTGTTGCGTTGCTTCGAGCACGTTATTAAAGCGGGGGAAGATATTTCCAGAGTAAGTTGCAATACATATTGATTTTGACTTCCCTAATTCTGTCACAGTACCGCAAACGACTCTCACTTACATAATGGAATCATAGGGGAATGCCAGCAATACAGTTTTGTGCAGAATTCAAACGCAGCAAAATTATGTGATACAGTTGGATTTTGCAAATTGACAAACCATTTGCTTCGAAGTAGGCCTAACATTTTCCATGCCAATTCACACAATTCCTTTCGCAGGTTGAATGCATGCTTTTTCCGGAAATGCGTGAAGCCAACTTGCTCCTTCGCTCAGTCCTAGCTAAAGAAGATCTCGTGGCCGACTACATCAATCAGGCGTTGGAGATTTTCAATAACAACGTTATCGGACCGCAAATGTAGGAAAACAGAATTATCTTTACGATGAAATCTTACGGTTTTAATGTGATCGACAATTAATTAAGGAATTGTCACCATAAATAAAATTATTGATTTCATGTTTAATATTGAAATTGAAATTGATTAAATTAAATTGAAAAAATTGATATTGAAACAAACCCTTACATTTCCGGCTGACAATCGTCAGGAGTAATTGAGTGTCAGCCAAAAATATTCTGGTTTATTACAATATTATTCAATAGTGCATTGAAGCTCCGTACCTCTAAGAAGGCAGAAAATCATGACATATCATAAAGCTATTTAGCGTTAAATTGGAAAATTGTGCAAAGTCACCCAATGTTAAACTAATCGTTACGTAATTTGGACTTAGTATTGTGTTTTGTGATTATGATTTTATTAATTTAAATCAAGTAACAATCCCAGGTTGCGTCTCCCGAATCTTTTATTACCGCTAATACTACAAAGAAATCACGCTACTT
Organism: Botryllus schlosseri; assembly: GCF_051294905.1. Taxonomy (NCBI): domain Eukaryota; kingdom Metazoa; phylum Chordata; class Ascidiacea; order Stolidobranchia; family Styelidae; genus Botryllus; species Botryllus schlosseri. Next base: position 792,325 of record NC_137251.1, on the reverse strand, counting down.
AAAAAACTTGCTTTTCTTAGGTATTTGGAGATCTATTCCAAGTACAATGACTTGCTCACTTCGAAAGCGATCAATGAAGCCACCAAGTTCCTGAGCGAGGACAATACATTGGATGTGTTTAGAGTCAAGTTGAATAGTTACGAGGTAATCGTTGGCCGGGGATAAAAGAAATGTTTCTGTTTATATCCGTCTCTTGAGTATGACTTATAATCATTGGAATTGACAACATCAAAGAACCATCCATCATAACACTGCCACTGACACAATAGCAGTTGGATTATAAAGCTTAAATAGTTAAAAATAGCCTACCTGTGTGATTTGTCTCATGCTTTGACAATAATATGGGCTATGTTGTAGCTGTAAAAGTCATTGAGATCCGGGGTAAACTTCCGGTGTATCTCCATTTACTTTTTTGTGTAAGTTAAGAAATGCTAATGTCGTGTTTATTGTTTCAATTACTGATTCGCCTGATATATCTTATAAGATACTTACCTACGTATATACCTACTGAATGCTGACATGTGCAGTCTGTTTTAATGCTAAAAACTACCGTTCTTCTTAATGTATGAGTGTGTGGCAGTGTCTTATTTGATAGGAAAGCCTGATGGTACTTTTAAAAGTCTAATGCAAAATACACAAAGCAATTCTTTATTCTCATTTGTTATAATGTCTCACAATATGTTATCCAAACTATAACACACACAAAAAATAGCATTGCACTCCCTTCAAGCATACTTAGAACACAATGTTTGGTCACGGCGAACCGATTAAATTTGACACCGTTAATACCATTATTTTTAAAACTTGTTGAAGTTTCAATTTTCAATTGTACTGCTTCTACTGGCTGAAATAGAAACCAAATTTAGAGTGATACGTGTTGTTAAGCAACCCAATAATTTAATCAGTATGCGAGTGAAATTTGGACAGTAGTTTTTCAAACAGCCCTAGTGTAAAGGTTGCCACAGTGGATCAGTGATCTCTGTCGTGATAAAAATTTTGTGACTTTCAAGCGCCAGTATTGCTCTGGAACGCCCGATCCCATACTTGAACAATTAGGTGATTTAATCGTTTAATTAGCCTAATTAAAGTACAATGCCTGTAATCTAATTCTAATTTAATAAGTAATGTTTCAATACTCTCAATTTAGTTCAATTCTAATTTTTTGTTTTCTCGAAAATGCTACAGGAGAATTGTATCGTGCGAAACGAGCCAAGCTTGCTGTGCAGATATTTGCTATTCTCGTGCTTATGACAATGAACTTTGATTTCACATTTTTCACTGGATTTTTGTTATTTTCTTTCTGAATTCGAATTTCAAGTTTTTGTGAATTTAGTGGTTCTAATTCTAATCAAATTTGGACAAAACGGTGTAACAATATAATTTTAATTCTAAGCTTTTGGAAAAAGCTGAAATTTTTGTAGTCATCCAAGTATGCTTTATACATTTTAGAAAACGCGCGACGCAATCACCATGCTGCGCCTGTCGGTCCCTCTCAACATGTTCGAACTGGACTGTAGCGAGCTGAATTCCAATCTGGCCGCTCGAGCCCAGCAACTCAAAGACAAACTGATCAAGCATCAAATCATGCAGAACAGAGAGAAAAACAAAGAGTAAGTCACCCTGGATCAGGACGAAATGAATTTTTATATATTCCCAAATCTTACAAAAAGCTTACCTCACAAAGTACACAGTCTTAAAAGTATGTTGTTTTGTCTAAAAAGTAGATGTGAAAGTAGTCAAAAAACTGTCATCCTTCGGTAACTGGTATTTGAATTGCTATGTTTTTTTCGCTAATTTCAGAATTTCGGGTCAGTACGACTCCATCGCGACCAGAGTCTCGGAAATTCCAGAAAGTACTGAAGAACTCGTGGAATTGGTCGAATTTATGAAAAAATCGAGCGAAATCACTGTGTTTGAACTGAAAAGAGAAATCGGGGAGGCGTCGGACAGGCTCGATTTCCTGCTGGATTATGCGACACTCCCGTGTAAGTTTTATGCGACTCATCTAATGCTTATTAATATGGACTTGATACTTGTGCTTGGTTGTCTGGGAAATATTGAGTATCTGAGTAACTCGATGACTCAAATCGAGCATTCAAGTATCACTCATTATGAGTCTTAACCCGGGCTGTAATGACTCGAGTCAATATTCAGACTCGAGTCGCGATTCTTTGGTGACTCGACTTGTCTCGAGTCAATTTCTGTATTGACTCGACATGTACTCGAGTCTTTGTGCACGACTCGAAACAAGTCATATGACTCGAGACTAGGATGGCCAAGACAGACATTTCATTGTTACTTTGAAGAATAGTAAAGTTACCCAGTATTGTCATTTTGTCTGTCAGTCATCATGATACTTGGAAAATAGACCTACTAAGTACGAAGCAGAAAATTGCTGGCGCTTTTGATTTGTTCCTGTAAATTCCGTTAGACTTGAGAAATTTTGCAGTGAATTGACTGGGCTAGAGTAAAAGTTTTTTCAGTGACTTGAAACGACTTGAACCCAACACTTTTGCATTGGTGTTTTAGAGAATGCGTTGAAAATTGGATCTATTGGAAAAATGCAAATGTTCAAGGGACCTATGATGTCGTAATATGATTTATTTTGCGTTTAGATGAGGATATCAAACTGAACAGCAATGTCTTCCACTGGCCTGACCAGATTCAACAAGTATTTGACATCAACCGAGGCCGTCTCACCAATAAACGGGAAGGTGCTGAGGAAAAACTAAGAGAAAGGTTAGATTAAAAAGACGGCGATGGTATATCATTTTTACTAACGTAAATAGCTTTTTCCTACATGTTTCGTATGCTGTGATGCAACCAATTGAGATTTCAAGGCTACCACAGTGTAAAATAGTATTCAAACTATAATACTTGTTGATAAATTGGCATGGCGCGAACAATTTCACTGCTAAAAAGATCTTATCTCTCCACTCTCATTAGAATTGATGCTCCATTTTATTTGAGTTTTATTCCTTATTTAAAAAATATTGTTTTGTATGTGGATCCTATTGCATCGTTAAGATTCATCATCCGAACGAAAAATTTGACAGTCATTTAAATGCGATATCTCTTCTGAACTCTGCACCCTATCTATTTATCAGAATCAAGAAATTCGAGGCTACGTTGAACGAGTACAGGGCCGAGGTGGAGAGTTTCAAAACCAAAAAAGAAGTGGCCAGCACCGACGAGATGCAGAAGAACGTGAAATTATTGGCGGAGATTCACGAAAATTTAGACGGCGCTTCGCGAGAATTAGAGGTAATCAGGCGACTGTTGTTATATCCGACTGCATCTTAGGAAATGATATGTGATGTTCCTTACGACCATACACAGTTCCATCTCCAATTATTCAGCTTTTTGTGTTCGCTGTATCCAGACAAACACAGCCACACATATATAGGGTAAAATAGAAGATTATTATACGGTATTTGAACAGCTTCTTGGAGATGCAGAACTTCAATATACAAGCGAATAGTATATTCATGTTGGAATGAATCGGAATATTTTCTGCTGGAACTCGTTCGATGTGAAATTTCTGAATTAACGGGAGTTTTTGTGTGCAATTGTTTCTCTTCTGTTCCCGATCATTTTGACAAAATTATGTGGTTCTGCGGGTTAAGCGGATTCGACACCGTAATATTCGAATGTCTATTTAAGTTCTGAACCTCCTAGCGTGTCTTCTACTTTTCTTTAGTTATAAATAGTTGTAGATCATTGGTTTGATGCACGCATTTCACAACAGGAAATCAACATGGAAGAACGTTTGCTGGAATTCGAAGAAAGCACTTTCCCCGCTTTACAAGCCATGTTCCAGTTTAAGCAGCCGTACACCGACTTGTGGAACACGGCCTTGCAATGGAACAACAAATATGAAGCGTGGATGAACGGTATGATTTCAAATTTCATAGGTTTTCGTCAGGCTTGTTCACCATACCATGTTGAAATTTAGAAGCATCAATAATGGGCTGCTATAAAACGCATGATAATACAGAAATTCCTGTTCAAATTTACTGGCTACTTGTCAAAATTGTTAGGTTAACTAAGAAAACGCTGCACACCAATTTTGTCTCAATTCCAACCTATAGAGAGATTGCTATGAGAGAAAAAAGTTATGGATTTATCCAATAAACTTTAATAAAATAAAATCTGATCAAATTTTACGGACTACCCCATCAATATTGATATGAAAATAAACTATAAAATAAATAAAAATAAATAAAATATTTTCGGCTGACACTCGTCAGGGGTAATCGTCAGAAACTAGTAGAGAATTGGAAAAACATTTTATATCACAAATCCGCAATTTCTTATGAAAAGATCTAAAATCACGCCTTTGTCAAAACAGGACCTTTCCAGGAAATGAACTCTGAGCAGATCACAGAAGAGCTGGGACTGATGTGGAGGACGATGTACAAGCTGACGAAAACTCTGTCGGACGCCGCCGGTCCCAAGCGTCTTGCCGAATCTGTGAAAACCAAAATCGACAAGTTCAAACAGCACATGCCGATATTGGGCACCATCTGCAACCCCGGTATCAAGGACAGACATTGGGAACAGGTCAGGCTACCAGTTATTAAAGTGTTGAAATTCATATTTTCGACTTTAACCATAATTCAAACCTTAGTAGAGTTGGACAGCTAGATAATTTTCAGCTCTCCAAAATTAGATTAGAATTAGAATTACAGCTATAAAGTTGTATCCAAATTTGATCAGAATTAGAATGACTGAAAAAAAAGCAAAAGCAAAAAGCTTTCAAATTGATTAAATTCCCAACAAGAAAGAAATATAACAAATATTAACTTTAGAGTTGATTCTAAAAAGCACAAGAATGTTTGGCAAATGTATGTACACTGACGTTGGCACGTTACGTATGGTACTGTTCACCTGTTGCATTTTCCGGTGAAACAGTAATTAAATTCGGATTAAAATAAGAACAGGCACTATAAGGGTTGTTCACAGATTCACAGATTAAATTGTTAGGTTGCCTCAAAAAACGCTGCACACCAAATTTGGGTCAATTCAAACCAGTATTCGCCCACGCAAAGCCAATTGAAATGTTCGAATTTACTATAAAAACATGAAATAAATTAAAATTTTTACTCCCAACCGTATAATATTGTTGAGCTATCTACAAAAATCGATGCAAAACCAAGTTGAGGCAATTCCAACCCGTAGAAGCAAAGTTATTGAAGCTGAAATTTTTAAATTGCAAAAATAGCATAGATGGTGAAAAATCCCAGAATTATAAATGAAAAACCCAAATAACTTCGCTTCTACGGGTTGGAATCACGAAAAAATAGTACACTTTCATGAAAAAATGAATATATGAATAGTACACAAGACCGACTTCTACAGTTTGCTGGATTTTCAAAGCTCTTGACTAGAATTAGAACCTGAACTACTCACTTTTGAAAACTGGTACTTAGCTAGAACTAACGACCTTTAAATACCCGCAAGTAACTAAAACACAACTAAGTGATAGCTGAATTTCAACTGAGGTTGGATATATTGGAGATGGAATTGGCATTTTGAAAGGCCTGTGTGTCGAATAATTTTATTGGTATTTTATAGATCAGCGATATCATTCAACTCACCATCAAACCAGACGCGGAAACATCTCTGGCACAGATGATCGAAATCGGTCTCAGCAAACACATGGAGAGGTAATTTTTCGTTTTAGTCGATTTGCGTTGTGGGGTGTGTACTAACCGCGTGTGCTGTGCTGTGAACTGTAGAATCGACGAGATAGGACAACGCGCGTCCAAAGAATTCTCGCTGGAGAAATCGTTGAGAAAAATGAAAACAGAGTGGAGTGAAATATGTTTTGACTTGGTCGCGTACAGAGATTCGGTAGGAAATTAACACGTGTTCTTCTCGTGATACTAAAAATGTGCTTTTTACATATTTTGTGCGAGTTTCATGTTTTCAGGTTGTATTTTGCGCCTTCGTAAAATGTGCAGGACAAGTTCTTCTGATACTAAATCTATGATTTTTTTGTGCTTGTTTGATGTTCTAAGATAATTTCAAGGATTGGTTTTTGTGACTTCACAAAATGCAAACACGGAATGATGCAATTCACTTATTCTAGCTAGATAGATTATAGACTTATTTTCTTACATTCCTATCAACCCTTAAACAATTATGCTTTTTTGACTTTGCGTATTATTTTATGTCGCATTGTTAGTTTTTTAATGTAATCTTTCAAAATAATAGCTTAGGGCATTTATGAACTGGCACTATTCTAGATACATTTCGAATTTTAATCTTCCATGCTCCACGATTATTTCTCTTCATATTCAATCTAACCATACATTTATGTATCATTTTATGTATTACCGATATTGCTAGTGCTATGTGATATTGAAGACCACAACTAGCTGTTATTAGTAATGAACTAGCAGATAAATACTGAGATTATTACTTTTTTACATGAAAAATCATGTATCGTCACAAAATAGGACTCAGGTCATAGCAATCTAGTAGGGTTGGACAAAATGATTCCGAGTACGCCAATCTGGATTGAGTCCTAACTCTGATGATTCGAGCACTCTTTTTATGGTCTAACTTGGTTGATTTGTTACTTGAAAAATTATTTACCGAGCACACAGTGTGAACAGGCAATTTTTTTTTTGAACTTTCAGTATTGAAGCGATTGGTGCGAAAGCGACCAAGGAATGGTCTCTTGAAAACGCGCTGAAAAAAATGAAATTTGAATGGAAAGAGATAGAATTCGGCCTGGTCCCGTACAGGGATTCTGTAAGAGCGTGTTGCCGAGTGCATAACTCTCGATGAATGTAGAATATTTGCTTTTGGTGTGATGTAGTGTTGGGTGGTATGCACTGCTGTTTCTGAATATTGAAAAAGTCAGTTTGTTCAGTTTATTAATAACTTCATTATTCAAAACATGACAAGGTTACGGTAAAGTGAAGGTTTACGAGAAGTTGATTGCATGTCTTGTAGTGCCGTTGTCTTACAAACACCACCTTGGCAATTTTAGTGACTAGTTGATAAAATTGTTATGTTGGCTAAAAAAACGCTGCACGTCGAATTTGGCGCAAATCCAGCCTGTTATAATGTAGCTGTAACAGTCAAAAAGTTAAGATTTATTGTAAAAAAAATGAAAAATAATTTTTTCCAAATTTTTCTGTCTACCCTGTGAAATTGTTGGGTTGTCTAAAGAAATTTTGGATCAATTCCAACCCGAATGAGAGAAGTTATCGAAGAAGACAATTTTGAATTTCAAAAATAGTATTTACGGTGGGTAGGCCTGATTCTATAGTCATTAATGATAGAGTTTCCCGCTCTTATAGTTACTCTTCCGCTGGTTAGAATTGAGCCAAATTTGGTTTATAGTGTTTTTTAGCCAACCTATAAATTTTATCATATACGGACCCTATTAAATTTGAAAAAAGGTTATTTTTGAACTGCCCTTTTCGTACATCACTCAGAATCAATAGTATCAGAATATAAGATTTAAAGGAAAAGAGATGAAAAATGAAGTGTCATGCGTCGGTAGCCATATTTATTTCATATCGTAATCCTGTCAGAAAAACCATGACTAGCTGAAGAGTGATTTTTTTGACTCTATAATTCTCGGTAACGAACAGTTATGTTGTTTACAGGGTTTGGATATAATCAGTCATGTCGAAGAGCCACAGGTACTTTTGGACGATCACATCGTAAAATGCCAGACCATGAGAGGTTCTCCGCATCTCAGACCTTTTGCAACAGAGTTTTCGGTGATTGAGGCTGCAGTCAGCAACAGGCAGGACATATAGATGCGAAGACAGCATGGATGTAGTAACAAAATATGAGCAAATTCATGACAGATTAAGTGGTTTAGGCCAGCAAATAATATGTCATTCAAAATAGATATGTAGAAACTCAGAACACAGTTTTAAGTCTATAATACAACAGTTAAATGAAGATACATGACATGCGAACGTAGAAATCTTATCAGTTAGCTGCATCAGCTACTAATGAGCTGCATCACACAACAGGTTTGATAGGAAAGTACAGGAAGATTCGAAGCATTTTAGAAATCAACTGAATTGTAATGTACAAATTTCCCAGCAAAGCTGAATGCAGCTACATGTGCATATGTATAATAACGCCGCAAAATGCACATATACGAATGCTACAATTTACCACCTTACTCCATGCTACAACTGACTAATCTTGGATGTTTAATGCGTGATTTTTCGGTGTGTGGATTTCTTCATCATTTGAACTTTTACTATTCCGTAAATTTGGACGTTTAGGGATTGAATATTCTTGCGGGTATTGATGAAATTCAAGAGCTTTTGGATGATCACATTATCAAGGCACAAACAATGAAAGGCTCTCCCTTCATTGCACCAATAGAAACTGAAGCAAAGGTATGTTTTTAATGAAAACTTGACCATAGTTAAAACTCAACGGTATGATTTCATGTTCCATAAATTTTTAATGTCGTTATCGCAGTATAAAGAAGAATTCAAGAGATAAACAGTTAGGTGGTAGAAATATTCATGACCCTCACATTGAAAGTTTTGGAAATTGTCCAGGAAACAATATTTGTGATGCAATCATCACACTCAGACATCTGTAAATTTGAACTTGATTCCTTTCAGAAACAATTACACAAACATCGATATTGTGATTAAGAAAATAATTGCTGCCCTTCAAAGACTGTTAAAGGATATGGAATTATGCTGGCAATACCTGGTATTGAAAAAGGGCATTTCTAATACAATATAGATAAAGCAAAGTCACTTGTTCCAAAGCATTCAAACTATTAATTCATGCAGTCTTCACAAACATCTATAAGTTCCTGTCTGCTGTTACTTCTGAATATTTTTGCGGCAATAATCAAACAACGGCGTATCGTTCCTTCAGGAATGGGAAGAAAAACTGATTCTGATGCAGGATATTTTGGACGCTTGGCTAAAATGCCAAGCAACTTGGCTTTATTTGGAGCCGATTTTCAGCTCCGAGGACATCATGGCGCAGATGCCCGAGGAGGGCCGCAAATTTGGAATCGTGGATTCCTACTGGCGTGACATTATGCTGAATACGGTTTGTATTCTGATAACTGCTTTTGTCCAACAAACTAAGCGGACTAATTAGAACAAAATGCCGGAAATATCATTCTAATACAATTTGTCAAATGTTTCTAAGCTCTCATAATAATTGTAATCAAATTTTTGTTTTTTCTGAATATGCTACCGGAAAACTGTATAGTGCAAGACAAGCCAATTTCGGTGTACAGACATTTACTATTCTCGTACTTTTGAAAATGAATTCTGATTTGATAGGAAGTGAACTTGTTTATGTTGCATTTGTTCCTAGTTCGGAATTGAAGTTAATTTCCAGGTTTTGGCGAATTCATACATTCTCATTTTAATGTAATTTAAAAAATACTGCACAGCTATAAGTCTAATCTAGTTTAAAAAGATGATAATTTTCTAACGTGGTTGCTTAAAAACTGTCTCATTCAGGCCAAAGATACCAAAGTCCTTGTCGCCACGGCGCAATCCAATATGTTGGGCAGACTAGTCGAATCCAATGAGCTACTGGAACAGATTCAGAAAGGTTTGAACGACTATTTGGAGAAGAAACGTTTGTTCTTTCCAAGGTATTTTGCTTTTTTTTCACAAAATAATATCTAAAAATAGCACATTAAGCTTTTAAAGCCATCTGTCTGCCTCGATCAAGCAAATTTTCATGCCGGTGACGTCGTGATTGGTGAATTTATTCAGATTCTTCTTCTTATCAAACGACGAGCTTCTGGAAATCTTGTCCGAGACCAAAGACCCGCTTCGCGTACAGCCTCATCTCAAGAAATGCTTTGAGGGCATCGCCAAGCTGAAATTTTCCGAGCAAATGGAAATCCTCGGAATGATCAGCTCGGAAGCGGAAGTCGTGGAATTCACAACTAAAATCTACCCTGCCAACGCTAAGGTGATGTATATTATTTTTAGTTGTATGTAGATAATAATTGATTAATATATTCATATTGAAATAAAATCGAATATTTTTAGCTGACATTCGTCAGGGGTAATCGTCAGCAACTAGTAGAGAAATCAATAGTATTACGATTGTTGATATACAATGTTTTTTCTCCACTAGTCGGGTTCATCACACCTCTTGTAATTTACCGATATTCTGAAATTTAACCCTTCTCATCTCGTACAGGGTATGGTTGAGAAATGGCTACTCGAAGTGGAAACTTCCATGATTAAGAATGTTCGCCGCGTGGCATTGGAGGCGGTGGACGCTTACACCACCACGCCGCGTAAGAGATGGGTCTTGGAATGGCCGGGACAGATTGTGCTGTGCGTGTCCCAAACGTTTTGGACGACCGAAGTGGAAGAGGCGATCGCAAATAATACTCTCGCCGTGAGTAAATTATAATTAGAGCCGGACCAATGTCGTGATTTTGAGCTGATTCCAATAAGATCAATAACATCACCGATATTTGTCTGATATTCAAAAGGTATGACATCTAGCGCATTTCCAAAACGATAGAGCATTTATTTGAACAGCTTTACAGCCATCGACATAATATAAACTAGAAAGGCTGCATCTGAAATTATCGATATTCCCATTCTATTAATCACATATTATAATTCTCCGACTCCCTGATATCATGCTGTGACGTCACGAAAATTTCCGATAGTTTTTAACCTCTAATGGCTGATGCCAATATTTCTTTCAAAATTTGATATCAACTCGATGTTATCTGTGATCTGAATATTATTGGTCTGACTCTTATGTTAGTGAGATGCTTGATTTATTTCAAGATATTTATTTATAATATATTTGTTGAATTCTTTGATATAATATGACCAGTGGATCGTTTTTATCTGATCCGAATGCTGGAAATTTAATTTTTAGTACTGAATACAAAAATAAAAATCTTCAAAAAATTGTTGACAAAATCTTAGATTCTGGTAACGGTACGCAAAATTACCCAATATCTTCCAAATTCGATTAATATTCTCAAGGACTGATTCAGTGAAAGCTATAGTCTAATATAGCTGCTATCAAGCCTTTATACCAGGACTGATGTGAATTTCCGCATATTCACTGTTTTCTTGAAAACCTTATTGAGGAATTAACGATTATTATTGCTGTTTCATTCTCTTTTAGGATTACTTGGAAGTCTTGAATTCTCAAATCAACGACATTGTCGAATTGGTGCGAGGAAAATTAAACAAAGGCTCCAGAACAACGCTAGGCGCGTTGACTGTCATCGACGTCCATGGTGAGCAGCAGTAGATGCGATTTCAAAAATGCTTGTTATAAAATTTTTAAAATACGATTGAATAGTATATTCATATTGAAATGAACCAGAATATTTTCGGCTGACACTCGTCAAGGGTAATCGTCAGCAACTAGTAGAGAAATGGAAAGAACATCGTATATCAACAATCGTGTCACAAAATATGACGTCACCAGCATGAATTTCAAACGCTCTGTTCAATGTACTATTTTTAGGTGGTACACGTATACTATTCAATTGTATATTGAAGTTCTGTACCTCCAAGAAGCTCATAAAATTACGGTATCATTTTATATTATATTGTATTATTTGATATTATATTCATGTGCATTTATTTTGACAATGTCGCCAACTATATTTATGTAGCATCAATATCGGGGCAACAATCTCTACTCCCCCAACCGTAATATCCCAAACGTCTAACCGAAACCTAATAAATTTGACCTTATAAATTTTGGTGTTGTGTTCGTGGGAAACATTTATTGGTTTCATGGAGAACACTGCTTTATTATGGGGCGTATATCAAAGAAGCGTCACATTTCCTGGAAATATAGATTGGTATGTCGTAAATATATTTCATTATTGTACTTGAGTTGCATCAATGTTGGCATCCACACAAGTAGAATATTGAAGTATAGATACACCCATTATATTATTTTATATTTTAATATGTTATTTTCAGTAATTAATATTTATTTAGTTTTTCAAAAAAATTATTTTAAATTTTGACCATCACTAGCTCGCGACACCATTGCGGACCTTGTGAAACAGAAGATATCTTCCTCGTCGGAATTCTCTTGGCTCAGTCAGTTGAGGTATTACTCGGACGGCTCGGATATTGTCGTGAATATGATCAACACGGAATACAGATACGGATATGAATATCTCGGAAATTCACCACGTCTTGTCATCACGCCTCTCACGGATAGATGCTACAGGTAATTGTATCAAATTCTTGTGTTTTTCTTGGAAATTGATTAACAATCTCAAATAGATGGTGGAATCAAAGTAGGTTATGCTCATTTTTAAAATTTGGGGATCCGTCTTTCAAAGGAAATCACTTGTTTCTAAAATTTGCATTTTTTTTCGGCCACTCTTGGTTATGTTTATGTTTGTAACATTAGGGCTGTTCAAAAATAACTATTTTTTCAAACATTTTACTGGCTACTTGATAAAATTGCTAGTTTGCCTAAAAATCGCTGCACACCAATTTATACTCAATTCCAACCTATAGAAGCGTTGCTATATAAGAATAAAGTTTTTGAATATATTTCATAAAACTAAATATAGAAATTCTTCTAATTTTACTGGCTACCCCATGAAACTGTTAGGTTGTCTGAAAAAAAAAGATGCACAACGAATTTGATTCAAATCCAACCAGTATAAGTTATTGAACTATTAAATTTTACATTCGAAAAAAATAGTTTTTACGACGGCAATTTCTTTCATTATTAATATAGATCTGCCCACCATAAATAATATGATTTGAAATCCTGAATTTTGAACATCAATATGACCATACAAAACTTCCTGTTTTTACTTGGCCGCTGATTTGAAATCTGTAATTAATTTTTATCCAACATCAGGATTTTGAGATATTTAGTGATATTTCAAAAAAAAATTGAAATTTCTTGTTTTAAAATGAAAACACATTGTAGCTATATTCTACTGGACTATTACCTAATAATTGATGACATATCTATAAGGTAATGAGCAGATAGGTGTATTCACAAATATAATTTGTGTAAGTATGTTAATCATATCCCATAAATACAATACCGAAATACAACATCAGTAACAATAATTTGTCAACATGGGCCTAGAAATGTGTATAAATGCTACTGATGCTGTTTGAAATATTCGTATAGTTATCTAATTAAACTGTTAAATACACAGAACCCTGATGGGAGCTCTGAAACTAAATCTTGGCGGAGCACCAGAAGGTCCTGCCGGTACCGGAAAAACCGAAACCACCAAAGATTTGGCGAAAGCATTGGCGAAGCAGTGTGTCGTGTTCAATTGCTCAGACGGTTTGGATTACAAGGCCATGGGCAAATTCTTCAAGGGTCTGGCCTCGTGTGGCGCGTGGGCCTGCTTTGATGAGTTTAACAGGATTGAGGTGAGTCTGAAAAACATACAGCATGGCCCTCCAACTCGTTGAAATCGAAATGGATGGTGCGAATCAGGAATCAATTTGCAATTCAGAAGAAAGAAGATTCTCTTGGAGGTACAGAACTTCAATATACAATTGAGTAAAATATTGATATTGAAGTAAACCCGAATATTTTCAGCTGACACTCGTCAGGTGTAATCGTCAGCAATTAGTAGAGAATTGGAAAGAACGTTGTATATCAACAATTGTATCACTACATAAAAGTCCGATTAATTGGGGAAAACAGATGGCTGAAGCTCAATGTAGTATGTTTAGATTATACACAAACTAGGTTGGCAGATTTTGATAAAATTCGTCTCCAAGACACATAAACGTAAGAATGAACAGCTCCTCTCGTCGTCTTGCTAATGTTTTGCACCAATACAATTATCCATTACATTTTTGCCAATGCCAGAATTCATGGCAGTTGCATGTTCTGATTCAAGCATCTGGGCATTCATCAAGGACGGCATTGTCTCCGAGTGCGTTACGCGTGTTCGAATAAATCAAGGTAACGGGATATGTTGTTTTATGCGGTCCCGCAAACGTTGTGTCGTTTTTCCCACGTAGTCACAATCGTAGTGGCCCAAGTATTCATAGACTACAATACTTTGTTGAAATACAGTTGCTGACGATTAATCCTGATGAGCGTCAGTCTGCTTTATTTCAGTATGAATATTTTACTCCATTGTATATTGAAGATCTGTGCCTCCAAGAGTGTTACCAAACTTTATCATCAATCCATCTCATTTAACCGAGCAACAGATAGTTTGGAAGCTTTGAACTTATGCTACTGTAGATCATCCATCCCTAGAATACCATTTTAAGACGATATCACTGTTTCTTGTTTTTAGATTGAAGTGTTGTCCGTCGTGGCACAGCAAATCCTGAGCATTCAGAACGGCATCATCAACAAACTCAGGCGATTCATGTTTGAAGGATCGGAACTGAGCCTGAATTGGACGTGTGCCGTATTTATCACCATGAATCCGGGCTACGCAGGCAGAACCGAGCTACCCGATAACTTGAAGGTGATTTATTTCAGATAGTTCTAGTTTGTCAAATTAGACTTATTAGAGTGAAATGCCAGTAATGTAATTCTAGACTGTTTCTGAAATTGTCTATGATATCATTTAAATTTTAATCTAATATCTATATACCATTCTCATATATAATTGGAAATTGACTTCAACTACCAAGGTTTTGTGAATTTTTTAATTCGAATGCTACTACAATTTGTGAAATGTTTCTATACTTTAAATCAAATTCCACTCTAATGTCTTTGTTTCCTGAAAAAGCTACATGAGAAATGTATTGTGCGAAACAGGCTAAGCGTGCTGTAAAGACATGTGCCGTTCTCAGTATTCTGATAATCAACTCTGATAGGATATAAAGTGAACTTGGTTAGCTGTTGTATTTCTTTCTGATTCGGAATTTACTTCAATTTTCAAGTTTGTTGCAAATTAAGTAATTGTAATTCTAATCTAATTTGGAAAAGCCGACATTTTTATAGTTGTCCTCCTCTGTTTGCAGGTGCTATTCAGAACGGTGGCGATGATGGTTCCGGACTATGCAATGATCGGGGAGATTTCTTTGTATTCCATGGGCTTTGTGGACGCCAGAAGTTTGTCGCAGAAGATCGTAGCGACTTACCGCTTGTGCTCTGAGCAGCTTTCATCCCAGCACCATTACGATTACGGTACGGTTAGCCTGTGATAGAAATTCGTATATTAACCAGGTCCAGGCGTAATCTATTGGGGGAATATACTATTCGACTTAATATCACTAGGGTGGTTATTTTTGACCTAAAAATTGTAAATTTTGATATTTTATGACATTAAAAGACCTTTTTATTTACAAACATTTGTAGTTAAGCTTCGCATTATTGCCAACAAGTTGAGATATATTGTTCTACTGTTCTACATTCACTGGTTCTTTGTACAATGCGCAATTGTACTTTGATCTCGTGTAGCATTCTGCGACGTCAATCTTTCGTTCAGGAATGCGAGCTGTGAAATCCGTGCTGACTGCTGCGGGAAATTTAAAGCTGAAATATCCCGAACAAGATGAGAGCATCCTTATGCTGCGAGCTATCATGGACGTAAACATGGCCAAATTCTTGGCACAGGACGTGCCGTTATTCCACGGTGACTTACTTAAGAAATAAGATTACCTTACAAATGAAAAACGCAAGCAGTATAACTTATACAATCCAAAATACATTTAGACATGGGAAACACATGACTGGAGATTTCTTGCTATAACACCGCTTAAATCCTTGAAATTGGTATTGCTCTTGTGACAGTCTGCTTGTTCTTAGCTTTCATATGACACCTTAGTCAATAAATGTGAAGAATACTTTGGTGATTATGGTTTCTTACCAATTCCAAGATTATTTCTGTTGATTACCTACATGTTAATCACTTGTATATTGCTCGTTTTTGTGTTGAGACCGTACACGTTTTTAGTATACATAACCTTTTTCAGTATTGAACATTAAACTTGTAAAACACGATTGATTTTACTACAGCCTTTCTACTAGCCCCTAACCCACCGGTTATTTTAATAAAAATATACTTAAAACGAGTGCTAGGCAATGTGCTTCCTGAAAATGCGCACCAGTTAAAGCTATAAGGAACAACTAATTTACTGAGGAATTTTGAAATTCTTGTACCGTACTATAAAATCATACTTGTCACTAGGGCTGGGCACAATGATTCGAGCACTCGAATCTGAATCGAGTATTAATTTTAATGATTCGAGTCGAGTAGTAAAAGACGATTTTTTCGAGTACTGAAATTATACGCCCCTCGCCACTGAAAGTTAATTTATCAACGATAATTATAGTTTCGATACAATTTTTCCCTGTGAAAGTCTTGAAACATTGACTGGCCGTATCGCAGCATGCGAGACATACAGTACAACGCTACGAACGTAACTGAAAATCTATATTTCCGAAGTCATGATCATCTCACAACATTGTCACAAAGTGAAATGAAACCCGTATGGTCGAAAAAATACCGAACTATCTTTGATGTGATCGATAACAGGTATTATATTATTTGTGGTGGCATGAAAGGTACATATTTAAACTTTGACATATTACATTCTGTTATTACGTCATAATGAGTGATACTCGAATACTCGACTCGAGGCATTTTACGTGATTCAGAATCGAATCACTCAGGTACTCGATTTTGCCCAGCCCTACTTGTCACACCACCTGTGTATATCCTATACTGTTCGACGGGTTTCCGCAAAATAGCTTTGGTTCAGTTTGAAATTGATCCCCATTTGATGTGGACTTTGTTGATTTGAGCTGGTATGACCCGCTTGTAAATGTACGTCGATAATTCTAGGAATTATTTCCGACTTGTTCCCGGGCGTGGTTCTGCCAGAACCGGACTACGATATCTTCATCCAAGCTTTGAAAGAAAACATGGCCAAATTTAACTTGCAACCTCACGAATGGTCCATCGGTAAGATCATCCAGGTAAGCACTGATTTGTTTCATTGAAAAGATTGTTTTCTGATCGTTTCATATCTATATTTACATGCATCCTAATATCACAATACCGTAATTTTCCATGTATAATCCGCAACATTTTCACGATTTTTTGCCCTAAAATAGGGGGGGTGCGTATTATACATGGGTACAACAAGCCTTGAAAAAATCTCCCTCGATAAAAAACTTTAAATCACACCTATCTTCATGTTTGTTTCCAATCGCGCATCACTTTCAGCCATCGCGCGTAGTAATTAGTGGGAAACGTGCTGCCAATTAACGAGAGTCATGTGCAAAAGCACGCGATCTCCTGCTGAGTTGGTTTGTCCTTTGTACGCGAACGAAATTAGGTCACTAATAGGCACTTCCGCACGGCGATTCTCGCTAATTCATCGCGTGTCGCGTCAACGACAGGCCCGAACAATCGCACATGCAATTCATACATACACAAGAGGCCATGTGCGCATGATATAATCGCTTGCGTAATCAGTCGCATCTCCAACAGACTTGTTGCGCATGACATAACCGTTAGCCTAGGCGCAATCGCATGTGTAATAGGCATCGTGCGCAAGATGTCGGTTCGTTGGCCTAAACTAACTCGCCGCCGGCCTCGAAGGCTTCGGCTGCTATCTACTATCGTTTAGAGACAATACCGTTATTTGTATAATGATTAGCAATCGCATCTGTAAAAGGTCTCCTCGTGCTCAAGATGTCGTGTCGCTAGCCTGAACTATCGCGCCTCCCGCCTTGCAGGCTTTGGCTGCTATCTACTATCGTTTAAAGACAATCCCGCTAATTGTATAATGATTAGCGATCGTTGTGTAAGGATTGTTCAAGAGTGACATCGCAAAACAGAATGACATCGTGTACGAAATCGGAACTATTCATGTACTGAAGTGCAGGGTGCGTACTATACATGGGTACAGGCTTTTCCCCAGAATTTACATGCTATTTTAGGGATGCGTATTATACATGGGGGCGTACTATACTGGGAAAATTGCGGTAGTCCTTATACTACAATTCCAAGAATGCAGAATTCATAGAATTAAATAGTATATTCATATTGAAATGAACCCGAATATTTTCGGCTGACACTCGTCAGGGGTAATCGTCAGCAACTAGTAGAGAATTGGAAAGAACATTGTATATCAACAATCGTATCACAAAATATGACATCACCAGCATGAAAGAGAGAGCGTTCAATGTACTATTTTTAGGTGGTACACGAACTCCTTTTGTTGACAGAGTTTTGGTTGGTGTATTTTGATAAAAGTTGATTCCAAGGCACACAAATGGAATTGTGAGCGGCCTCGCCCTACGATTCGAAATCGGTCGTCTCGATAATTATTCGCACAAATCGGATTATCCAACAGATGTACATTGAACGCTCTCTCTTTCATGCTGGTGATGTCATATTTTGTGATACGATTGTTGATATACAATGTTCTTTCCAATTCTCTACTAGTTGCTGACGATTACCCCTGACGAGTGTCAGCCGAAAATATTCGGGTTCATTTCAATATGAATATACTATTTAATTGCATATTGAAGTTCTGTACCTCCAAGAAGCTCTTCAGAATTCATAGAGAATTGCGATTATTTTGGCAGGTGTATGAGATGATGCTTGTTAGACACGGCTTCATGATAGTTGGGAACCCGCTTGGCGGAAAGACCTCTTCGTACAAGGTATTTCTCCTTGCTCAAGTTTCGCAGTTTCAACATTACAAAACGCAGCAAAATTGCGAAAAAATGAAAAAATGGAAGGAGTCGACGCCACTTGCAGTAGTATTTCGATCAGACACTGGAATGTGTAGATAAGAAGCCTGCACACAGTTCCGCAAGCAATGTTTAGAACTAGAACTACCTAATTTTACAAATCTGCAATTAGAACTAAGACTACTCTCTTTTAGAACTACTAATAAAAAACAGTAATTAGTTGACCATCACATAACTAGATTTGTAGTTTATACCAAGTCCAGTGCAACTCACAATAATATTCCCTCATGGGCCCTAAATTGTGCCACGTTTATTAAGCTTTTCGGAGTGATAATAATAAAAATATATCTAGTCCAAGGGGAATGGATTAGGCCGATGTGAACCAAAGACAAATGGATTTCTTTTTTTTACTGACAAGTATCAATATTTAAAGTATTATGATATTATAATATATTATTTATTCAGTTACCGCGATACAGGGGCCATTCCACTGAGTCGTTACAACAGTTCCACTCATATACATGACCCTGCTAGGTAATACGTTTGCCTAAAAATGTTAACCTACTTTGAGTACTCCAAAAGTAAAAGTTTTTTTGTTACTGCATGGCTGCTTGAACTGAGAGTATTGCGATCCAGGTTCTTGCCGGGGCACTGACCGATCTCCACGCAGCTGGTCAGATGGAGGAATTTGCTGTTGAACACAGAATAATCAATCCAAAATCAATCACTATGGGACAACTATACGGATGTTTCGACCCCGTGTCCCACGAATGGACGGATGGCGTGCTTCCGATCGTATTCCGAGAACAAGCGTCTTCTACCAACGAAAACAGGTCGGTGTCATCAAAAAGACAATAGCCAGCATTTTTTGTTGTATTTCTTTTGTGATTCTTGTAGCTATAATTCTAGTTCGAATGTAATTTGGAAAAAAAACTCTTCTGCTATAATTCTACTTTTAATCTAATTTTGAAAAGCTGAAATTTTCTAGTTTCCCAAGTCAGGTCTCAAATACTCGAATTTCCATGCCGGGAACATCATATTTGATGATATGACCTTTATTTAAAATGTCCTTTTCCGTTCTCTACTAGTTGCCGGCGATTACCCCTGGCCAGTGTCAGCCAAATGTATGCCCATTTATTTCAATATGAATATATTATTCAATTGTGTATTGTGCTTTTCTAGGAAATGGATTCTATTTGATGGGCCGGTCGACGCGGTTTGGATTGAAAATATGAACACCGCACTTGACGACAATAAGAAATTGTGCCTGATGTCGGGAGAGATTATCCAAATGAGTAGCAAGGTGCTGAAATGTCCTTAAACTCGCGTGTGTTCTGTTGCAATGCAATAATGCAGAATGTAATGTGTGCAATGATGTCATATATACAGTAATTGTAATGTATTGTGTTATATCGTAATATATACATATTTTTGTAGATGAACTTGGTGTTCGAACCAGCAGACTTGGAGCAGGCGTCACCGGCTACTGTGTCCCGTTGTGGCATGATCTACCTGGAACCACATCAACTTGGATGGAGACCTTTTGTGGTACAGTTTTGCATCTATATTGTCTTAGTGGATATCTCAACAGACACATACATTACCACAGAAACAGACTATTTTGACTTATAGTTTCAAAAGAATATCATTGCTGAAAGGGAGTTGTTTTATTATTAGTTTCTGTGTTTAGTTTCACAAATAAAAGACATGGATCAAGTACGATGTAAGATGAAGGCCCTTTATCCGTCAAAAATGTAGTTGAGGCTATGAAAACCAGGGAATTATAATTGTGACTCAATTTTCATTGGGACGTAATACATTATGAATAACAATGTGTATGTAAAACTAGCAGCCTACTTTAAATATAGGCTTGGTTTGGCAATATTTAAAACTGATGTAAAAAAACAATCACTTTGAACAGAAATCCTACATGAACACTTTGCCCGCGACGCTGGACGAGGATCACCGACAAATGCTAAACGACTTGTTCGAATGGCTCATCGATCCTTGCCTGGATTTCATGCGACACAACTGCAAGTTCATCGTGAGATTTGAAACTGCCTTCCATTTATCGAATTCCTTCAAAACTGCGGCGGTTTTTTTGTGTTCAGCTCACATCATCACCGATGCATCTGGTTTCGGCTATGCTCAAACTTTTTAATTGCCTCTTGGATGAAATCGCGAATCCCGATGATGGTGACGAAGAAGATTCTAAAGGAATGAGCTCTCAACAGGTGACTTATCTCTGTTCTCTCTCAATATCTATCAAAAGAAGACGGTCGGAATAACCCTTATTGTCAACAATGTCAAAGTATCACATTCATTCATTCGTTTAATTTTTAGTTTTCATCGTATTTGTTTTAGTTAATCTGAGGGTTTTAGGGTCGCGACTTCTGTAGGAAGATACTCCCGGCTATGAAGGGCTTTCATGGCTCTGCTGTATTGATCATTCGCTCTATACCTTGCTTATCTGTTCATCACATTGCACCTAATTGCATTTTTGTTTCACATGGTTGACAAATAAAAATGATCTTTTTTTCTTATAAATACCTATTGATTCAATTAATTCCACTTGGCCAG
Organism: Botryllus schlosseri; assembly: GCF_051294905.1. Lineage (NCBI taxonomy): Eukaryota > Metazoa > Chordata > Ascidiacea > Stolidobranchia > Styelidae > Botryllus > Botryllus schlosseri. The sequence continues at coordinate 771,100 of NC_137251.1, read as the reverse complement.
GGGCGGGCAACTTCTCCAGTCGACGGGCCGGATATAGGAAAATTTAGTACTTGGCGGGCCGGATTGCTGAATCGATACATTATTCGCCCATTTATCCACGTATACAAGGAATAAATCGTATTTAATGAATGTATTTTAACGACAGCAATGTCAGTTCAAAGCCATTTCTCGCCGATAATGACGAGGATACCATGTGGATTTGAGCAAAGCATTGTCATACAGGCGCCGCCATGTCTGCTTCTCTCTGATCATAGTGTCCTATATGGTGTGGAAACAGGCAAATCTCACGGCCCAATGAAATTGGTCTACGTCACACTTTCCATTTGGTCAAAGGCAATTTGACGGTAGTTTTTGACCGACTTGCCGAGCATTAAATTTGATAAAACGGTTATTAATCGAAAGCTACCGCGGTGCTGGTTGTGAAAATATAAATTCTATTCTGCTCGTGATTCTGGAGCCCCACGCAGCCATGCCGTCTGAGCAACTCAGGAGCAAGCGCGCACGAGAGTGAGAGGGTGAAGTGAATACACAATCGGTTGCGCAATAATAGCCAATACGCTTGCGGTTTACTCTGCTCCTCACCTGCTCCCAGACGGCATTGTTGCGTCACAATACCAAACTCCGTTACTATGCAACATTCGAAGCTGATTTTGGGGGGTTCCAGGGCCATGAGCAGAATAGAATTTATATTTTCGCAATCAGTACCGCGGTAGCTTTCGATTGATACCCGTTCAATCAATTTTAATGCTCGACAAACCGGTCAAAAATTACCGTCAAATTGCCTTTGACCAAAGGAAAAGTGTGACGTAGACCAATTTCACTGAGCCGTGAGATTTGCTTGTGTACACAACAAAAAGAACTCTATGCTGTGATCAATCAACTCACGGTGCAATCCCTAATAAATATTTGAAGGCGTTCGATAAGCCCGATACCCCAAATTTACCAATATAACAATTCATTAGGGCTGAGTAGGTGATGAGATAGCGTCGTTGTGTTCATTTTATCTCGATATAAATTCATGAGGACTGCGGCATCTGCGAAATTTGAAAAGTGGCCCGCGACCCGTTTTGAGTTGGCAACCCCCGGCATAAGCGGTGTCTTACAAAAGCCTACAAGTGTGCCGTGCTACAAGTCAGTGGTTACGGTCTGGTGTAAATGACCATTGTAGTCTACAAACACCATGATTACCTAAAACGATATTAGGGTTGAGTACATCGTAAATGCCGATAATGCAATTCTTCCCGCTTCGACGAACTTACGCGTAAGCTCCACTCGCATAGTAAGCAAGTAGCGGGGTATCTCGGCAGACTGTAGCCGCGGGCCACATTATCATATAGGACGGAAAACTGTCCGCGGGCCGTATGTTGCCCACCCCTGCACTTGGCAGTAGGCTAACATCTGAATTTATAAAAAATGCCGTTGGCATACGGCAACGGTTCCCAACCTGTGAGTTATGGCGCCCCAGGGGTCCATGAGCCTTTTTTAGAGGTCATAAAAGAATTAAGAGGTTATCATCGCCAAGTCTACTAAACAAAAGAAATTGCAAGCCTTTACTTCTGAAGACAAACCAGCGCAGTGTCTTGGATGTTAAATATGTCGCATTATCGGCACTTTCTATCACTAAACCAGGAATTAAGACGTTTTCAGAGCAACAACAAACTCATCCTTCACATTATACTGAAGATGTAATAACTAATTAATGCACCATCATGTTTGTTGAATTCATATCATTTTGATTACCGGTTATTGTTTAACAACAGTTTTTTTTTTAAATTCTATTAACGCTTCCTTTTCTCAGACGAATTAGGGAGCCCATCGATTTTCAATATTTTCAAAGACTGTAAAAAAGGTTGGACACCCCTGGCATACATCATTCGTCAAGCTCCTGGAATGGATTCATTGTTGGTTCTCATTTCTTTTATGAGATGAAGTCAACAATCAGTTAATTCTTTAACAATAGATTTCATTTCCGTGTCTATGATCCCACGCTTACGTTGTTATTGTAATTTATATGAACATTCCTATTCAGCATCGCTCTTTTATGCGCCCATTTTTTACTTTGTTTGTGTTTGCATTATAGATTTTCCTGTGGTTGCAAGGACTGTTCCTTTTCTCACTGGTTTGGTCTCTCGGCGGTACGTTGGACGGTGACAGCCGTCTGAAATTCGACGTTTTCTACCGGAATTTGATCAGCGGCACCGACAACGCCCATCCTAAACCCAAGACCTCCAAGCTGACAAAGAGCCACGTGTTTCCAGAACGAGGTGTGGAAAGTTGTAGGAAAAATATTCAAATGATAAAATGACGTATTAAAATATTGAATTTGGTTTGGAAAACTGTCTGAATCCTCATCCAAGTTCATTTGTAGTGCAGAGTGTTACAGTGTTCCACATTTTTGACGTCATAAGAGTATTGTTAATAGACCACAATAAGAGTATTGGCAGGCATACATCAAATCAACGATTATCATAAACTAGAGATTGTTGTTCCACCATACCTAGAGTCACCATACGCCCTCCTTTCTGAATGACTGTCCTCACTTTGCCGAAATGTCCTTCTTTTCAGACTAAAATTCCCCAAAATACCTAAAATTTAGTCAAAACTGACAATATAAGGTCAAAGCGGGTATAGATATATCACTTTATCCTATATATCCTTGTGCAGTCAAGCTCTGCATGAATTCCTATTTTTCAGGTTCTGTGTACGATTTCTTTTTCCTGAAAAAATCCAGCGGCTCGTGGGCTAACTGGCTCGACTACTTAGACAAAGACAAAATGACTTTGAGCAAAGACACAAAGGTAGGCGACTCACTTACCTTTCTTTGATATATTGTCCACATGCTGGGATGTTTGTCAGGTCAGCGAAATTATCGTGCAAACGATGAACACGGCGCAACAGTCTTTCTTCCTCGACACTTTTATCACTCACGGAGTTCCTATGCTATTTGTGGGACCTACAGGTTTGATTCTACGAAGCATATCTACCAGTAGAGAAATGGAAAACATTATTCATCAGCAATCATGATATATTGGTTTATTTCAATATGAATACATTATTCAATTGTTTATTGAATACTTTGGATATCGTGTCAGGCTTGAAATTCGACTCTATATCAAGCTGTTGAATCTTTCACAGACGTAATTAATTTATCATTCAGGTACTGGAAAGTCAGCGATCACTAACAACTACCTTGTAAATTTACCGAAAGATCAATATGTCGCAAACAATATCAATTTCTCTGCGCGAACAACGGCGACACAAACGCAAGACATTATCATGTCAAAGGTAGACAGAAGGCGAAAAGGCTTGTACGGGCCGCCCGTCGGAAAGAAATGCATCGTATTCGTGGACGATCTTAACATGCCTGCTAAGGAGGTAACAGAACTAACATCCCTTGGGAAGAAATTATTACGTTGTTTAGAAAACGCCGCTCATAAGATTTGGATCCACCCCAACCCATATAAGCAAAGTTATTACGGTTGAATATTTTGGATTTATTGACAAATTTTTTTTCGAATTTCACTGAGGATCCCATGAAATTGTTGAATTGAACAATTTTCTCACCAGAGAAGTATAAGTATGACAGTACCAAAAATACAAGCATTTTGTTTATTCAACCCGACAATTTCCTGATGTCCCCAGTGAAATTTCAAAAAAAGCAATTTTTTAAACAAACCTACTGATTAGTGATATGAGCGGGTCGAAAGAGAGATTTATTACTTTTTCTACCAATATATTCAAATACATATAAATAAACAGCAACAATGATAAAGATAAGGAGGAAAGCATGGTATTTGGTATCGGATAGGAATGATTGTTATACAATTAGTTTGTGACGAGCAGTTAGGATTTTGTAAAAAAGAAAGGAGTAGGATTGGTTGGTATTATTTTGTGAGTGAAATTATTATAAATATAAGACGAAATAGCCGCTATATCTGGGTAACAGGATTGCCGTTTTCCAAAATCGTTCCATTTGTAGAGTCATTGGTTGTTTTCCAGTGTCAGCGTCCTAAAATTTCAAACTTTCTGACTAGATATACGGTGCTCAACCACCCATTGAACTCCTCAGAACATGGCAGGATCACCATTTCATGTACGACAAGAAGGACATGACGAAATTAGAGCTCACAGACGTTCTATTCATAAGGTGACTCCGTCAATTCTCTTTCGCAGTATATGCGTTGAACAAAGTCATTTTGCAGCGCTATGGGACCGCCTGGTGGTGGAAGAAATGATATCACCGGAAGAATGACGAGGCATCTCAACGTCATATCTATTGACACATTCAGCGACGATACAATGACAAAGATATTTACATCGATAACTGACTTGCATTTTTCCAATGGATTTGATGCGAGCTTCGTTCGACTTGGTATGCAATCGTCATCGTGTAACCACATCATATTTAAGTTCGCGAATTTTACGTTTTAACATTGCTTTTCCATAATTGCATCGATCCTAACTTATTTATGATTACTGTAAGCCTGGATATTGTGTAATTTTTGGGCCTGCAATTAGAGATAGTCAGCAATGAAGCACTTTTTCACATTTTTTTCAGTGTAATTAAGTAGATTTTGATTATTTCACTAATTACCGGAATGGATGTTTCCAGACAAATTCCACTTCTTCTTACCCGTTATTTTATAAACAAAAAGTACCGACTTTTTGTACTTTATATTTTATAATGTAGAAAGTTATTTTTGGGATATGTTTACATCATTTTTTGAGTGAGATTGTTATACTAACTGGTCGAAGTATGTCCTGCATCTTTATGCGCTTAAGATTTTGAAAAAGGTAACGTGTTTTTTGTGATAAGTTTATTATTTTTTACTTTTAATTCTGGATAATAGTAACAGTATTTTGTCGTGTGCGTAGGAAAAATCATGGTACAAGCGACTATGGGAGTTTACAAAGCCACGATTGAGAATTTCCTACCGACGCCGACAAAATCCCATTACGTGTTCAACTTGAGAGATTTTGCTCGCGTCATTCGTGGCGTACTGCTCGTGCCTGGCACGCATCTCAGCGATACCGACAAGTTTGTGAGGCTATGGGTTCACGAAGTTTACAGGTGTGAAGTGTTTGTAGTCAATGTCATTTTACCAAATGCTACCATTATATTTTCAAAATGCGCAACTAGAACTACAACTAAAAGTAGACACTTTTCGAAACTCGCTTCTAGAACTAGAAGTAGAACTACTCACTTTCCAATATGCGCAACTAGAACTACAACTAAAACTAGACGCTATTCCAAACTCGCTGCTACAACTTGAACTAGAACTAGAACTAGAACTCACTTTTCATCACTCTCAACTAGAACTAGAACATATCGCATTTAGAAAGTTGCAACTTGAACTACAACTAGAACTACTTTCTTTCCAAAATTTGCAACTAGAACTAGAAGTACTCACTTTTCAACACTCTCGACTAGAACTAGAACTAGTGACCTCCCAAAACTCGCAACTAGAACTAGTCGAACTACCTTCAACTAACTAAAACACAGCTAGCTAGATTCAATTCTGAAGCAACTCATAAACTTTTATTGAATCGGATCAGTTTTCCCCATGAATCCCTATTAGACTCCCCATGAAATGGGCGGGGTCTCGACCCCCAAAACCCATCCCTGGCTACGCTACTGTTGGGAGTGATGACACCGAGCTGGCAATGGAATATCACACAACAGAACATGGTATTTAGATAGAGATATTCACACCAACCGACGACACTCGTATTGGGTTTTACAACGAATTCTTGTAAGCCGGTGACATTATATTTGATCATTTTACGATTGTTGATACTCAAAGTTCTCTCCAATTCTCTGCTGGTGGCTTATGATTACCCCTGACAAGTGTCAGCCAAAAATATTCAGTTTTATATCTATATCAATATATTATTTGATTGTATATTGAAGTTCCTGTACCTCTAAGATGCTCATCAAATACCGTTTTATTCTAGAGTGTTCTACGATCGTCTGATTGATGATAACGACAGGAACACGTTCTTTGGGATTGTGAAAGAGACTTCATCCAACTATTTCAAGATGAACCTCGACAAAGTTCTGAGCCATTTGTACAAGACCAAGACTCTGACGGTGAGCAGTGAGGCTTGGCAAAATCGAGTACCGGAGTGATTTGAATGTAAATCGGGTATTTGACTTCAAGTGGAGTATTCGAGCATCACTTAAAAGGACCTCACAACAGTATGAATGATGAGAAAAGTTGAAATATGTATCTAATACGTTACCGCAAGGAATATAATGCTAGTTCTACATCACAATAAAGATTATTTGGTATTTTTTCAGCCATACCTAATTCATTGCACTTTGTCACAATGTTGTGGGTTGATCGCGACTTCACAGCAATGTCATTTCCACTAACGTGTGTAGCTTTTTCTACATGTTTCGTATGTTGCGATACGACCAATTGAAGTTTATATACTTAGACAGTGGAAAATAGTATCGAAGCTATAATTCTAGTTGATAATGTTTCTCTTTGTGGTAGGAGCCTATATGACATTCATTTTTTTTGCAGGATGATCACGTCAGAAATCTATTTTTTGGCGATTACATCGAAGCCGACGCTAACCCTCGTATCTACGACGAAATTCAAGACCTCTCCCAACTGACAAGCGTCATGGATTATTACCTAGACGAACACAACCAGGTGTGACTTTACTAGAGCTCAGCCGAGTATCAAGTTTATATCATTAATTGAAAGAAATATCGGTGTTGGCAATTAGACATATAAAATATCAACAATTTCCATGATGTCACAACATAGTAGCAGGAAGTTCGAGAATTATAATCTGTGGCTGCTTAACTGGGAATGCTGATTAATTTATTAGCTTACAGGCGTCCAGATGCTGCTTTCTAGTTTATCTCTTGTTCAAGCATGGCAATGGCTCAAAATTTGGTCAGATCAATGCTCTTAAGTTTTCGAAATGCGCCTTAAGCTAGATAACATATCTTTTGAATATCGGCTAAATACTTCGGGGTTATGGGTGAATGTGCTGATTATTGTCAGTTTTGTCGGTATTGGATTAAAAATCTGATATTGGTCGGACTCTAGTCCTTACAACTATCGTTATACATGACTTTATCTATCCAGGTATCAAAAGCGCCAATGTCACTTGTGATGTTTAAATTTGCGATTGAACATGTGTCTCGCGTGTCCCGCGTATTGAAACAAGATAACGGCCATCTGCTGTTGATCGGTATCGGAGGATCCGGTAGGAAGAGCGTAACCAGACTCGCGACATTCATGGCCGATTACGAGCTCTATCAGATCGAAATTACCAGGTGCGATCTAATTTGGTGGTTTTCAACCATTTTTTATATTGCTTACCGGTAAAATTTCGAAACTAATGCCGCACACAGGCAAATATTTGAAAGTCAAAATTACCTCAAAATGTTATCACGACTAATATATGCAACTAAAAAAAAACGTTGGGCAGAAATTTGCTGTTGAATTTTTGATTTGCAAGTGTTATATGTCATTCTATTGAATTTTCTGCAAGGCGCCGAATTAAGTTTGAATGTTTGGTTCCTTTCGAAAGAACTGCGACTTGGCTCTTTGCTAGCCTATATTATACCGCGAATTGTCGCTCAATTGCCCTGTCAAAATGTAACGAATTTTGTTTATGAAATCTTCTTACCTTTCACATATAGGCTAACTTGTATGATTTCCAAGTTACTTTTAGACGGTTTGGTACAACACTTGCATCATTGTGACATATATCCAGTCAAAAGCGAACCATGAATATATATTACAAAAAAAACATTATACATTATATTAACCATATCAAGACACGATGCAGAATCTGTTTCCAAATTTTGAAATCTATTCAAAATTGTTGATGTTTCATTTCTCTAATCAATGTATATGCGTCCAACTTCTGGGATTTTGGAACACAATGATACAATCCTTCACTAACACAAACTTTTTCCTCCTTACCAGGACGTACAGTTTTGCCGACTGGCGCGACGATATCAAGAAGATGATGCTGAAAGCCGGCGTCGAAGGCCTACAGACGGTTTTCCTGTTCAGCGATCAACAGATCAAGGAAGAGGCTTTTGTGGAAGACATCAACATGATATTGAACACGGCCGATATACCAAATCTTTTCCCCTCTGACGAGAAAGCCGAACTCATCGAAAAAATGCAGGTTCGTACAGCGATGTTGACAGATTTTAACAATGCAAACTAGAAAGTATATCCAGAGGGGGTGTTTATTACAACATTGGCCGCATCTTTCCATTGTAGGGCATAGCACGTCAAGAGGGTAAAAAAATCGAAGCCACTCCGTTGGCCATGTACAATTATTTCATCGAGAGAGTGAAAGCCAACCTTCATGTGGTGCTGGCGATGAGCCCGATTGGAGATTCTCTACGTAACAGACTGAGAATGTTTCCGTCCTTGATTAACTGCTGTACCATTGACTGGTTCCAGGTAAGTTTAGTTGTGATTAGATTGGGTAATATTGAGTCGATATTACACATGTGGCCAGTAACAAAGTACTTATACTTTTCTGTAGTACTAAAGTTGGTTTTTCATACTTCCACTGTTTACTCAAGTGGGTATGTTTTACAATACTCCCTTTTTTCAATTGAATAATTTTATACTCCAATAACTTTGCTTCTATGGGTTAGAATTGAGACGAATGTGATGTGAAGCGTTTCTGTTTAGGCAACATGGCTATTTGATTGGATCCCCGGTGAAATTTGAAGAAAAAAGATTATATATTAAATAACCCTAATACCGGGATCGGGATGAATTTATTTATTATATTGCTCATCTAGGCCTGGCCTGAGGACGCGTTGGAGATGGTCGCCAATAAATTTCTGGAGGATGTCGACGTTGAAGATGATGTCCGATTGTCCTGCGTCACCATGTGCAAATATTTTCACGAAAGGTATTGTTTTAGATGTTTTTAAGCCTGAAATCAAAACCGATTGAGTTACACATGCATTCCAATTGCAGTAGCTGAACTAGTTTTTTTCCTGCAACTATCCTCTCCATCATTTATATGTATCGAAACTTGTACAAACTACTTGATTTTCATGGTGCCATAGCGTAGGGATCATATATTGTTATATTCGGGGCACTTCAAATTATTATATCATTATTATTAATATTCTACACCTGTGATTGTTGTAAATCTGACACATTTTGCGTCCTTTCCAGCGTACGTCGGTTGTCGGAAGGATTTTGGGACGTTTTCCGAAGGCACAATTACGTGACGCCTACCTCTTACCTGGAGCTGATTTTAACCTTCAAGTCTCTCCTGGGGCTGAAGCGATCGGAAGTGAAGCTTTTGCTGGAACGATATATCAACGGACTGGACAAATTGTCTTTCGCCGCATCTCAGGTCAATTGATAACTGTATTCCCACAACGATTTCAATTCTCTACTAGTAACTGACGATTACTCCTGACGAATGTCAGCTGAAAATATTCGGCTTCATTTCAATATCAATATACTGTTGCATTATAAATTGATGTTCTGTAACTCCTAGAGTCTCTTTCGGTGACAAACACCTAACGTTTCTCAATGCCACAAATGATTTTGAAAAATGAAACATTTCACTACCGTAATGTGTCTATAGTTCCGATTCTTAAACCTTTTTGATCGCGGACCCCTTAAAGCTTGGGTCTGTATACTCCCAAAATTTCACAAGCTATTCACAGGCTATTTCATTCATAAAAAAATATATGTAGAGAAGGATATCCAGTCCCGCTCACGAATTCATCATTGCCAAAGGATAATATGCTTTTCTAGTTTCCCGATGGTGCATTTCACAGACCCCCTCGGGACCCCAATTTAAGAACTCCTGACATAGTTGGCCCCGTTTTCCAGGTCAGCATCATGCAAAAAGAACTGACCGAAAAGCAGCCAGAGCTCATCAAAACTTCAGAAGAAGTCGACGAGATTATGGTGAAAATTGAGCACGACTCTGTGGAAGTCGAGGCCAAGAAAGAGGTGATTACATAATAGTAACATAATATAACGCCAGTTCTACATCACATTCAAGATAATTTGGTATATTTTCGTCCATACACCTTTCATTGCACTTTGTGACGATGTGGGTTTATCACGACTTCGCAGATATGTCATTTCCAGTAACATGCTCAGCTTTGTACTGCTTGTTTCGTATATTGCAATAAGATCGATGAGGTTTGAAGCCTTCCACAGTGAAAATAGTATCGAAATCATAATTTTGCTCGATAAGAATCGTATAATTTCAGTACTCAGAACAATCGTCTTTCTCTACTCGACTCGAATCATTAAAATTAGTACTCAATTTGGATTTGAGTACTCGAATCATTGTGCGCAGGCCTACAATATACCCGCTACTACTACTATCTATTTAGCTTATTTCTTCTTTATAAGATTTTAATCTTTTCAGATTGTGGCAGCAGATGAGAAAGTGGCTAACGAAGCGGCTTCCGCAGCCAAAGCCATCGCCGACGAATGTTCTGCCGATTTAGCCGAAGCATTGCCGGCATTGGAGGCTGCTTTGTCTGCCTTGAATACGCTGAAGCCTTCGGTAAGTTACTTTCTATTGCAGTTTTCATTTCGACCGTGGAATTCTTCACCTGGGTCCATGAAAGGCCAATGTTAAAGCTGCAACTATAAAGCTATGTATTCCTTTATAATAATTGTCATTACTTTTGAATTACAACATCGTTTTGTGTTATTTTTAGAACTCACCACTGGTCACATACAAAAGTGAAGTCTTTACTTACCGGTAGTCATTATGTAGCTATTCAGGCAACAAATATACCAGATAGCAATATGAGGCACAACTTAGGTGTGGGCGCAAGTAATGACCCGTTTTTCAGTCTTCAGCTTTACAAATTTCGCGATTGGGGGTCAATATCTCCTCCCAAGAGCGTTTAAGACTCGATAAAAAGATAAGAAACACTGATTTAGACTGACAACCGCTCATTTTTTCAGGATATCACAGTGGTGAAATCTATGCAGAATCCAGCGGCCGCCATTAAACTGGTGCTTGAGTCTGTTTGCGTAATGAAAGGCATCAAACCAGAACGCAAACCGGACCCATCTGGTTCAGGTCAGCATAAATCATCTGTGTCTGAGTGTGTCTTTAACTTTACTAACAAAAGGCTGTCTCCAAGCAAGATGGATGTCTTCACATGCTAAGATATGTTTCAAAATGAATTTATGTATAAAATGATCTGGTTTTGTGCCAAATAGATCGGTGGTTTACGCAGTCAGCATTGGTATTTAGTCAAGTAAATTTGTCAATGGGTAGAATACTTTTAGCCGTTAATCAGAGGTGGCTAAATTCGTAATTACAAGATGCGTCCTCAAGACAACTTCAAAATGACTTACGGCAATGAAATTCGGTGTCATTTTTAAAATTATAATCAGTTACAATAATACAAGGGCTGTTTCCCACGCTTCTTGTGAGAATTTGACTCTTAAACGTTCTGCTAACCTATACGAAAACTACTTTAAAAATTTCAACGCTTAAATTGTAAAAATTAAGTCATTTTGCATAAAAATTCTACTTGAGAACTTAAAAAAAGTAGGAGTACATCGATGCCTACAACATTTGCGCTACAGTACATAAAATCCATATGGAAGCCTACACTTGAAAGGTATCCTTGAAATGACTTATTCTTTGGTTTCAATAATTTATTACGTTGCAGACTCCAAATTGTGAAAACCAAGTTGCGTCTAAAAAACTGCTAATTAGAAGTGAAAATTTACTGAAAACATAGCCTCTTGATTAAATATGCTGGATCTGCTTGCGTACTCCGAGTAAAACTACTACGTACTTGGCCATAACGATCTCAGTTTGATGTGTAATTGATGAATGTGCCACGCTTGACAATTTCAGGAAAGATGGTGGAAGATTTCTGGGGCCCGAGCAAGAAAATGCTGGGAGATTTGAAATTCCTGGACGGCCTGAAAACCTACGACAAGGACCGCATCCCGGCGCCCGTGATCAAGAAAATCCGAGAGAAATACATCCCTAACCCGGATTTCAACCCGGCTGTCATCAAAAATGTCTCGTCAGCTTGTGAAGGTACCGGTTTGGAGTTTACAAAACTGTAGGGAAGAACTATAATTGGATTGCTGTATTTCTTTCTAATTCGGAATTAATTAAGTTTCCAAGTTTTTGCGAATTCAGTAATTCTAAAATTAATCTAATTTGTAAAAAACTGTAGCTATCATTCTAATTCTAATCCAATTTGGAAAAAATGCCTTTAATTCTGATGCTGATCGAAGTTTGAAAAAAACTGTAGCTATCATTCTAATTCTAATCCTATTTGGAAAAATATGCCCCTAATTCTAATTCTGATCTAACTTTGAAAAAACTGTAGCTATAATTCTAATTCTAATCCAATTTGTAAAAAAATGCCCTTTATTCTAATTCTGATGTAAGTTTGAAAAAAAATGTAGCTATAATTGTAGTTCTAATCAGATTTGGAAAAAAATTGAACTGTGATTTTAATTCTACTGAAATTAATAAAAAATGTATCCATAATTCTAATTCAAATCTACTTTCATATAAAACTGCATAGCTATCATTCAAATTCTTATCCAATTTGGAAAAAATACTAACTATGATTCTAGTTCTAATCTTATTTGAAAAAAAAACTGTAGCTATAATTCCAATTCAAAGATAATTTGGGAAAAAGCTGCGCAGCCATCATTCTGATTCTAATATAATTTGGAATTACTGTATAGCTAACTCTAATTCCAATCTAATTGGAAAAAACTTCCTACGGTTCTAATTGTAATCTGATTTGGAAACACTGAAAGTCCCACTAGTTGCCTGACCCTGCCGCTGAACAGAAAAGCGTTGTTTCAGGTTTGTGTAAATGGGTGCGTGCGATGGAAGTCTACGAAAGGGTGGCCAAAGTCGTAGCTCCCAAGAAAATAAAGCTGGCCGCTGCCGAATCGGAATTGGCCGTACAGATGGCAAAACTGAACGAAAAGAGAAAGGAGCTAAAAGCGGTATGACAAGTGTACTGATTATTATTGATATAAAATATTCTTTCCAATTCTCTACTAGTCGTCGACGATTGCCCCTGACGAGTGTCAGCCGTAAATGTTCGGGTTTATTTCAATATGAATACACCACTCAATTTGATATTGAAGTACTGTATCTCCAAGAAGCTTTATTCAGTTTTATTTCGATATGAAGATAACATTCAATTGTCCATTGTAGCTCTATACCCCCGTAAATAATGATGCAGACAAAATCATAACAAGAAAACATAGACTTAATCGCAAAAAAGTAAAATGTCATAATGCATAGCTATGATATCAATATAAAACTAGTCATCTGTGCTACTCTGAGTAGGCGTAGAATTAACATCTTAATTTATACTCAATTACAAGTAAAAGTCACAATTATATAGACATATGAAGTAGTAAGCAGTTTCCAAAAGTATGTTTGGACCTGGGATCGCATAATTTTTGCAGGTAATCGGATGTGTCTATGCAAAATTGCAAACAATACTGCAAATTAGTGAGAATATTTGACAATTTATGCAGTTACTGTGATACAGGCTATAATTTCAAACAGTTCTTATGAAAAATTCCGTCAGATAAGTCATGCAAACTATCACGAAACTATCAATTTTCCAACATCCAAATTGTAGGAAGTGGGTACTTTAGTCTCAAAATCGTTTCTGACCGCCTCTCGATAAGAATCACAAGCCAGACACAGACATTTACGTTTTCTTGGTACTTATAGTGGTTGATATATTTGACAGGTCCTCGATAAAATGGAAGCGTTGGAGAGCACGTTCGCGAAAATGAACCAGAAGAAGCAAGATCTCGAAGCGGACATCGACCTTTGCTCCAAGAAGCTTGACCGGGCGGAAAAACTCATCAACGGACTCGGCGGAGAAAAAGAACGGTAAAACCCAGTTATAATTAGATCTGTTAAAAAACACTGCTTATAAATATTGATAGCTACTTGATTAAATTGTGTGAGATTTTACTAGTGTATAGTATATTTATATTGAAATAAACCCGGATATTATTGGCTGACACTCGTCAGGGGTAATTGTCAGTAGACAATGATGCGACTAAACAATATTCTCTTGAATATTCTACTAGCTGCTGACGTTTACCCTTGACGAGTTTCACCCAAAATATTCAGGTCCATTTCAATATAAATGTATTCTCCAATGCCTCAAAAAATGCTGTAGCCCAAATTTGGCCAAAATACACCCAATTGAAGCAAAGTCGATGCAATTTGGAATTTCACACAGTTTATATAAAAAATAATATTTATGATGGCAGATTTCCTGATTTTCTGGTTTAGATTGATTTTACTGGAACGGTCAGTATAAGTTTTTGAGAAAATTTCTTGAATCTGCAATGTTTTCTTTTTAGTTGGACTGATAGCGCAGAAAAACTTCGAATCAGACTCAAGAATATTACGGGCGATGTTCTACTCTCGTCAGGTGACATATTCGTTTTTGGAGGGCAAATACCATTCGAGCATCTAGTAGGCAATTGTTGATATACAATGTTGTTTCCAATTCTCTACTGCCAACTGTCGATCGCCCCTGACGAGTGTCAGCCGAAAATATTCGGGTTCATTTCAACATCAATATGCTATTCAATTGTATATTGAAGTTCTGTACCTCCAAGAAGCTCTTCAAGGAGTATAAAACTAGTAAATTTATATAGAAGAGTATATTGATATTGTAATAAGCCCAAATTCTCGGCTGACACTCGTCAGGGTCAATCATCAGCAACTAGTAGGGGCTTCAAAAGAACTTTATTCATCATCAATTGTATAGTTATATAAAGTTGGGTTCGTTTCACTGTGAGTATGTCATTCAATTTTTTCTCCATGTTTTCTCAGGAACTGTCGCCTATCTCGGACCATTTACCGTTGATTTCCGACTGAAATGTGTCGAGGAATGGCAAAAGCTGAGCCACGAAATGAAAATTCCGTGTTCTGAAGCGTTTTCTCTCTCGAACACGCTAGGAGACCCAGTCAAAATCCGAGACTGGCAGATCTGCGGTTTGCCCGTTGATTCTTTCTCTATTGAAAACGGTAAACCAATTAGTGCCGCAGTATTTTGTGCAAATTCATTTTTGTGTCGCTTCCAGGCATTATCGTTAACAACTCTCGGAGATGGCCACTCATGATCGACCCTCAGGGCCAGGCGAATAAATGGGTGAAAAATATGGAGAAGGATAACAAGTTGGCTGTGATAAAGCTGTCGGACGCTTCTTACATCCGTACTCTTGAAAATAGCATACAATTTGGAGTGCCGGTACTGCTTGAAAACATCGGTTAGTATTGGGACAAATATCACATCACTGACTACAGACATGCTTTTTGCTGTTTATATAAATACTGTAAATACTTGACCGAGTATTTGACCGAAAAAAATCCTTTTTTGCACCATTTTCAAGAATATACTTACTTATATGAAACTCTAGCCATGCTTTGAGTAAGAATGCAATTGATCTAGGGTTGCAATGACTCAAGTCGAGTCGCAATTTTTTGGTGACTAGACTTGACTCGAGTCATTTTTTCAAATGTGTATCATTGTGCATGACTTGAACCAAGTCATATGATTCGAGAATACGACGGCCATGACACGCATTTCATTGTAACTTCGAAGAATAGACATCGCAGGAAATTCTTCAACAAAGATGCTGCCCTGCACTTACCCAAGCATGAACATTACAGCAAAGTTCCATGTTTCAGATTCCAGACTAAAATCCAGCTATTTTAAGACCTGCTAACGAGATTGTTATGTTACTATGTGATTTTGCAGGGGAAGAGCTTGACGCCATCTTGGAGACCGTTCTTCTGAAGCAGACGTTCAAACAGCAAGGCGTGGAATACATCAAGCTTGGAGACAACACCATTGAATATTCGCAAGATTTCCGATTTTACATGACGACGAGATTGAGAAATCCTCATTACTTACCGGAAGTCTCTGTCAAGGTAGAATATCAAATTGTCCGATTAGGGTTGTTAAAAATTGATTTTTTAAAAATTTTACTGGCTGGTTGAAAAAAAGGTTGCTCATCAAATTTGGCTCCTATCCAACCTCAAGAAGTCTGGTTATTGGTGTATAAATATTGAATTTCTTTTAAAAAAATGAAAAGGTAATTATTTTTCAAATTTTAGTGGATATATTCGGTCCTGCTGATGCACGGTAAAATTCGAAAAAAAAAAGTTTTTTTAAATTAATCTAAATTATTGTTACTCTAATGACTATGCTTCTAAATGTTGGAAGGGACCCAAATTTGTCATAATTCGTGTTTTTCACACAGCCTAACAACTTATGAAAAAAACTGGTCAGGTAGAAGTGAAAAATAGTCTAAACTCAATCAATTAGGTATTATACGCCCACTAAAATGTTATGTACCGCCAGGTGTGTTTGGTCAACTTCATGATCACGCCGCTCGGCTTACAAGATCAGCTTCTCGGTATCGTGGCGGCCAAAGAAAAACCGGAGCTCGAGGTGAAGAAAAACGAATTGATCTTGGAAGGCGCCAAAAACAAAAAACAGCTCAAAGAAATTGAGGACAAAATTTTGGAGGTGATAATCTTATTTTTTTGTACTTACTGTTTACATTTTTCCATTTAGTTTCTCGAGATTGTCAAAATTCTGCCTAGACTTAACAGAGCAAACGTATATATAGCTATTTGGTGATAAATATGTTGATATATGAAGATTTCTTATTCTTAATGTACACTTTTTAGATGATACCATTCATATACTATTATATTTACTGTGAATGTATTAATAGAATCTAAAAAATATTACATTGATTACATTACGATTGTTCATATTTTTACGTCTGTGCGGTCATACAAAGTTCTTTTGAAACATCTGCTGTAAATATTTCATACTGATAACATTATGATGCTTTGAACCCGTAGGTGCTGTCATCTGAAGGCAACATTCTCGAAGATGAAACAGCCATTCAAGTTTTGTCTTCTTCCAAAGTCCTGTCCGAGGAAATTACAGCGAAACAAGAAATTGCGACTCAGGTATGACAATGATAGCTTCTATAAATTCACAATTTTATACAAAATACATTCTGTGTTATTACCGGGACAAATTTTCATAATAAACAGATTCAGAATTGTCTGTAGACTTTTGACATTCATTGTTCCAGTGTCAGTAAGTTTGGATCACGCTAGTTTATGTTTAATCAGCAAAAGTGGTCAGTAATGAAATGCTTCGACTTTATAGCAGTAGTCAAGTGAATTATACCTATATATTTGGATTACTTCTGCTTCTACATGACAGTTTTATAGGAAAAATTACTTGTTTCTTGCACTTTATGGAGTAAACATATCATAAAAACCACGAGAAATAGCTCATGCATCGCATAAATGAACATGTTTTAAAGATTAACCATATTTTATGATATTTTTGTGTTCTCGCTAAGATACATCTTGCAATTTCACAAGTCCACTTGACCAAATCAACTTTTTCAAGCTACTTACTCAAGAACTTTCCAAACCTTCTAATTGAGAGTAGAAATTTGCGGCGTTACTTCTTCTTCAGCTGTAGTACCAACCCTGAATACCTCACCTACATTTCCTAATTGACGTTGAAGTGCTGAAATCCGAAATTGATGTATCGCTCTGAAGTGACATCCGATATTCACTAAGGCAAAGTCTTCACTGGAGACGTTTTTAGCTTATTGTAGGCATTTCTCTATGCTTTATATCAATCAAAAACTGTGTCATATGTGGATTTATTTCATCGGAGTGAATCTTTTCTCAGACTGAGATTCAAATTGACGAAACTCGTAACGGATACAAGCCTGTCTCCATACACTCGGCCGTACTGTTCTTCTGCATCAGCGATCTCGCCAATATCGAACCAATGTACCAGTACTCTTTGACATGGTTCATTAATTTATTCGTCATGGTGAGTTGTTTTTGAAGGTTATTTGTTATTGAGGATTAATAGGCCTATTTGTTCGATCTTTGTAAATTTCAGAACTTAATTTATACGTTGTGGTAATACTATTGTCTTTGTATTAATTAACCCCCCTCCCCCCTAAAGCTAAAGCTAAGATACTTGATAGCCTCCAATCTCAAGTCTCAAATACAAAAATTCCTATTCCAGTCTAGAAATTGTCAAAAGTGACCAACCATGTTTATTGTTTATAGTAAGTAACAACACACCTCTTTTTATGCTTACAGTCAATAGAAAACAGTGAGAAATCCGAAGATTTGGATGAAAGAATCGAAAATTTGAACGATCATTTCACCAACAGCATTTACAACAATGTCTGCCGGTCGTTGTTTGAGAAAGACAAGCTGTTGTTCTCTTTCGTTCTGACGGTGGCGCTACAAAACAGCGCAGGTAAATTACATATTTATTTAAGGTGCATTGGCAGCTTTTTTGATCAAATATATATCAGATTGTGGGGATACGCGATTAAGCTCTCTCTTCTCCATTATTATTCGAAATTTCATGCCGGTGATGACATATTTTGTGATACGATTATTCATACTCAATGTTCTTTCCAATTCTCTACAAGTTGTTGACAATTACCCCTGACGAGTGTCAGCCGAAAATATTTTGGTTATTTCAATATGAAAATGCTATTCAATATCGAAGTTCTTTACCTCCAAGAGTCTCTTCAAATAGTCTTTTTATTAGGAATCAACCAATTCTTTCATGTATTTGTGCTTCATATTTCACCATATCGATGTCTTACAGGGAAGATTGACGACAGTGTCTGGAGATTCTTTCTCACTGGCGGGGTAGCTTTGGACAACCCTCACGCCAATCCGGCGCCGGAATGGCTCAGTGACAAAGCCTGGTCCGAAATTGTCAGAGCCTCAAACCTGAAAAATCTCGACGGCTTGATGGATCACTTTCAGAAAAATATCGGCGCTTGGAAGCAAATTTACGATTCGACATCGCCACAGGCAGAGAAGTATGAAAACACGGAGTCTAGTGCAAATTCGGACGACTGGATAATTGTAGTTGTACAGACATTTACCATTCTTGTGATTATGAGAAATGAACTCTGATTTTATATGGAATGAACTTGATTTGTGTTGCATTTCTTATTCGGCATTTGATCTGAATATCCCAGTTTTTTACGAATTCAGTATTTCTAATTCTGACCCAGGGTTGTAACCAAGTCACAAGGCTCCGAGTCACAAGTCAATCTAACTTTTATAGTTTTGACTCGAGTCATTTTCAAGTCACCGCCGAGTCAAGTCCGAGTCCAAGTCATCGAGCCGCGGGTCGAGTCCAAGTCATGGTGTTGACGGCTCAGTTTCCAGTCAAAGTCTAGTTAAACCCACTTTTTATAATTCTGTTTGGTGATATCGAATGGTTCGCATATAATAATTTTCCTCACTTTTACCAGTTTCTGGTCTCATTTTCAAGTACCAGTACCAATAGATGAAATCTCAATAGTATGGTTACTTTACTATTCTTCGAAATGACAATGAAATGTCGGTCTTGGCAGTCTGAGTCTCGAGTCATATGACTTGGTTCAAGTCATGCACAATGACTCGAGTCCAAGTCGTGCCAATACACAGATTGACTCGAGTCTAGTCAATTCATTTCCGTATTTTAAGAAAATGACTCGAGTCATTACAACCCTGTTCTGACCGAATTTGGAAAAAAATTTGTAGCTATCACCGTAAATTGAATCTAATTTAGAAAATCTGAAAATTTTTCAGTAGTCTATTTCTCGTGCACTTTCTTATCCTTATTCTCCACAGAAGTGAGTTGAACCTGCTTTGAACTAAAGAATGAACATTGAACAGCCAACTCTATGACTTGGACTCGGGCTTGACTCATTGGTGAATTGAAATAGACTTGACTTGACTCGGGTCAAAACTATAAAAGTCAGAGTGACTTGTGACTCGGCACCTTGCGACTTGGTTACAGCCCTGCATTAGTAGTAGGGAACTTTGATGTTCATGATATTCAGATTTCCTGACAAATGGAACAAACTGTCCGGGCTGGACAGGATGGTGATCCTGCGTTGCATGAGGCCGGACAAAGCGGTCCCGGCAGTGCAAGACTACATCGTTGACATCATGGGACGCCAGTTTATCGAACCTCCCACCTTCGATTTGGCCGGGTCGTTTTCTGACTCCAGCTGCGTCACGCCTCTCATATTTGTGCTGTCTCCGGGAGCTGATCCGATGGCAGGTACGCAACATTATACAGTAGATGGGCAATTTAAATTTACTGCCAAATATATTGTAATTTTGTATCGTAATTCCATAATGCAATAAGTTGGACACATGTACATTAATTAGAGAAATGAAACATCATGTTTTTGTGCATGGAATCAGATTTTGCGTTGATTGTGATCTTTGATATATTTCATCGTTCCAATAGCTCGAACAGGTTGAGAATCACTGATATAATTTACCTTCATGACTTGCCACAATGACTCGAGAACTCGAGTCCGAATCGAGTAGTAACCATTATGATTTGAGTCAATTATTAACGTCAATTATAGTTTTGCTACCACTTTAAGTTTCTTTTGTACATAATTCATGGACTTAAGTGACTATATATGATTTGTGAAGGATTGTTGAAATTTGCGGACGACAAAGGCTTTGGCGGTGACAGAATTGGCACAATTTCTCTGGGACAAGGACAAGGGCCAATTGCTATGAAAATGATCAATAATGCTACAGCCAAGGTAAGCGTCCTAGTCGATGGAGACCTTTCTTTATTTTATAACAGCTGTCATGTATATTTCTCTTACTTATACTAGTTTTGAAATGTCTTAGAAATGGCTATGTCTGCCTGTGATTGAACAGAAATTTACATATCTGCTACTTGATTACCCTGGCAGACTACTCTGACCTTTGCATGTAATCTTGTCTCACTTTAGGGTACTTGGGTGGTGCTTCAAAATTGCCACTTGGCCACAAGCTGGATGCCTACGCTGGAAAAGCTCTGTGAGGAAACGATCGTGCCAGAGAATACTCACACCGAATTCAGACTCTGGCTTACGAGCTACCCGTCGGATAAATTCCCAGTCTCCATTCTGCAGGTGAGAATATTAGTTGGGTACACAAAGATACTTAGGCTACATCATTTGTATTTGCTGGTAGTTGCTGACCATTACCCTTGACCAGACGGGTTTTATATTTCATCGAAATCCAGTTTCTTGCCCGTTGCAATGCGGATAGACAACTAGACAATTCTACATAATTCTAGCTCACTAATTAGACTAATCACATCAAAATTTTGGACAATAATTTTATACTATACATTGTGAAATGTTTCTGTGCTCTCATTTTAAATGTAATCCAGTTTCTGGCTTTCCTCTAAATGCAACAGGAGAACTGTATCGTGTAAAACGAGGCAAGCCCGATGTGCAGATATTTTCTATTCTGTACTTGTGAGGACCAACTCTGATTTGCAATGAACTGATTTAAATTTTTGTTGCATTTCTTCCAATTTCCAAATTTTGCGAATTCGGTCATTCTAATTCTAATCTGATACAAAAAACGTTAAAATTTTTCGTTTGTTCAACTCTGCCCCTGGCGAGTGTCAGCCGAAAATATTTGAGTTGATTTCAGTATCAATATATTTATTCAATTGAACATTGAAGTTCTCCGACATTCTCTTCAAACATTTTGAAGATTTAAATACCATTTTCAGAATGGGGTGAAGATGACGAATGAACCCCCGAAAGGGTTGAGAGCCAATCTGTTGCGTTCTTATTTGAACGACCCGATATCAGACCCGGTTTTCTTCTCTGCATGTAACAAGAAGATGGTAAGTCTTTTACGTTATCAATACCATACTACTCCATGCATAGGCGCCGAACGCTAATTTTCCTTAGGCATGCGAGTTCGATGACGTCACAAAGGAATGACATCATGATCCGACGGAATTGATATTTAGGGATAATATAGCATCAATTCATGAGGGTTAAGTGCCTGCATAAATGCCGATTATGCAATATCTGCGTGTTAAGAAACTTGCGCGTATGATAAGCTTGTCAACGAGTCCGGAAGTGCTGTCAATTAGCGAGTCCCTGATCGCTAGCGAACAATTAAATACGCCGCTTATCAACGCGTATTACGTAACCTCGGCGACGATTTGCGCGAGGCAAAATGTCAGAGTTGTTATGGAATCTGTTCTATAATGGCACCGACTTCAGGTTGTTCAAACCTTTCCCGTCTTTTACAACTCAAGCTTCGACAGTTGACACACATCTTCTGATGGTTATGTTTAGGTATTAGCATGCACGGCGCACTCACAATCGCACATGTCTGCGGACATTCGATGTCATTCAGGTTAGCGATGTCGCTCTTTAATTACAATCGCTAACCAACAAACACCTAACGGCATTGTCACCAAGCCATCGAAAGATTGGAGCTAGCGCATGCTAGGCTCGAGAGATGGGAGCCAACGCATGCTCGACTCTAGACGCCATAGTTAGCCAGCGATGATATCTTTCGTACCAGGCCTATTGCAGATGCGATTGTGTAGGCAAGCGATAATATCATGTGCGCCAATGCAGATGCGAGTGTGCAGGCAGCGATGGCACCGGGCCTACTGCTGATGTGATTGTTGATCATGCTCAAGCGAGTGAAACTAGGCTTGTCGGAGACGCGATAAAGCAGCGTCCCAAGCGATGATTGCCGAACGCACGGCAATCAATGACATAACTTCGCGATCATCTCAGTGGGAGATCGTGTCGCGTTACATTGTGCACAGACAAATCTCGTTAATTGGCAACGCGCTTGTAGCTAATTGGCCTCGCGCAACGGGTTACCTCGCTCACATAAGCGGTAGCAGGCAATGTCGTAAACGGAAATACATTGCGATTCGTTCTAAATAACACAATCGGTGATTATGCCCATTCATGCCGAACCGAATTCTAGGCATGCCGCATGCCTAAAAAAATGTCTAGGTTGCCTTGCATGCCCAGGTTCGGCGCCTATGACTCCATGCATAAGAATTGAAAAGCACTCAAGAAAAACACTTTGCAATTCTGACGAGCACCTTCACCAATACCCTTGATATTCAAAATATGCGACATCTAGCTCAAGGCATATTTCCAAAACTTTGATGCACTTATTTGATCTGTTTCACATCCATAACTACGTTTGGACATGAAATAAACTAAAAAGACTGTATCTGAACACCTGCAAGCTACAACACATTCCTAATGTAGCATTCGCAGGTTATAGTTTTATGAATCCATATTACTATGCTTTTTTCTCAATTTACATCATGAATAATATTCTATTTTTAAAATGTATCTTCAATCAATGGCCAGTAACATCTTGCATTTTGCCATTGAGATGTAATATTGAAACATTTTTGGGACTGGCTATTGAGAACTACACAGCACTACTATGTCTTGATTCAACGTTGCTCAAAATCTTGACGAACCGATTTCACAGGAATGGCAAAAATTGCTGTTTGGTCTGTGCTTCTTCCACGCTATGGTGCAAGAGAGACGCAAGTTCGGACCGTTGGGATGGAATATTCCGTACGAGTTCAACGAATCTGATCTACGTATCAGCATGCGACAACTGCAGGTGTGGAAAGTCTACAGTAGTTTTCATTTGCTACAGTAGAACTAGAAGCAACTTTATGAATTTCTGCACAAGTTGACATAACTGTTGCCGATTCAGTAAAAAAGGGAGTGTTCTAAACGTAGTTTTGCCAAAAGAAAACTGAAATTCTTAAGGACAAGATAAAGTATTGATTACCAAATAAGTAATAAAGTAAGTACTCTAGGCTCAGTTTTGACTCGAAAATGGAAACTGTTTGGTACAGGAAAAAAGTATCGATTTCTGAGTAAGTAGAAAAGTGAGTATTCCAGACCTAGTTTTGCTTAAAAAACTTCAGTATCGAGTATTGAGTGGAAATAGAGATTTTCAAGTTCCAAAGTAGCAGTACCCTAAATTAAATAAAAAATCTGTATTCTACGCCTAGTTTTCCCTAAAATAATGAAAACTGTCAAGAAGAAGAGGTCTGGAAGTGGTCTGAGATCACATACGCTAGAGAAAAGAAGTACTTTGTTTGTGACTACTTTTGCGTGTTTTCAGATGTTTCTTAACGAATACGACGAACCGCCTCTTATTGCCTTGTCTTACTTGACTGGAGAATGCAACTACGGTGGCAGAGTCACAGACGACAAGGACAGGAGATTGCTGATGTCTCTGCTGAATATCGTGAGTGATCAAACTTATGGGCGAGACATACACAAAATGATATTATAGTTAGTTGACGATCAACTAATTACTGTTTTTAGCACTTCTAGTTGCTGATATACGATTTTCTTTCCAATTCTCTACTAGTTGCGGACGATTACCCCTGACGAATGTCACCCGAAAATATTCTGGGTTCACTTCAATATGAATATACTATTCAATTGTATATTCAAGTTCTGTACCTCCAAGAAGCAGTTCTAGAAGTAGTTGTGGATTTTGAAAGGATAACACTTCTAGTTCTAGTTGCGAATTTTAGAAGTGAGTATTTTAAAACACATGTTTTGTCGTTTGGTGTGGATTGTGAGGCCTGTATTCTGGTGTGTGATGTCCTTGCACCCATTGCTAGCTTAAATTCATCTCTAGCAACAGTGTGGTACCCAGAATGTGTGGTTTTCCTGGTCAGAACCTCTCCCGTTTCAACTAGGAACTCCGTCTTTTTAAAATGCGGATTTTATCTCCAATATTTCTTAGCGTGTATGCAATTCAGTAATTCGGGTATTAATTAGTTGTAGTTCTAGTTCTAGTTGCACATCTTGAAAACCCAATAGTTATACGAAGTCTGCTTTGGGTTTATTTAGAGTGACTGAACATTGATTTTATTTGCAGTTTTACGTGAAAGAAATTGTGAACGACGACTCGTACGTGTTTTCCATGAGCGGAAAATACAAGGCTCCCACTCACGGTCCGTACCAAAGCTACATCGATTACGTGAGGGAACTACCTCTCGTGCCCCACCCTGAGGTATGGCTTTGATATGTTACAATTCTAAT
Source organism: Botryllus schlosseri (assembly GCF_051294905.1). Taxonomy (NCBI): domain Eukaryota; kingdom Metazoa; phylum Chordata; class Ascidiacea; order Stolidobranchia; family Styelidae; genus Botryllus; species Botryllus schlosseri. Next base: position 746,117 of record NC_137251.1, on the reverse strand, counting down.
TGACCTAATATTGCTTCCAATTTTATATGCTTGGGCTGCTCAAGCAGATTTAGACCATTGGATGATAGTAGTTGTCTAATTTAACTAATTAGAACAAAATGCCGGTAATTCGATTGTAATCTATTTATGTCTCTATGCTCTCGTTTGAATTCTCGTGCTTATGCTAATGACCTCTGATTTGATAAGTTTTTTCGAATTCAGTTATACCAATTGTAACTATATTGGTTCGGTTTATTAGCAATTTTTATCAGATCAATACACCACAAAAATTGTAATTAAATTTAGAAAAATCTGTGTCCTACCAGGTGTTCGGACTTCACGAAAACGCTGACATCACCAAAGACAACAAAGAAACCCAGCAACTGTTCGACGGCATTCTCATGACCCTCCCCAGACAAACGGGTGGAGGGGGCAAGTCCCCGGAAGAGCAAATAGACGACCTGGCTGCGGACATACTCGGAAAACTACCGCCTGATTTCGATCTGGAAATGGTGATGGAAAAATACCCGGTGGTTTACAACGAATCGATGAACACCGTTTTGAGGTGAATTGATGATTTTTGAATGCATTTAAAAAAATCTGTATGATAGCCGAAGCCAAAGTGTGTAGTAGTTGCTGACGATTACCCCTGATGAGTGCCAGCCAAAAATATTTGGGTTTATTTCAATATCAATAAATTATGTAATTCTATATTGTTTTATAACGCCGCTCTATATTGTTTTCAGGCAAGAGCTGATTCGGTTCAATCGGTTGACATCCGTGGTACGCAGCAGTTTGAGAAACTTGAGAAAAGCCATCAAAGGTCTGGTCGTGATGTCATCCGAGCTTGAAGAAGTCTTCAACTCTATGATTATCGGAAAGGTCCCGGCAATGTGGGCTTCCAAATCTTATCCCTCCCTGAAACCTCTGGGAAGCTACATCACTGGTAATGTCTTTCAGTCGTTTTTCGTTAGAGAATTAGGCCTGATGAGACTCTTTAAGATACAAATCCTAAATGTACAAATGAATGAATAGATGGACAATAATAGGTGTCAAATTGAAATACAGTTTTGAGCAATTGTCGCTAGTTCAACTTGTACATGAAAGTTTTCAGTTTTTTATGCAAACTAGGCCTATAATACATGCTTTATTCACTCGGAAATCAATGCTTCTACGGGTACTTCACAGTTTTCAGTGTTTTTTGGCAAAGAAGGCCTAGATTTTTTTCTTTTCTGCTTACTCAAAAATCGCTACTTCTATTTGTACTTGACAGACTTCAGATTTTACACAAATGCCTGAAATATTTGCTTTTTTACTCATTCAGAAATTGCTTTACATGTAGGCTATGTAATAGTTGTTAGTTTTTTAGTAAAAACTAGGCTAGAATACTCGCATTTTTCCTGATTTGGAAATTTCAACTCCTACTACTAGATTGACAAACTGTGATTTGTTTTTCTACAATGTAAAATATCTGAGAACATCGTGATTTATCATATCTTGAGAGATCTTGTGTTGTTTTGATATGATGAAATAATTATTAAACTGAATTGAACTATACACTAACGATCTCATTTACTATTCCCATCTCACTCCAAGTTTTCTCCGTTCAGATCTTCTGCAGAGACTTCAATTTCTGTCGGATTGGATCAACATCGGAATTCCAGACGTGTTTTGGGTTTCCGGATTCTATTTCACGCAGTCTTTCCTCACCGGAGCGGCTCAAAATTACGCTAGAAAGTACGAACAGTGTTTTGCTTGTAGGATTGTAAATTAAACAGGATGTGTGAATTTGTAGATACACAATTCCAATCGACCATATCGGTTTTGACTTTGAAGTTATGAAAGCGGAAAATGTGGAAGACGTCTCTTGCAAACCTGAAGATGGTGCGTATCTGTTGTCTGTTTTTTACGTTTTGGACATGATTTTAAAGTAGTTTTGTGACATATTTCTTATTGAAACCTACTTGAGCAGTCTAAAATCCTGTGTTCAAATATAAGATATCTGAATATGAATGCAGGTATCAAGTTAAGTTTGATATTTTTTCATATCGCCAAAAGCCAATTTCTTGCCCGTTACAATGTAGACTTGGACAAATAGATAATTATAGTTGTCTAATTTGATTGTTTCAAGCTAAATCCCGGTAATCTAATTCTAATATAATTTCTGGTTTTATGGAAATGCTACTGTATGGTGGGAAATGAGCAAAGTTTGGTGTACCGAAATTTGTCATTCGGATACTTTTGAGGATGAACTTTGATTTGATATGAACTGAATTTGAATTTTTTTGTATTTCTTCCCAGTTCAGAATTCACGGTAATTCTAATTCTAATGCAATTTGGTAAACTGAAATTTTTCTGTGTTGTCCAATTCTGTTGCCATGATAAAAATTTAACATGTCTACGTTCTTATCCAGGTGTCTACGTGCGCGGTCTTTTCCTGGAAGGCGCCCGTTGGGACCGCGATGCGATGCAGATGGGAGAATCTCTCCCGAAAGTGCTTTTCGACACTCTCCCTATCATCTGGCTCAAACCCGGCAGAAAGTCTGATTTTGCGCCCAAGCCGAGCTACACCTGTCCGGTTTACAAGACGAGCGCGAGGAGAGGCACCCTCTCTACGACAGGTATTGTTTCTTACATGTCTCCGCGTAATTAGGGCTGTCATAATGCTTGGAGTACTCGAATCTTAGCCATGTATTAATTACCATGATTTTTCCAGTAGGCTACTCAAATTACTTCGTGCCACTGAGAGTTATATTATCAACAAGAATTATAGTTTCGATACTGTTTTCCATTGTAGAAGCCTTAAAACATTGATCGGTCGTATCGAAACATGTAGTACAAACCTACCCACTAGGGCTGTTCAAAAATAACCTTTTCTTCACATTTCAATGGCTATGTGATAAAATTGTTAAGTTGGATAAAACAACGCTGCACACCAAATTTGGCTCAATTCCAACCAGTAGAAGCGGGGTTCTTTCAATAGAAAGTTTTGAATATATTATATAGAAAATAAAATTTTTCTGTCAACCCTATCAAATTGTTAGGCTGTCTGTAGAGATGATGTACACCCTGGCTCAATTCCAACCACTAGAAGAAAAGGTATTGCAGTAGACAAATTTCTAATTCCATAGTTTTATAATAAATGATTAAAGAGTTAGTCACCGTAAATACATTCTATTCAAATTTTTCTACTTTAATAACTTCCCTTCTAGTGGTTGGAATTGAGCCGAATTTGATGTGCATCATCTCTACTGACAGCGTAACAATTTTATGTGGTCAGCAGGAAATTTGAATTTTTTTTTATATATTATAATAAATTCTAAACTTTCTACTAAAAAGAACCTCGCTTCTACTGGTTGGAATTGAGTCAAATTTGGTGTGCAGCGTTGTTTTAGCCAACAAAATAATTTTATCACGTAGCCAGTGAAATTTGAAAGAAAATTTTTTTTTAAACAGCCCTATTATGTGGAATTGACATATCTGTGAAGTCACAGCATTGTCAACCGCAGCATTATCACAAAGTGAAATGATATTGATATTGTCGGAAAAAGACAAAACTATCTTTAATGTAGCGTAGAACTGGCGTTATATTCTCTGTGGTCGCATAAAAGGTGCATATTTCAACTCTCCACCTAATTTATACTGATATGACCTTATAGTGAGCGATACTCGACTCGAAGCCGAATACTCGTATCAAATAGTTTTTGTATTTTTACGCCAAACTAAGCCTAAAGTACTTACTTCAAAATCACTACTTCTACGATGACTACTAATCTACTACGACAAACTCTTCCTATTCTACAGGTCACTCCACCAACTTTGTCCTGATGATGGAGCTACCCACCGATAAGCCACAAGGCCATTGGATAAACAGAGGAGTCGCCATTCTCTGTCAGCTTGACGATTAGCGTGTTTCCCTTATTTATTCCAGAGTGACCACAGTAAAATACCCACTTTACCTAATCTGTGTTACGCAGAGCCGTATCGCTATACTTGCTGTAAGTTTTAGTTGATCTTTTGTTACAATAAGCTCAACGAATGCCATAAGTTCCGAATATTACCTGACACCGTTTCATGCCAATGTAGTAGCTGTAGAATTTTTCCACATTGCTGTGATTATTCATTCGTGTTATGTATATACCGTTTAGATATATGTAGTTTTATATGTAGCCAACCCATTGTGAGATAATAAAATAAGATTAGAGACTTGTTGCGTTATTTTGAGGGTGTCGTGTTTCATGGGATATGGTTGGGAACTCAGTTTCAAATTACATAATAACACTCGTTTCACCTTATCGTTATCACTCGCGCTATGAGAGTATTGGGCATTACTCATCACAAATAACACGACACTGATATCTGCTTAGCTGCCAGTAATCCAAAACTACACACACAAGGTACACCAGCATTCCTGGCATAACACAGTAATCGCCAGTACTCATCCCGTGTTTTCAGGGATTCCCGATTTGCATGATCAAGACTTGATGCCGGCTATTACAAAATACCTCCAACTTTCGACCATCGCTTTTGAGTAATTATCAAATAACTTGTCCGTTTCAACTGAAACAATGTGAACCTGATTTAAAAGGTAATATTACTTCTTGTGCTTAAACATGTCACATTAATTTCAGTCGAATAACATCTATAGCCCATTAAACTTATTAAAGCACTCATGATACATTCAACACTCTCTTGGGTACTTATGAAATAACTTCATTTAATATGAAGCAATTTACATCTGCTCACGCCAATATTATTTTGATTATACTCAAATACTCAGGCTGTCTAGTTTGAGCAAAATGCCGCTATCTAATTTAGGGAAACGTGTCCAAGCTCTAATTTCCCTGAAAATGCTGCAGAAGCGTATCGTGTGAAACCATCTGCTTCAATATCAAAAATACTAATCAGAGTTGAAACATTGCACGTGTAGTCATGTATGTATGAAAGAACCATTTATTCCAAAATGTTAAGAAGGCCTACCAGTTGAGGCATTGGCAGTACAGTACAGGCTCCAGCCGAACGACAGTTACTGTTTCACATTTCTGCAACACTTTGGTTCACAAAATTGCCACAATAAGTGTGCAGTATCTTAAGTAGGGTTGGGCACAATGACTTGACTAGTAAAGAGATGATTTTTTCGAGTATCGGTACTGAAATTATGGGCTCCTTGACAATGAGAGTTAATTCATCAATGTGATTAATGGTTTTGATATTTCCCACTATGAAAGGCTGTAAACCTCAACACGCCTTAGGGCAGCATACGAAGCATGTATTACAAAGTTACTTTCGTTCAACTTTCAACTCACAGCATTGTCACGAAGTGCAATGCAATAGGTATGGTGGGAAAAATACAAAATTATCTGCAATGTGATGTAGAACTGGCATTGCATTTCTTGTGGTCGTATCTATGTGAAATTTCCATATCATTTATACTGTAAGTATGTCCTAATGAACAATACTCTGCTCGAAACCCAATACTCGATTCAGAATCAAATCCCTCAAATACTCAATTTTGCCCAGCCCTAATCCTGAGTGTAAATACAAAATTAAAAATAGCACGATTAAAACAAGAACTATCTCAGTCTATAATTTGTATCTCATCGTCCGCCGATGTTTTAGCGCGTTTGGCAGCTTGTTCCGTCTCCTCAGACTGTTCTGACATTTTTCGTTTAAGATCATTTACGACAATAACGCCGTTGTTTTCACCCTCGCAGTTCATATCGCGAGTTTCATTGTCGCCGGCAGCCGGCATATCAACGTTGGTTGTACTGGGCATGTCTTCAGTAACGTTAGGCTTTGTAACTCCACTCTGACTGATCACCTGAAACAGCAATAATGATATCAGACAATGAATCACTATACCTCAAATTAAGATAAGCTATAAATAACGGTAAAGCCATTCCCAATGACTGGTACTGCAGAAATGGGTCATCGTACATATTGTACAGATCGATTGCACTTGCAGTAGAGAATATTTCCTCTAGAAAGCAAATGAAACATCATAATTTATGACTAGGGCAGGTTTTTGCAACTTTTTTTACAGCTTCCAAATACTCGTAAGATATGTAGAATGCTGTTTTAAGCTGATTGAAGGAATCTTATAGTGCAACTTTTTGCAACTTTTGTCCATTTTTTTTCATGCAATGTTTTGCAGCATTTTGCAACTTTTTCGATTTCTCATGAAAGTATTTTCGATTTTGGTGAAATACACGGCCAAATTCGACTGAAACACAGTAAATCAGCACCGAAGTAACGCCATTACGGGTATTTCGGGAGCTGAGCCGGAAAATTGACCTTTTTTTAGTCAATCTGGGAAGTTGACCTTTTATTTTTTTTAGTCAACCGAGCAAAATGTGGTTAAAATGCAACTTCTGCAACTTTTTTCTAAAATAAATGCAACTTTCCACGGATTTAACTGCAACAAAAACTTGCCCTATTTATGACACTTTTGGGATGTTGGTTTCAAGAGTTCCAACAGCGCAAGTACCTATCGACGTTATTGCGCAAAAATCTATAATCATTAGCGCTAACAGTGTGGAGCTGAGACAATAGTTCTGCCAGTATTCACTTCAAGCTATCCTTGAATGTCTGTACCCCTAAACTTCTAATGAACGTAAAGAAACACATGAAACAAGACAATATCTTGTCAGGTAATATTTATATAGGCTACTTTAAATGAAATAACGATATTTGGCAATGCACTCCAGTTACTTATGTTGAGGGAGAGATGTTTTCCATGACAAGATAATATTGCATCTTACAAAACCAAAACATATTTTTTTGATAGCAAGGTGCTGAAATTGACTGCCTCCAGTAATTTTAGCGAGAGGTTATTTCCAACATATAATTCCAAGCACTCCGAAAATACATAATGTGTTCACTGCAGACTTGGACAACTAGATAATTGTAATTATAGCGAAATGCTGGTAATTCTACTGTAAGTTGTGAAATGTTTGTGCTCTAATATTGATTCTAATATAATTTTTGGTTTTCATGAAAATTTTACAGAACTGTATAGGGAGGAACAAGTCAAGCTTGGTACACAGCCATTCGCCATTCTCTATGTTTATTAGCATAATCTGATTTGACATGAACTGAATTTGATTTTTGTTGTATTTCATTTTAATCCGGAGTTCAATTAAATTTATATTTGAAAGTTTTTTCCGAATTCAGTAATTCAAATTCTTGTCTAAGAACATTTTCAACTGTCATTGAAGGATGCATGATAAAGAATCAACGTAACATTCGACAATGTAAATCCCTCTTCCAAAGCATTGACGACGCTTTGAAGTAATTTTTACCTCAAATTCTTTCTCCTCTGGAAGGTCAGTAGCGTGTTGCATATTCAAGACGAGGTTGTAATTCTGAAGAAAATCGTCAACCCTCAATCTCGCAGAATTCAAGACGTTCAAATTTTCCAAAGTCTTTGGCAAATTATCGTCAGTTTCTCCCTCCTCGCTCGAAAGAATGATAATCCCCGACCCTTCAATTTCAACGTCCGGAGCTAGCATTCCGAGGGTCGATTTCAGAATTTTTTCTTTCAAATCATTCAAAGTCAATGTCTTGATATTCAGTCGTATTGAAACTTCGGGCTTCTCGGCACAAACGTAACACGTCGAAAGAGGTGGGTCTAAACTGCAAGGTGCTATCAGTTTTTTGTTTGGATTCGGCGCTCGGGACACGTACACATTTTTACATCTGTCAAACTCATCGAATAGCACATTGATCGCTTGTAGCACCATAAGTCCTGCAACCATCGCATTGGTGGTAGCTATTGCTGGTATTATGTTGCCAGCCATTGACTTCATTTCGAATATACTTTTTTGGTCGATTCCAAATATTTTTGCGCGTATATTGGCTGCAGACGCCACAAAAGCCATCGCACATTCGTCATCTTTATCCCAAACCAAAGTGTCGTCGTTGGCTTGTTTAAACCGAATTTTTAGTTCCCTCAAGCTTTTTGTGAATATCGCTACGTTGTCTTGATCAGAAAGAGTAACTTGAGACGATGTGGGATAGTTTTCTGTGTAATCTTTGCAAATCCATTCTTGAGGCACAGGGTGACGTCTTTTCACCCATAACTTTTCCATAGAGAGAAGATACCTTATATCAGTGTTGAAGAGCTTATTGAACACTTTCTCCGCGTTATAATCGTTATCTTTAGCCCACAATCGTGTGCTTACAATCAATGCATCGCCAGCCGACGAACCAGACGCTTCAGGGTCGGCTGTGTCTGGAGATACGTCTTGGTCCGCATCTTCCTCACCAAATAACTGGTTAAAAAGATATTTTGCCCACACCACACAGTGTATCAACTCGGAGGGTGTGTTTCTGATGGTGCAGCCAGGGAATGTCTTCTGGCGTGGTTTCGGGAAACATTCGTAGCATTCTGTTTTGCCTTTCTTAATAACATTCACTTGTCCCAAGTATCCGGCCGAACCGCTTTCAATAAGCGGAACGCCAGCCGCTAATGAAAGTCTGTTGACATGATTCCGAGCTGATTGATTATCCAAAGCGTTCATGATCACATCAAATTTCTTGAAGAATTCAACATTGAACTCGGGGTTGAAAATAGATGCATGATGGGATGTAATGCTTACATCGCACCGTTGGGACAGCGCTTTCTCGTGTGCTACTTTTGCTTTCGACTTTCCTACATGATGTTTTTGAAAGAGTAGCTGTCGATTCAAATTGCTGACATCTATCGTGTCGAGGTCGATTATTTCAAAGTTTTTAAAACCGGTCAGAACCAGGTTTTTGATCAGCTCGCAGCCGATACCGCCCGCACCCACTACAAAAACGCTGCATGAAGATATCCTAGTCTGTCCTTGAACGGATAACGGCGTAGTATCAGATAAAGATTCCATAATTTCGGGCAAAAACGTAGAGAGATTCCCGCGAAATATACAGTTTCCCGTTTCTGAGATTTTGCCAGTACTTTTTAATATCGCTAGTGCGCCCTAGCGGGTACAGATTTTAGATCGAGCGCACTCGCGAGAGGGCTAAAACAGCTCACGGCTATATTGAGATATCGCAGACGCAGATATCATTTACTGTGGATTGGATATACTCAGGTTTTGCGGACATCATATGCGTCATGCAGACATAAAGATACATACATATATTATACATCATATGCAGGCCACATCGGTTCATGCATGCACATTAGGGCTGTTCAAAACTAACTTATTTTTCTGGATTCCAGTCGTTCAGTGATAAAATTGTCAGGTTACCCTAAAAAACGCTGCACGCCAAATTTGGTTCAATTCTAACAAGTATAGGGCTCCACAGATCCGATTAAAATTTTTAATTTAAACAGGGAAATTACATAAAAAATCAATTTTTTCTGTCAACCCCGTGAAATTGTTGAGCTGTCTTCATAGACGATACAAAACAAATTTGACTCAATTCCAACTAGTAGAAGCAGAGTTATTGAAGTTTTTCGTTGATATTACTCGGATTATCCTCGATTGGTGGATAATCCGAGGATAATAAAAATTTTGACATTATTTTAGCTTGAAAATCTTAATTTTGACCAAATTTGACCTAACGTATGCAAATTAGGTGTTTTCCCACATAACGTTGGAATTTTACTGCTTATCATCATTTCTGGCTGAAACTGTCCGTCCTTACGAAGTCGTTTTGCCTAAAAAAAAAACTTTTTTGCCACAAAAATTGACAAATATTTATCTGATAAAACTTTATTTTTGCGAAATCTGGCCCTATGAAGAATTCAGTAGAGCCAACCTGAACAACAAAAGTTGGAACCACTTGATTGCCCAATCTTCTGAAATTTGGTACATGCATAGATGAATTAATTTCAAACACAACAAAGTTTATTTGAGGAAAATTTAACTCCGGGGTTTGACGATTTGACGATTTTTCTGCTCATTTCAGTTCTGCAGCATTCAGGTTTATAAATGTAAAATTCGGAAAGGTGTATAAACAGAATTTGGATTACAGGTTTTCTCATCATCATCATCATCATTGGTTTATTAGCAATTTTATCAGTTCAATACACCACAAAAATGCGATACAATGAAAAGACAGGAAGATGTCGAAGCGACAAGGAGTAGTCTATGGAATCTGACACCCACCTTGGCCTAGGCGATGTAAAGAGGAGGCATGCACACTGAATGAAAGTAAAGAAGATAGTATAGAAGAAGAATGCGACAAGAAATAGGGCGGCATGTCATGGGAAGCGAGATCGATAGGTCAGTCGTGGTCCGGCAATCGTGGTCCGGATGGACTGTATTTATTTAGTAGTAATTGCTTGTATTTCGACTTGAATGTGGACATGCTCGTCGACTGTCGGATGGCCGGCGGGATACTGATCGAGTAGATAGTCCTTTAATTTTTCTTCTATTTTCTTTTTTTAACTAAACATTTTTTACAGCCAGACTGTTCAGAGTCAAGTGTACCTGTTTGATGCTGGTCTGATCAGACTAGATGACCTTCACCGTCTTATCGATCATTCCTGTCTAATACCGAATACTGTGCATGCATATTTTCTGTACCACCACCACTGCCGTTTGTTATGTATTTTGATTGGATGAAAATAAAGACTCTCTCTCTCTCTCTCTCTCTCTCTCTCTCTCTCTTGGTCTATAATCCCATGTGGTATTAAATGTCATGCGGTGTAGTGTTAAAGGTTAAATTGAGGCGAAACTTGATCGATAGTCTGAAATTGGTCAAGCGTAACACAATTTGGAATGCGAATTGTTCAAGATCCTATAGGAATATTCAAGCGAGTAGGGTATCATATGAAAGCTGGATTCAATAACAATATTTCATAGCTTTTTCATTATGTTTTTTTTACTGTAAGGTGGTGAAATTGCATTCTCAAGAGAACACCGCATTTATACATGGAAATACGTAAGTTTGGAAGATATGTTAGACCGATTGGATGGTTCGTATAATTTTTTGACTTGACACACCTAGTGAAGCTCAACTCATATTCATCACTACCCCTGAAATATTTACGGTGGGCACAACTATAATAAATAATTAAAGAATCGGTCACCGTAAATACTATTTTACTCAAATCCAAAAATTTTCGACTGCAATAACTCCGCTTCCAGTGGTTGGAACTGAGCCAAATCTGGTGAGCATCGTTTGTACAGACAACTTTCATGGGGTCAACAGAACATTTTGAAATTTTTCTTCAATCAATTTAAATAATAAATAAAATACTTTCTTCTCCTCTAGCACTGAGGCTACTGGTTTTAATCGAACCAAACCTGGTGTGCAGGCCAGTAGCCAGGTAGCCAGTAGAATCTGTTCTCGCTAGTCGCTTCTACCGAAGCGCCTATAGAAAGTAGTTGGAGCGCAACGTTTCTCGGCGACGCGATTGCACTTCGAAACACAAACTTATTGCGCAGGCTGATTGTGGGGGTTCCCGGACCACGCGCGAAATAAAATTTATATTTTCGTAATCAGCACAGCGGCAGCTATCAATTGATACCCGTTTTACCGACGTGAGGAGATTCACAATCGATTTTAGACAGCTTTATTTCTACGTCCTCCCGGCAGCCAGTTCAGACAAGAAGAAGCATGTATTGTCATGGGTCCAGCAAGTACCCATTTCACGTAGTCGGTGCTAGACACTTGGCAGCTCTAAGAAATAACAGTGCCATCACAACAGTAACTATAACAATCATCACATACACCCCTAATGGGTGGGCTGCCACATAGATAGGAAACCGGAACACACACAACTCAGCAATGCTATATTTTAATGCTAGGTGTTTTTATGCTATCCATTGTGAAGTGCAGTGTAGCCTTAACTCTATACTAGAGGTCGACCGATATTGATTTTTACAGGCCGATACCGATACCGATATTTCGACGCTCACAAGGCCGATAACCGATATCATAGGCCGATATTAATATGGAAGGAGCAGAGAACTATTTCGCCAAAAATATTATATATTAGGCAAGGTGGCACTTGTTCATGCCACAGAAAGGTGAACAACAAACGAGAAAACTGAAATCGAAAAGACTTATTGCTTAATTGTGAACATTCGTTGAAATTTGGGATAACCCGAAAATCAAAACATGATACAGAATTGCAGATCAGTTCAGAAAAAGTAGATTGTAGTTAGATATAAAATATCGGTCGCGATATCGGCCTAGATTGGCCGATACCGATATTCGAGAAAGTTCCAAATATCGGCGCCGATAATCGGCCAAGCCGATAATCGGTCGACCTCTACTCTATACCCATAACCATGGGCCTATGCTTCGAGTTAATGATCGGTGAACGGTGGTAGCTGATGATTTTGTTAATCAGCGCTAAAAATGTTCAGTTCTCTCAGTTAAGATGCTACAAGTTTTAGTCGTGTTAGATTCAGTAGGTTCATTGCGAATAATAACTTTGTCGAAGCATTTTTGTTCAGTGGTGTGGTGTCCTAGCCGCCCCAGGCGCGAAAATTTTTCAAAGATAAAAATTTCATTCGGTCATTGCTGCTTGTACTGTGAATCTCCTCGGTGTAACATTTTACTTTATTGTAATATACGAAGATATAGTATAATGTGGCTGGCCCGAAGCGAGATAGTGTAATGGTTATGCGTCCGCGGCTTCTCGATCGGTAGGTCGTGGGTTCGATCCCCGGCCGGGTCATACCAAAGACTCGAAAATTGGTATCTGCAGCTATCCTGCTAGGCGCTCAGCAATCACGGAAAGCATGGAGGAGAAAAAACCGGGGGTGCAGACTGGATGACCTTATACTATAAAGGCCGTATCGCCGTATCGCTTCTGCGTCGTCAAAGCATCTCGATGGTGCAGGCGAAAAAATACCATATCTCTCTCTCTCTCTGATGTTTTCATCATCAAGGTCTCAAATTTCGTGGTCGCATGCTAATCAAATTTTGGGTCGGCCCCTACGCAAATTAATAAGAAATTACTTAATGTCGAAAATAGCGTCGCGGGCCACTCACAACCCATACTTGTCAGGCCACGGGCTGGTCACCCCTGCCCCTGATGTTGGCATATTTTGTGAAGGTAATTATTGTCGCGAAATATGTTGGAATCGCTGACACGCACCAATCCAAACAAACTAAAAAATCCTTTCAATAACGCGTGTCGTATTATTTTCCTCCGTAAAATAATACATATTTTGCTCCAGCCAAATTCGTATTTTCTTAAAAAAAAACTTCCCAATCCATTTTATGCTTGACCGAGTGAGCCTTCTGTGAAGCTCGGTTCAACGCATTTCCTAAACGATATCAGGAAGCTGTATTCCTCAAAATGACAGTGAACGCAGCGAATTGTCATTGCAAACGTATATAGCTCAGTTGAAGCTGGTCGCATGATATTCTGCGCCAATGTAAATTAATCTGCACATCGCGTTATCTATCTTCTCAAGTTCAGCAAGACACGCATCGTTAAATCGATATCAAATCGCTTCTGAAAATGTTACTCGAGATTTGCTTTGTTTTGATATTTGGGTTCGTGAATTACCCGCTTCAAATCAGAGCAGAAGATAAGACATGCCCTGCACACGAGAAATGGACTGTGAGTAGAATTTTGAATCTTTGAAAGAAAAATCGTTTGCAACGTCATGAGAATAAAGCTCGAAAAAGTTCAAATCAGTTCGAGCCGACGCATAAATTTGAGCGATAACCTCGAACGCGGACTCGGAGAAGAGATTTCGTGAGATTTCTGTGACGTTGACCGTTTTCCGTATGCGTTTCAGGTTTTCCAGCGAAGAAAATACGGAAACGTGGATTTCTTCAGAGGCTGGGACGATTACGTGAACGGATTTGGGGATTGTAGCGGAGATTTGTGGCTGGGTGGGCTGGTTTCGTTTCAGTTGTAGAATTCTGACCCTCTGGTTTGTTTCGATTCGGTCGCAAATGACAGTAGTGTTATGAAGCAATGTTATTTATTTCTCGGAAGCAAGTTATTCAACACATATTGCTAAATACACATGGAAAATCGGTATTGAAATTCACAAAACATTAGAATATCTAGGCGTTAGCTCATAAATACAGATGGCAATAGTCTAGCGGGATTGCCGGGCGTATAAATTGCTTCATAACACCACTGGCGTAGCAGCATGTGCTGCCGCCCCTGGCTCTCGCTTAAAATTCCGCCCCCCCCCAAGTTTCGACATAGATTCATGTTCAAGCAATCTTTCAATGAAAATTATTAGAAATTTTATAACGCGACTCAGCCTCATCCTCACCGTCCCAACGTTAATAAGGCCAAAAATGATAAAGATAAGAAATAGCGAACGAATGTATTTCTGTCAATCTGTCAATCGGACAATTATTACCAACTTAAACAGTTCCTAGGACCGGTTTACCTTCACAGCTATCTCGGTCTGACCGCTATATCAAATCGTGACCCATGGGCATCTTAGTTGTCACACTTGAATTCCCGGACAAGCCTCCTGCTGAGACAACTAAAAGCAGCATAATTGGTCATGGTCATGGCCATGGCCATCCTATAGTTGGCCAGGCCCGCCGAGCGCTCAAATTTTACAATACTGATCTTAATCGAAAGCTATTGTTGCCCTGATTCCGGAAATACAATTTAAATGCTGGTCAGAAAATCGGCATTGTTCCGAATAATCGCTCGATATAATTTCCATTATTATGTTCAATTGGTCATCGTGTTGCGGCACTTCGATTGTTAGGAACAATCGGCCTTGACGGCTATTTTGGAATGGTTCCATGACTTTGCTATAGTAACATATTCGGAATCAGCGCGACACTAGCTTTCGATTGAGAACAGTTTGATTACTTTTTAGCTCACGGGACGCCAGATGTAGGACTACCAATTACGCTGCTTTTAGTCGGCTGTGTACACTGTGGAGCCTCATTTTGCCGCCCCCTGGAGCCTGCCGCCCCTGGCGCAGAGCCAGAACCGCCAAGTGGCTGCTACGCCACTGCAACACTACTAATGACCATATCAGTTGTGAATAGCACAAACAACGGGAACTCGATTGCGTGATTGCGCGACGACTTCCAGTTGTTTATATGATTTTTGGGTTTGAAAGCAATCGATTGGAGCATATTTCTCTTGATCGTGCTTGGTGCCAATTCGTAACGTCCTTCTTTTTTGTTCTCACCACCAGAATAAACATCATTATGAGTTGCATTGCTCTGGATAATTCATCGCAATTTGACTGATATCAAAATTGTAGGACATGGATACTAACCTATAACATATCTAGTCGCTAATAGTTAGACAATAGTCAGGGGCTGGAGAAACCTGATTGATGTTTGATGATATTTATGTTCATGTGGTAAAGATAGCACCCTGGCTGTAGCTAGACTGCAGTGAATATGGAGAATGGTGGTTGAGTTTTATTCCCGAAACTGGTCGCTGGAATTAAATATATGAAAAGAGAAAAAAATAAATAAACGGCGACTAAGTCAAATGATTCAATAAATAGTTTGTTACGCACAAATGGCAACAAAGCGTCTTCAAATCTAATTTTGAGTGCAGTCCCCGAGTTTGTTTTTTGGTTTAATTAACACATCATTGGCGCTTATCGCTATTACAGTCATTTGCGCCCCGTACATGAATTTCATTAATGTCAGATGTCTTTTTGCTTTTGCTCCTTCAACGTGATCATTTGCTGCGATCTTTGAAGGCGCTGCATGTACAGCGGGATCGGCGATGAGGAGCCCCCGACACGTGGCAGAGCCGAGACTCGAAGCAGCAACCAACCTAACCAACCGCTCCCCCAAGTTGCTCTCCTCGAGCTCTGCTATAATGACGTCAAGTTTCATTTCAATTTGTTTGCGGTTCGCTTTGTGAGCATAAGTCATTATTCACATACCAGTGGGCCTACTAAATTTAATAAAATAACCCATCTAACTCTATATTTTAATACCTAACTAAACTGGCATACGTAGGCCTATTGTGTATGCGCGTAGAGACGTTAACATGAAGTGGCGTTCGTATACGTACATAGCTTACATAGCAATGGAAGATGTTTATGTGTAGCCTACTTGATTTCGACTTGCATATAAATATATTTTGGAAGGATGGATGTCATGCAAAATCGAGTGCAGCTATTACAAACTTACATAGGCCAGGCAATGCCTAAAAGAAAGAAGAAA
This sequence comes from Botryllus schlosseri, assembly GCF_051294905.1. Lineage (NCBI taxonomy): Eukaryota > Metazoa > Chordata > Ascidiacea > Stolidobranchia > Styelidae > Botryllus > Botryllus schlosseri. The sequence goes on along the minus strand of NC_137251.1, from coordinate 730,061 downwards.
TACGTCGACATTAGCGAAAATTTGAAGCGGCTTTGTGATTATTTTGAAGCATGCCACAGGCAAGTAATAAAATGCAAATTACCTGGAAGAATGATTGCTTATAATTATGGCGATTTTTTTTTGACCTAAAAAACGGAAGATTTTGACCTAAAAAATCTAAATTTTGACTTTTTTTGACCTAAAAAAACTGGAATTTGACCAAATTTTGACCTCACGTATGCAAATTAGGTGTTTTCGCACATAATGTTAAAATTGTACTACTTATCTTCATTTCTGGTTGGAACTGTCTGTCCTTACAAAGTAGATTGACCTGAGAGAACGTTTCTGGCTCAAAAACTGACAAATTTTTATATGAAAAACTAGTATTTTAACGAAATCGGGCCCTATGAAGAATTGCAGTAGTTACATTACGTATTATGGTGGAATAATTAAAATTTGTTGTAGTACAACGAAAGATACTTTCCTACATTCTCGGGTGGAAACTGTTTGTTTGTTTTGTGGTATTTATGGTGTTTGTCAACTACTATGGTCAATTGGTCATTTACACCAGGCCGATATTCTTCATTATTTTCCGTAACTGCCAACATATAGCACGGCCCACCTCTAGGCTTTTTTGTAAGACACCGCTTACGCGGATGAGGTGGCGAGGAGTAGCCTAGGTAAACCTCCAACACTTAGCTATCGGAATTATGAAGTCGACCTCGGTCGGACTCGAACCCGCACCCATTGGTGCTGCAGCCGCGTATTATACCACTGCGCTATCTCGGGTAGAAAGTGTATGTTCTTACTTAGTAGCCTGCCAAGAATGGAGAAAGAACGTTCAACAGCAGCAGTTGTTAGCTGACAACACTGAAGTTGCGTGCACACTGCTTGCTCGGCGTCACCATTGATTCCAAATTGTCTTGGAAGCAGCATATTGAATGCACAATATCAAAACTAGCTCGGTGTGTGGGAATAATGACCCGACTCCAATCTTTGGTTTCCAGATCAGTGCTACGAACCATCTACTTCTCTCTTTTTCACTCTCATCTGCAATACGGAATCGTAGTATGGGGAAATGCATGCACAACATTTTTGTGCAGAATTCGAACCCTGCAAAATCGTGCGATACGGCTGATCTCATCTGTACCTTTACGTACCAATTTATCGCCTTACTACCGTAAGCATCGAATTTTGCGAGTTGATGAACTATATCGCTTCGAAGTATCAAAAGTTGTTCACAAATATTTTTCCAATAGTCTGCCTCCTGTGTTTGATGACTTTTTCATACCTGCTAAACATGTCCATTCCCATTACACGAGATCCTCGTCTAAAGGAAACATCTACTTACCCCCACCCAATAGCAACCTAACTAAGAGATCTATCGACTACTCGGGACCTATCATCTGGAATGCATTACCACCACATATCCGTGAATTCCCTTATAATAGATTCAAAAAAGCCCTACTTGATCACCTCTTGTCGTTACACTAACACTGTTGCCCTACCTCGCCCAGACATTGCTTCATTGATCATTTGCCACCATTGTTTAATTTGTTTTTCTATTTTCCTTTAACTAAACACTTCTTTACAGCCAGACTGTTCAGAGTCAAGTGTACCTGTTTGATGCTGGTGTGATCAGACTAGATGACCTTCACGGTCTTATCGATCATTCCTATCTAATACCGAATACTGTGCACGCATATTTTCTGTACCACCATCACTGCCGTTTGTAATGTATTTTGGTTCGATGAAAATAAAGACTCTCTCTCTCTCTCTTCATTCTGACAATGTTGTCTATATCACAATTTTTCAGCTTGCGCTTCTTGATGTAAGAACCATGCATGCCCAAGCAGTCTGGCTTCAGTTTGGATATTGCGGTGCGTTGACCATAAAACCATGTCACTATTTGTTTCATTTGACCGTTTATGATTCACAATGAGCAGACGATGGGCCGTTTACAACGGTAGGCCTATAAAGTAGGCTACAATCTGTAAAATATCAAATGATAAGTTCACAGACAGCGCAAAATCTACGATACAAACGAAATGTAGAGGTCAAAAAATATTTGATTTTGTAAACAATTTTGACAAATTTTGACCTAACGCTACAATTTTGACCTAATTTTGACTTTTTTTGACATGTCAAAAAAAATCGCCCTACTTATAATGTTGAAACCAACGTTTCTTGGCTTATTATTCAGAAATTCTCAGTCTCTTATTTCTGCGAGCCGTACAAGGTTTATAACATAAAAGCAAGCGTATGAGCATGAAGCATGAAGCATAAAAACAAGCGTAAAGCAGAGATGAGCGGATTTGAAATTCCTATGTCCTAATCCAATCCAAATCTGAACCTTCAAATCCAAATCCATAACTTTTTCATATTCAAGTCCATGTCCAATCCTAATCCGATTCCAACTGGAAATTCAGAAAAAATACTAATTTAAGCAATGGAGGGATTCGGAAATTTTCTTTCACAACCAACGATTCACTTGATTCAAGATAACTTAGTAACCACAAGTACATTAATAACTGATCTGAATAAAGTTTGTCGCCATTCGCCACACGACATTTCAATCTCCCAGAAAATAGGTAAATCCAATCCAAATCCTAATCCGTTCTGAAAAAAATGTCAAATCCAACCCAAATCCGACAAAATTTCACAAACCCTGTTTTTTCAAAGCCTAATCCTAATCCATGTTCATCTCTGGCGCAAAGTGATGCCTCTATTTTCCGAAAATAAAGCCACCCGAGAGCAAGGTCGTTTTCAAAGTGTGACGTCACAAATGCACAAGAGTCAATTCCCCGTTCTTTTCCTGAACTTCATCTCGGAGAACCGCAGGAGGGCGGAACCCCACCAGATCCCCTTGCCGCCTGTTTTGTTGAAGTTCCCGTTCAGGTTGCTGCGGTTGCATGTGTCATACCACCAGCCTGATTCGAATTCAGAAGCGCAATCCCCCGTCGACCAGTCATCGTTGTCCGCGTCCTTCGTTGAGAATTGTTGATCGTTATGATATGAGAGAGCATCTCTGGTTGCATTCCCGGAGAATCCGGAAACGTGCAGTCTGTGGTTGTCGGATGCGGGCCCGATGCTGAAGGAGCTGGAAATGGGAATCGTTCAGTTCAGCGGTTGCATGTTTGTAACTTGCCGAAGGCAGCATAGCGGTAAAAGCTTGAAAGAACTGCGCGGTGCAGTCTAGGGCTTCCGCGAATGGATTCCTTGTCGCGGTTTATATAGAATGTATTTTATATGTAAAGCAATTTAGTTAACAAGACGTTCTGGTGTTTTACGATAGGATCTTCCTCGGTAAGATGTCATTGGCGGGCTTGACCCTACCGACAAGAATTCAAAGATTGGATGTTTTGGGTGGATATCATGTGACATAAAATCTGAAAAAGTAGTGGGAAGGGTAAGATGTAATTAAGTGAAGGAGTTGTAGTATAGATGTATGCACATAGCAGATATTCAAAGAGAATATATATATATATATAAATATAAATCAAAATATATCTAAAATCGTAAAAACGAAATATAAGCAGAGGGAATGAATATAGTAAAATGGATATTGACTCATTCCAAAGCAACTCTACCATAGCACTTTACGTCGTCAGGGGTATAAAGATGTGGGTAGGGCCTTAGCCTCTCCTTTTCTGTCGCAAATAACAGGTAATGCTTACACCCGGAAACCGTCGCTTCAAACTCGCCTGTATTTCGCCACGTGATGAGTTCCTGTGTCTTTCGTGATCATGTTGATTTCCAATTCCATATTTCCTTCCTTAGTCTTTTCATGCAAGTTCTCGAGCCCTGGAGAGAGACGTTACGGAAGGAGGGAGTTGGTTTTGAATCAAACTGTAGTCGGTTTGTCAGTAATTGCGGACAAAGATCACAGCAGAGATTCTGTAGAGCAGGGGTTCTCAACCCGCGGCCCGCGGGCCGCATGCGGCCCGCAGACGATTATTTTGCGGCCCGCGACATCTTTCATTATAAACGCAATTACTTCTGACACGGTATTTTTACAAATTAATTTAGATACTTAGCTCTTTTATCGCACCGTCTCTCTTTCATTTGATTACTCATTCTTGAAAGCAGTGGTTCTCAAACTGGAGGATGCGCTGCCTTGGGGGCCTGAAAGCATCTGAGGGGGGGGGGGGGCGAAGATGCGGTCAACTGAACAAAAAAATTTGCGCTCTGCGGAATTTATCTCCGTTTCCTAGTTATTTCTCGGTGTATAGTCAGAATTTCATATTTGAGAATTCTCTCATCAACAGCCATAACCTTCCTTGCCATCGAACTAGCCGTTTGTGTTGCTAGAATTCTGGTTGCATTTTGTTATATGACGATAAGGGGGCACTAAATTTTACCTATCAAAAACGGGGGCGTGTCTAAAATAGTTTGAGAACCCCTGCTTTAATGTGTTCTCGTTTCTTGATGTATGCTCGACTTAAGATTGGTATTGATTTGAATCGGTATTCGACTGGACTCTAGTTCAAGAGAATTCCGCAACGTATAGTAGGCCCACACTTTTAAAGAGTGTTAGACTCAGTGCAGACGGTTGTTGAGATTGCCGATGACGTTACAGACGCATCGTTCAAAATCGCTTGGTATATCGCTAAACCCAAGAAATCTGCTAAAGAAGGTGTTATTTCAATAAAACCTCAACATTCTGTGCGAATATCTGCTGTTTCCGGAACTTAGTAGCAAGGGCAACATCACCCGACGAATTGCGAAAATTCAGTCGTCTGATTCAATCGTGACCAGACGAGAAACATCAATGCCAGTCGGTATTTTATAGCATGTTCTGAAACACGTTGCCGCGTAGACTATACTTAACCCAGCCTCGGACGATTCCACCGATATTGCATAACTAATTATCTGGTTGAATTTTATCAGAGTTGACGTATATGCTGCAGAGTAAATGCAGGCTGGGCAAACGTGGGGAGGGGACCAGTAAAAATATCAACTTGACAAAGCTGACTACTGTAATTAATGATGCAGGGCCCCAGGCTTGGAAGGAAAGAAAAAGGGCCGATTGGTTTGCTCAGAAATGGCCCAGATCACCAGACTTCTTCACATATCACTCAGAGTTCAATGTGATAATGGCCTCCGTAACGCAAAAGTTACCGTAATTTTATACTTGCTCTCTCACGCATTGAAACAGAGAGTTCGGTTCTCTTGTGGAAGGGTTTGAAGTTGAATATACCGACCGACGCTCCATGAAGTGATTTACTTGCGCCGCAAGAAGATACATAGTCTTACAACAAGCAGCAGCTGCAAACTTACGAACGCTGTCCAATAATGCTTTAGAATGCATAAAAACGTACTACATGGCCGTATACGACTGGTAAATAGGCTACATTAGCCTAAATTTAACATTAGCCCACAAATACATGTAAATATTTTTCTGCGGCCCGCAGCGTCTTCTGCTGTTAAAATGCGGCCCGTTATACAAGGGAAGTTGAGAACCCCTGCTGTAGAGATTCACAAACGGAAGACTGAATATTCCGAGCAAGCAAATAATTTTTGAAATAGACAAGGTGCATGTTCGTTTAGTGCTGAATTTTTTTTCATGATGACATGCGACGAAGAGCGGTCTGAACTTTACATGCAAAGACTTTCAACCAAATACGTTATAATAACATGAAAAATTGTAGGCCTATATACCTTGAAATTTTTTCACTGTGCAGAACCATAAGGCTCGTTTGTGAATGCGAAAATCAAAATTCTAGAGGTTCACACAAAGAACGCGAAAGTGCATCTTACGTTCACACCATCCCTATAGTCATAAACAAGATACGATCGACGAAAACCTACAAATTGAAGGAATCAAATTGAAAAGATTCCCACCAAGCCACAAATCTCCTTCACTATCCCCGAATCCTTTTTTGTAATCATCCCAACCTCGGTAAAAATCCACGTCTCCGTTTATTCGTCGCTGGAAAACCTGCAACGGAATTCAGCAACACCAGAATTCACAGGAACAATTGCGCTACATCAAAAAGATTTGAAATGCTAATCACAGTCCATTCTTTGCCCGAAATGCGTTTCTTCTTCTCATCTATTTTGAGTTGAATTTCCTTCTGCATCTCCGAGATCCTTCCCGAGCCCTTCATGAAAAATACACATAACATAACCTTCAGCGGTGACCTCAAACTACTCGTAGAACAACCCCACAATCTCCATTTGCCATTGACGTTCCATTTGCCATCCATTTGCCGTTGACGTATCTTCTCACACAGAATTTTGCTGGAAAAGAGAGAATATAATCCGATTCAAATCGGAACACAAATTATTCGTACCTGACGAAGGAAGGTAGATCGTGAATCCGAACAACAAAAGAATCCAAATCTTGAGCGACATTTTAGAAGCAATCTGATATTCGATGTCGCTGCCGTGGCGACGCGTATTCTACTGAACTTAATAAAATGGTTATGGGCCGATGGATTTATAGGTTCACAAGTTATGCGACCCACTTCAGCTGAGTCACACTGGCAAATGCCATATTTAGTTATGCGTTCTCTGATTTTGTAGGAAGCTCAAATGATGTTTGGTCATTGGATATTGCCAACATTTTGTTTATGTTATGCACGGAAATGATTTGTTGATTTCCGAATTGCAATTTTCTACGCAACTACCCAGCAAACACAAAACCGTAAAAGGATCATCCGGGATCATCTCGATTAGGTTCTGATTTTCTAAGTGTAGAGGGAATGTCTAAAATACGTAGTAGGATGGTCTTGTGGTTATATTCAATCAGAATAAATTCATACTCGGTGTTGTTCCATCTCATGCATTAGGCTTCGTTATATCCGGTAGTTAACCTAATAATGCAAATTTTCTATCTCTCGCGGGTACGACTAAAATACGTAGAAAGGATGACTTTGTCGGTACATTCAATCACGATGAATTCTATCCGGTTTTGTTCGATCTCATGCGGTAGCTTCGTTCTATCCATTAGAAAACAATGTTCTCCCTTCGTTTTATTGCGTGAGGATGTCACCGGTGTTGTATATTCGTGTTGTTGCTCTAAGGTCGAATAGTTTTGTTTTCCTCTGATATATATGATCTTCATTATATATATATTCGCTCTTTCGGTAATCTCGCATGTTCAACGAGTATGGTTAATAGTTTTATTCAGAGAATAACTAAATAAGTGATATGTTGTACGTTTAGGAATATGATTATCGATGCGTGACTTCTAGAATATTTCGGCGATTCAAATTTTACGTCATCGCGCCATACAAAGATTTGAAGCGCAACAGGTCGCACCCAGGCATAGTTCGCTCTTTCTGTATGGTAAATGCCGTAAATATATAGGAATTGTGACTGACTGAGGTAGCGGGTTAAAGGTATATATGCAGTAGCATATAGCTTATGGGGTATTTCGAATTGCCTGTAGTATATGACGCCTAGAGCTGTTTGACTTTCTGCAAAACAGGTGTAGACAACTATAGAAAAGTTTCAGCTTTTCCAGGTTAGAATTAGAGCTAAACCGTTTTTCCGAATTAGATTACAATTATATTGCTGGCATTTCGCTCTAATTTAGTGAAATTAGACCACTATAATTCGCTTCAAACATCTGAATTACCGGTACCTATACCTACGGTATATCATAATATTTATGCTTGAATTTTATAGGTATATAAGTCATATAGATACATTCCTGTAGAACACTGATTCATGATTTTATAAAAGTTGGTGCAAGAATGGAAATTTTCAACTTGATGTTGATTAATGGAGCAAAATTTGATATTTCAGTGCAATTATACCTCGAATCCAGTGACAAGATTATTAATCGTTGAAACCAAACGCAGCTTGATTATGTTGGCCAGAGAATTTGGCTAGCCAGACCATATTGATGGAATATGGTCACAGTAAGATAATATTTTGGGCTATTTTACATGAACTTTCCAACATTTGATTTGATATGTCCACTAAAACAGTGTTATTCTGCTTTCGAATAAGACCTTAATTGCTGGTTTCAATGGTAACTGTGTTTGTCAAAGGCTGCAAAGGTAATTTCTTTTCCTTGTTAGATGTTTATTTGTTTGTTTGTGGTGTTCATGGTGGTGGTTCGACTACACTGGTCATTTTACACCAGGCCGGTTCTTATTATTATTATTCCGTATCTGCCCGATTACCAGTGAACTCGGCACTTGGTGAATTCGGCCGCACAAACTCGGCACTTGGTGAATTCGGCCGTGGTAGATCTCGTAGCGGTACCGGTCACCATGATTGGTTACTGGAATGTTTGCCGGTGAACTTGGCACTTTGAGTGGTTGTCAATGTTGTACGGCGGTCAGGGCATGCGTAGATCACACAGTCACGGCGTGATTAGATCACAGATTGCGTAATTGCGGGAAATAACGCGACTCTCTTCACTTGGTGAACTCGGCCCTTGGAGGAATTGGCACTAGAACACCTTCGCATTAGAAATGCATTTAGTATGAATGAACAGTATCAAAATGGAAATTTAAACGTGTCGTGGCTCGTGGTAGATCTCGTAATCTTGGGATCCTTCAACCGTGTTATCGAGACACCCTAATCCCAGAGTGGAATCGTCTCTCCAAAGGCAAAAAATAATTTATTTTGACGTGATCATGCGAAACATTTGTTGATGAGGAACACTGGCTTGTCGTGATCGATAAACGAAGAAGCGTCGCTTGATGTTCCACAGTTTTGATCTCACATACAACGCCAAGATCCATCTTCTCAAAACTTACACGACACAGGCCCGTGACTCACGCCATCGATTCCAAGCAGACCGCGCGTGGTCGGTATATGAGCGCTGTGTTATTTCCCGTGGCTACGCAATCCGTGATCTAATCACGCCGTGACTGCGCGATCTACGGATGCCCTGACCTCCTTACAAGATTGACGAATCACTTGATAATACTATTATTAGTTTGATAATTCATATTAATAGCTGTAAATACACTTCATTTCAAAATTTCCCGAGGGCCGAATTCACCAAGTGCCGGGTGCATCGGCAACCATCTGCCCACTTACAGCACGGCCCACTCCTAGGCTTTTTAAGACATGGCTATGCGAATCAGATGGCGAGGAGGAGCCTAGATAAACGGCCAACATTTCGGTAGGAATTATGGAGTCGACGTGTCACGCTCGAACCCGCAATTCATTGGTGTTTAGCTATAATGGAACGTACCACTACGTTTCCTCGCCATACCTTGTAAAATGAGACCGTAGCATTTGGCATTTCGTGTGGTAATTGACTTTTGTGTGGAAAATTGTGTTCGTTTTAGAACTTATCCGAAACTTTTATTCCGCCATAGATTGTATATGATAAAACAATATCGGAATTGATCCTAGAAGAATTCCAAAGCAACTCACCACAAAGGAGGATTTAAAGAAGTTTGATGGAAAATTGAATGAAAGCAAAAGCCTTTGCAAGAGATGTGGTATGTTGAATCTGTTTTGGTATTTTTAAATAGGCCTACTTTGTTGTGCCGATAGCAGACAGTATATATAAACGTAAGATGTGGAAGCTATCAAGGTGTTTTTAGAAATTCAGTCAGTCAAAGTGGACGATCGTATTGCTTGGATTATATTTAGGCTTATTTGAGCATCTTTGAGATGCAACTCTAAACGTGGACGGTCATGAACAGTAGGGCTCTTAAAAAATGACTTTTTTTCTCAAATCGTACTGGCTACTTGATAAAATTGTTAGGTTACCTAATTTAAGCCTACAAACAAAATATGGTTCAAATCCAGCCAGTATCCGCTTTGCTACAAGAGAAGAAAGTTCCTATTTATTATATAAAAATGAATAATAAAAAATTTGAAGATTTTCTGTTAACCCCATGAAAGTGTTAGGCTGTCTATAGAAACGATGCTCACCAAATTTGGTTCAATTCCAACCAGTGGAAGCGGAGTTATTGCTGTCGAAAAATTTGGATTTTATTAAAATAGTACTTACGGTGAGCACAACTTTAATAAGTAAACAAAGAATCGGTCACCGTAAATACTATTTTATTCAAATCCAAATTTTTCGACGGCAATATCTCCGCTTCCACTGGTTGGAATTGAACCAAATTTGGTGAGCATCGTTTCTATAGACAGCCTAACACTTTCATGGGGTGAACAGAAAATTTTCAAATTTTTATTACCTATTTATTTTTATATAATAAATAGAAACTTTCTTCTCCTGTAGCAAAGCGGTTACTGGCTGGAATTGAACCAAATTTTGTGTTTAGGCTTAAATTAGGTAACCTAACAATATTATCAAGTAGCCAGAACGATTTGAGAAAAAAAGTCATATTTTAAGAGCCCTAATGTCCATGTGAGAGAAACGTTTTAGGGTAGGCCTACTCATATGTCTCGCAGCGTTCTCTACATAATTGTCAATTGCGATACAAACTGTTTGCTTGTATTGGTGAAGCCATCCAACTTCGAATTGTAAAATGTTGGGAGTCTTGATATCAAATTTTTGAAAGGTGCACTTTGAGAAGATTTCGGAATCTGTCAAATTATACAAAAATTTAGCAAATTCTTTGACATATTTCATCTATTTGGGACTCGATCAACGTAAAAGAATTGGTAATCATTTTATACAATGTATTGTATTTGTAGTTGAAGTATAGTAATAATTCTTATGGTTACCGCACTTGTAACGATTCACGGCCATAACTGGAATAATTAGAATGATGTAACTTTCAAATTGTCATGCATTTTGCAACCACATTGTTCTCAATTTTCAAGGTGCTGACCATTCGAGGAAGAATCACCCACCGGGAATTCACGATCCGTAAACGCGGCCGACTGTTTCTCTCCTCAAGCGGAAGCGACAGAGAAGAGGAACGAAGAGAAAAAAGGAGCAGAAATAGCAAGAGTGTGACAAGTCGCGTCCGTTCGCTTTAATGCGTATTTCCATCCGCGAAGTAGTAGGTGGGAAAACTAATGGGCGTTTGGTTAGGGCTTATATAAGGTTGACTCCAGCGCTGTATTTGCTTAATGTTGCTATGAAATAGGGGTGGTGTCATTTGGTATCAATATTGACTATTGAAAGACCATTTGTTAGTGGTCATGGATTTGTTCGGCCAGTATGCAGTAATTTCTGATGGTCACTTCCCGGGCTTCTGTTCTCTAACCCCTCATGATTGTTATTCTGCTTCTAGTAAGACTGTCGATTCTAATGTTTTATCGTATCATTTGTCGGAGGTTTCGCTCGCTTTATTTACAACGTTTTGCTCTCTGCTAGGTCAATTACTGGCTGAGTATCACTACAGCCTAAGAAACTGCACTAATTCTCATTTTAATGTCTTGCTGGTTATCTTGCTGTCAATTCTAATAATTTATTAATGTCTATACCAGTGCCGCCACTCAAATGTTTTGTTCTCTGTACACAATATTGTTAGGTCTTCAGCTTTCCAGGCAGAGTATCATTCCACTTTCTAGACTTGAGTATATATCTCTCCAACTAGCTGCCAAATAACTGATTCATTTGGATTGTTGAATTGATCATTTTGGACAGAATGTGAAGAAATTTTAGTCAAGAATTCTTTTTGTGTTAGTGGCTGTTTTCAAAGAGTGCTGAAGTAGTCATCGTTGATCTTGATAATCAAGTAGAAGTGACGATTGAAGTCAGTTCTCTAGTCATATAATATTAAAAAATATAATAATAAAACTTGAAAACTTGAGTGGAAATAGTTCAGAATCGAATCCATTTTAGTAAGTATGGGCGAAAAAAATGTAGGAGTCATTCGTGAGTCGCTACCTCTGCCATTTTCGCAGTACGAATGTCTTAGCTATTAATCATCATTTTCATTTTATTTCTGCAGGGTGTTGAGAAAAAAGGCCGCATGCTGGTTATTTAACTGGCTCATCAGAAGATGAAACCTGATGATAAGGACTGTTTTCACTTTCTTTCTAAAGACATTCGTTCGTTTGTTCGTTTTATTTTTTACAACGGCATTATTGCCAATTCGTTTGAAATTAAATTATCACAAATGTGATTAATATGTAGTAAATAATGTGGTGTGTGTACGCAGCCGTGATCAGGTTAAGCCCATAGTGGTAGAAAACAGGTTATTATATCAGGATCTTCTTCTTCTAACGTAGGATCTACATTCTACTCACCATGTTTAAAGGCTGTAGCATCTGCATAATATTTACATTATTGAAGGACATGGAAAAGACGTTGAATTGAGTCGACACAAAATCCCCCTTTCTACGACCTGCCGAGATCTAATATCTACTATATCGGCTCGGCTTTTCTACATCTTTGGTCTGTACTGTGTTTGCTGGGTATGAAACCAGGAAACTCATTAGCTAAAGGTGACAATTTTGAAATGACGTGGCAAGGTATAAAGAATGAGCAAGCGTTGAGAAAACAAAACTCTGCATGCCAAACTTATCTTAGTGACGGGCAAGTGTTAGTTTAGGCTCCTCATCGGGTATCATCGACCGTTTATCAAATACACGGAAATGATTAACCGATTTCCGAATTGTATTTGTTGCGGAGATAAGAAATAAGCATATGGGCTCACTTTCTAAATCACAGAGCTGAATTTGCGCTACAAGGCATAAATATAACACAAAATTTGGTTTTGACTTTGAATACTTAATTACACTAATTTGAGGTCGCTGATTTCAAATCTGCGATTATTTTTTCATGCAACACGTCAGGATTGTGAGATATGTGACAAATAAATCTTGAAAATATGGTTGAAATTTTTGGTCAAAAATGTGAAAATATTTTAAATCTACTACACAATTCTCTTATAAATTACGCTATATCTTGAAGTTTATGAAAAGCTAGATGCCTTCGCAAATATAATTTATGCATGTAAGTATGCCTGTTCGGTAAACTCCAAGCGTAGTTAGGTGCAAAATATTAAAATATTTCCAACAAATGTTCTCTTCGATGATTTTCTGTATTGTTGGGCTCATAGGCGCCGACTTTTATTTTTGAATGAGAGGGGGGGGGGTGGCGGCATACGCGTAGCCAGGAGGGTGTCGAAACCCCCTCCTTTTGAAACGCCAAACCCCGTCCTTTTGAAATGATCATTCTGACGCTAATATTCAGTTGCAATTCAACAAGTCGTATTATTAGTGTTACGGGGGGCCTCGTCCAATTAGCGAGATTCGTCTGTCCACGCGACGCGTTCTCCCGCTGAGATGATTGCGTTATTAAGTCATTGATTGCCGCGCGATCGGCATTCGTCGCTGGACTGAGCAGTAACACGACGCCAGTGTTGCCAATTTAGCGATTTTCGCGCTAGATCTAGCGATTTTTCATCCGGTTTAGCGCCAAAAAATATGGATCTAGCGCCTAGCGATAATTCTAGTGATTTTTGCAAAAGTATTTAGCGATTATTTAGCGCTTTTTTACCCAAAATAACCAACAAAGATCAGTTCTGGTCGACGATTGCATTGGCTATACCGGTCACCAGAGTGCGGACTCCGATGATATATAAGTATAAATTTCTAACCTACGGATAGATAGTAGATACGCCACTCCTGGCGGTTACGCATGGGCAAACAGTGTCTCTTCTTGCTGAGTAATCTAAAAGTAGCATAATTGTCAGTGGTACATCGGGCGACCTGAGTGCTGATATTTAATATAATTGGCCATGATCGAAAGCTAGTGTCGCAGTGATTTCGAAAATACAAAATAAAATCTCGCCAGGACAATGGAACCATGCACCTCGAAACAGACTTCAAAGCCTGAAAATCGGCATTGCTTCATCAATGGCACCGCCGCAACGCAATGAACATAACAATGACCAGGGCCGTAACATCACTTCATTAGCCCCCCCCAAAAAAACGTAGGTATTGGGCCCCCCCATAGGGTGACAAACCTAACTTCTGGGGGGGATTCACGCCCAGACCCCCCTCAGGCTGTACGCTGTTTACCGCTACATGTCATCTACGTTGGGTGTCCGTTTAGTGTGTCAGCTGTTCTCCGCTAACCGCGCGAATAAATTTCTATAATTCATGACTGAATCGGTCAATATGATCGGGAATTGCATATATATTGCTATTAATTTTTACCCTCTCTCTGCTCACGTTATCTGATTTACCGGTAGAGCTGAGTGAGATGTGTTTGAAAAGGTAGGAACCCTCCATAATAGCTAAACATCTCCGGTGTATACCCGTTGACAGGAACGAAACAGCACTTCGTCACGCCCCCAAAAATCTTGAGTCATGGGCTTCCATTAGGTGATAAACCGTCCCCCATCACGTTGTTCACTTCTACCACGAAGTTAGAGTGGTACCGTTTCGTGAGCCAGCGCCATGCGCGAAAATTTTAGATAATTCATGATAAATCGGTCAATGAGATCGGGAATTGCATATATATTGCAACAAATTTCTTGTCCTCTCTACTCTTATTTACCGGTATAGCTTAGTGAGGTGTCTTCGAAACTGTAGAGCCCGTAAATAATAATTAAACATATTCGGGCGGGCGTACCCGATGGTATGACTTCGTTACATGATGTTATTTCGTCACCTCCTGTCTGCTATATCAAAAAATATAGAATCGCCCAAACGTACTAAACTAAAAGTACACACGATTTCAAATTGGTATTTCTTCATTGCCATATAATTTTTCTCTGCGGGATGGTATTTGTCTTGTAAGGTTCAGGTTACCAAGACATTCGGCGCCAGTCATTCAGGAGCCTATGGACAATTAAACCTATGTGTAATGTGTAGTTTTTGGTCAGTATGTAGCGACATCTAGCTATTTTTTACACCAGTTTTAGCGATTTTCTTCCATCCGGAGTTGGCAACACTGCACGGCGCGAAAATGCTGGAACACGAAAGGCAGACAAACGCCCGCGGCCAATTAGTAATTATCCTTACCGCCAGCACGACACGATGTGTTTTACTTAGCATTGAGTAGCTCGCATTGCGACAATTGGTTGCTGATAAAAACATCGATTTTGGCTGCATTGCTGCATTTCCCGATTTACGTCCGTAAACCATAATTGGATTAATATTATGGGAATTGGAATAAATTCCAACTAGCAGGCACACACAATGGAACACTGTTCAATATTTATCACAAAAATGGTTCACAAACTGTTTTAAACGCGGCTTGCGGACCACATCGACACAAATAATGCACTTTAATTTGTAGAAGGTGAACAAATATTTGGACGTAAAGCTACACTAAATATAACTTTTACGATCCACAATATTTGTTTTTAACGTATACTAATCGCGCAAAGTGTTGAAACCGTATCCAATACAACTTCTCCGTATTGGTCTTCGCCTAAACTTGGGGCCTTAGGGGGTAGGACGCCATGCCATGATATTCTCTAAATCGGGGTCTTCTAGTAAATAAAGGGTTAGAGCAGTGGTTCCCAACCTTTTTCGACCCATCGCCCCCTTTTCAAGCTCAACACCGATCATCGTCCCCCAAATTTTGTGTACCGAAAATTGGGCATTCAAACTGTAATCACCGGCGGGTTGACTATCAAAAAAAGGTGAAATTTTCGGCTCGATGTCTAATTTGACACTTTTGTAACTAAATTTCCGTGGGTTGACTATAAAAAAGGTCAGCCGATTTGACGCGTCATCGCCCCCTTCGCTATTTTCGCCCCCTTTGTCCATTTTCGCCCCCTGTCGCCCCTTCGTCATTTTCGCCCCCTAGACCGCCAACGTTAGGAACCACTGGGTTAGAGTGTCGCATTTTCAAATCAATACTATAATTTGCATCCCATGATGCGAAAGAATGCTTATGCTGTCGAAAATTGATATCTCTTGGGACACCTCAATACGAATCAAACTCGCTGCACCTTCCGCATAGCTCGATTTGCAGCTTTTGACAGTCCATGCGAACGAATTAAGACTGTTTTCAAAACTGCTTACTTACTTGAGTTGATTCAAAGTCAATTCTACTTCTACTTCAAGTAG
The DNA here is from genome assembly GCF_051294905.1 of Botryllus schlosseri. Lineage (NCBI taxonomy): Eukaryota > Metazoa > Chordata > Ascidiacea > Stolidobranchia > Styelidae > Botryllus > Botryllus schlosseri. The sequence continues at coordinate 714,206 of NC_137251.1, read as the reverse complement.
TTTTAGGCGGTTTATGGAAGAAGTACTTCTACTACTCGTACTTGAGTAGATTTTTCCGTAGCTACTTCTACTTGAGTAGCTTTCTTAACTACTTTGACCACCTCTGTTTGCAACATAATTTCAAGTTCTACATAGCATATAAGCCTATAATTCCACAATGCATCTCATCGCACCTAATGTGGTGCTTCGTACCAGGAGGGGTCCACAGACCTCTGGTTATAGCGTAGGCCTACCACTACCTTACTCGCCACCGGCGATAATAATATGAACGAAGAGACCAAAGATCACCCAGGATGTATAACTAGCTGTATATAACGGGGGTAACTGAATGCCAATAGATTCCATGTTGACTTCATTAGATAGCTATATACGCTACGTAACGCAAGTAACGAAATTTTGATATATTATAGGCTACTATTTCCTATGATAGTTTAATAGTTTGTTACATAAGTGGTCGTACTAATTAGTCACGCCGTTCCGAGTCACAAGTCCTTCTGTGATTTTAACGTCTAAACTCGAGTCATTTGTATTTTATAATCCTATTTCGAGTAATTCTACGAAATGTTGGGCCCAAGTCTCAATCGCAATTATCAGTCACGAATCATCAACGGTTCGTGTTTTATCATCATGGACTAGAAATGTGACCTAATAGCTGATCTTCCACCGCATAATAGCTTTGGAGAGATATGTGATAGTGAAGTCTGATCAGTAGGGCGTTTTTTTTTGACATGTCAAAATTTGTCAATTTTTTTTAAAAATTGTGGCGTTAGGTAAAAATTTGTCAAAATTTTACATTAAGTCAAAATTTTTTGACGTCTGCATTTCGTTTGTATCGTAGTTTTTGCACTGTCGGTGAAAGTATCATTTGACATTTTACAGCTTGTAGCCTATTTTATAGGCCTACCATTGTAAACGGCTAATTGTCTGCTCATTGTGAATCATAAACGGTCAAATAAAACAAATAGGTAGACAAGGTGTTATGGTCAACGTACCGCAATATCCTAACTGAAGAAAGACTTCTCGGGCATTGCATCATTCTTACATTAAGAAGCGCATGATGAAAAATTGTGATGTAGACAACATTGTCAGAATGAAGCAACATGGTGTGTCACCAGCACCAGCAGTGTACGCACTACTTGAGTGTTGTCAGCCAACCACTGCTGCTGTTGAACGTCTTTGGCAAGCTTCTTAGTAAGGACATGCACTTTTTACCCAAGAATGTAGGGAAGTACCTCTCGTTGTACTACAAATATTTTCAATTATTTTTACCATAATACATATTGTAACCACTGGAATTCTTCATAGGGCCAGACTTCGTTAAAATACTGTACATTTCAGCCCTCGGGTCGCAATTAAGTTATAACACCACCAATTATGCTGCTTTTAGATTGCTCAGAAACAAGTGTAACTGCTTGCCGGAGCGTAACGACGGGACTTGCGTATTTATCCTAGGGTTGCCATACGTCCGGAATTTCACCGTTGAAACTGCTGCGTCCGGGAGGAAATTCTAAAATTTGCCCAAATGTTCGGAATTTTGAACCCTTGAAATAGGATCAATTTTTTTTCGTAAATTTGCGTAAACGATATATTATTTTGGGCGGATTTATGCCACTAGAAAATTTTCTTCGCGCTGCGCTCGATTTCGCATCACATTCATTGATTTTAATATATGTTCCATCACCCTTGCAAAACATACGATCAAAAATATAATAAATAATATTAACCATTTATTATAATAAGTGTAATTGTAATCGCCATTATAGGAGAACAGTATTCTCCTAGTCTAGAGTCGGTTAAGGTCATTTAGATGCTTTAATAAAGACAGTGGCTCTAGACCTGGGGGTCGTTTGCTTCTATTCTGGGGTTCGCGAATATGTTGGAGTATTTGGTTGTATACATTGCTTCATTGATCATTTGCTACCATCGTTTAATTTTTCTTCTATTTTATTTTTTTAACTACTGTAACTTTTTTACAGCCAGACTGTTTAGAGTCAAGTGTACCTGTTCGATGCTGGTGTGATCAGACTAGATGACCCTCACGGTCTTATCGATCATTCCTATCTAATACCGAATACTGTGCATGCATATTTTCTGCACCACCACCACTGCCGTGTGTTCTGTATTTTGGTTTGATGAAGAATAAAGACTCTCTCTCTCTCTGTTGGAACGTACTCAGCTTCTGAAATAGGCCGTGAGTAAGTCAGGGCAAAGGTGCTGACCGTTTTCCAGTAATGAGCTTATCAAATTTTGAGCTGGGCCACATAATATTTTCAAATTAGAAATAAAGTCGCGACCATAAAAGGTTGAAAACAGCCGAATATGCAACATACTGGTGCGGAATGACATTCAGGCTCATAAATAGTCTTATCCGTGTGGCATGACGTGACTTCACGATGTATAATTACGTTCTCTGCATTTTCGAAGTCATCATCCGCACCAACTCTACCGCTATGATCATGTTGGCGGAGAGAGGATCAAAATTTTTTTGAAGTAATATATGAAAGAACCAATATTATAGACATTTCATTCACAAATTTAACGACTAGATCAGCGGTTCCCAACCTGTGGGTCGCGACCCCAACTGGGGTCGCCTGACAATTTGCCTGGGGTCACCTGAGGCCTTCTGAAAAGTTTAGAATTTCATTAGTTTGGAAATTTAGAAAGTTAACTCTTAAAGGTCAACTGCATCTTCATGACAACTTTGCGGAATCATGTTCAGAATTTTTTTTCATGACGAAATTACCGACTTTCCGTGTTTCAACTCAATCGGAAATTGCCGTTATTTTGACTGAAAGTTCCAATATTGGCATGTTTACAGAAAAGGCAGAATGTGCATTGTGACGTCAAGTGAATGACACATATTATCAACACCGGTCACAGCGGCTGTTTGTGTTCTCGCAGTTTTTATTCTAGTCTGGCCGAGGTTTCCATTGTAACGGATTTGCCAAGTGATATTGAGACTGAGTCTGAGTACTCCGATGTCGAATGTGAGTATCGTTTTTGCACGTACTTACAAAATTACCGTTAAAATGCCGGATTGGTTCAGGTGTTGATGCGCTCGATCCCACGTCAGTGAAAGCCCTTGCAGCTTCATAATAATGATTGGTCATGAACAGCTGACCGAATTTCCGAGGCTGCTATTCTTAGTTCTTTAGAATGATGTTTTAGATTCAATATGACAGGCCCAGTCTATGAGATAACAATTGCGTATCTGTCCGAAGTCGTTGACCTTTCCAGTTAGGCTTACGTTATCTCTCGAGTTATAGTCATTTAGTCATTTCCAGGTCTAGTGCGAACATGAACCGTGTTGACTGTTGAATCTTGGTTCCGTACGCCGTTTACGCAGTTACCACACTTCAAGTCACAGCTCACCAGCGGACCTCTCGTGGCACATACGTTAAAATCACTGTTGTGATGCAGTGATGCAGCAAAAACTGATTTTTCTTCATTGTCAGTTACCAAATTTTGGATCAAGAGTTTGCAGTCATATCCCGTTCTGTCTGAGATCGCATTGCGCCTGATTCTTCCTTTTCCAACAACATACCTTTGTGAAACAGGCTTTTCAAGCTTGTTGGTTATCAAATCTAAATACAGGAGCAGACTGGATGCAGAAGATGATCTGCGTTGTGCTCTTGCAAAGACTGCTCCAAGGATTTCAGATCTGGCTAAAAAGAAGCAAGCACAGCCTCCTCACTGAACAAATTGTTGTGTTGATAAGTTGATTTGTTGTGTTGTTTATTTATTTAGAAGTAAAATTTAATATACAGCCTAGTAGCCTACTAGTTAGCTCCAAAAGTGCAGTGAAGGAGGCAGTGTTGGGATCAAGTCACTACCTTCGAGTCACGAGTCATTTCGAGTCATTGCACATTTTGACTCGAGTCAAGTCAAGTCAATCGATTTTCAAAGGTGACTCGAGTCAAGTCAAGTCACTCGATTTTTGGAGGTGACTCGAGTCAAGTCGAGTCAAGTCAAGTCAAGTCACGAGTCAAGTCACAATTCAAGTCAAGTTGCCTTTTCGAAGTATGAGGCATGATTAAGTCATTGCATTTTGGTAGCTGTCTGAAAAACAGGTTGAGTGGTCATTGATTTTGAACCGATGAACGAATATAAAGTTAAATATATACTCATTAAGGCACTTTATCGCTCACATATAAGTAGGACTGCTAAACCTCTGCTTATAGTTACCAGCCCAGATAGAGAATAGATACGAATGGATAAGATGTAATACATTACGCATTTATAATATAAATGGATATGATACAATTCGAACCTGGGCCAATGATCGATGACTATAAACTATATTTGAATTCAGTTTCAATAAAACAATAGGTTTGGTTAAGGTACAAACAGGGAACAGAATTTTCTTTACTATACTAGTTTACGACAACGTAAGCTGTAAGCTTCGATCACTTCGTTTGCGGTCAATTTATTTGTGAGAGAACAAGTAAGGCTCAGTAAAACGCACGATCACTGAATGATTGGTCGCTCTCACGGGTTGCACCTGCGTTTGGCGAACAGTTCGAACATATGCAAGATGCAGTGATTTCGATCGACACCGACTACTTGATGACTTGAAATTGACTCGTGAATTTTGCTCCGAGTCACGAGTCAATCCACATTTCTGATACGCCGAGTCAAGTCAAGTCAAGTCATTTTAGCAAAGTGACTCGAGTCAAGTCAAGTCATACGAAAAAGGTGACTCGAGTCAAGTCATGACTCGAGTCAAGTCATGACTCGAGTCAAGTCATGACTCGAGTCATCCCAACACTGGAAGGAGGATCAACTCAACTAATTTTATCCTTGGGGTCACCGCAACTTGTCAAATGTTATAAAAGGGTCACGGCACCAAAAAGGTTGGGAACCGCTGGACTAGATGCTTATAGAAATAAGATGTATATAGGAAATAGGGTTACCAAATGTCCTCCTTTTCGGCAAGTCGTCCTCGTTCACAGCTTTTACAGCTAAAATAATGGACAGATTCGAGTGAAAATGGGCAATGGGCATAAATGACGTTAAACAGCAAAAGCGGACGTTTAAGCGGGAAATTCGTGGCTCGATCGAAAGTGACGACTATTTTTTAGTCAACACCGCAAATTTGACTAAAAAGTGTGTAAAACGGGAGTCGAATGAAAGTGATGTCCTTCTCTTTTAGTCAACTCACCAAGTTTTACAGCAAAAATAGCGAAATCAGATGTTTTCAGTCTTGATCAACAAACTTTTCTGAATATAGCTTTCAATACAATGTAGGCCTATATTGTATTGAAAGCTAGTAGTTAGGTAAATGTGCGGAACTCGCGCATGCACCCTATTTACTTAAACAAACAAAGATTATCAATATAATAAACAATGAAAGAATTAGCTCATTCTCAGTTTTGCAGCAATACTCGAGGGGAATTCCCTTCTGACTGCGCGGCAATAAAAAAAGGGGGATTAATGCTAGAGAGAAAACGAACAAAGAATCTCGATTGACCTTTGTACTCTGGTCGGACACGAAACTTGGGATTTATTATAATGCATTGTAATTTTACTGTATTTTCCACGATCCACAGCTGACTTCGGTCGTACACGACGGAGCTTGATAATAGTTGCCTGCCTGACCCGTTGTTCCGTGGTCCAATTTCGTGTCTTGGGGAGCAATAGCCCGTCAAACTGGTTGACTTGTCGTTCCGCGGTTGATTCAATTTCGTGTACGGTGGCTCATAGGAATAATTGCCGGTCGTGACGTCGATATAGTTTTCTTCTGATCCATGAGATCCTGGTGCGTGTTTTAGGTGTCCATACGTTCGGTTGTGTAAGGTGACGCTTGTGGTCTGTCTCATACTGTTGTACTTGAAACCGCTTGCTTTGTTGTCCACCCATACAGTAACGAGAAATGATCTGTTATTAATATAAATATGTGTGTCATTTCGAGTCATACCGAGAATCAGAATGAATGTCGTAGTAGAAATTAGTATTAGGCGACCCGACATAGATTAACTTAAATAAAGTAACATTTAGAATATAATAAGTAATTAAAGAAATAGCTCATTCTCAATTTGACTCGCATCAACGTGTTAATTCCCGATATTACGTACCTACTAATTGGTACAAGCAACAACTACTGTTCCACACCTTTACCGCTTTCTAGCGTCTTAGGACAGACAGCCCCAACCAAACAATGTATTTATGATGGGTTCTTTTACTGCTTCACGTCTGGTCAAGCGTAATCAGGCCGGTGTCTGTAAATGATATACAATTTACCGCGGCATATTATTTTTGTATGCTGTACATGATGTACAACTTGAATCGATCAGTTGGCGAACTAATGCTTTACCCGTATGTACGATCGATCGCGAGCTCACCACGCACTTGTCGTTCGAGAGCGACTAATTTCGCTATAGACAATCGGTTGTGTTCGCGTGTACCGTAACATATCCTCAACAGTTGTTATACCAACACCTCCAAGCATATTTACAGTATCATACTAAGGATATATTGCTTCGGCAGCCACGCATTGTCGTTCGAATTCGACTAATTTCGCTGCAGACAATCAGTTGTGCTCACGTGTGCCGTAACATATCCTCAACACATGTTATGCCAACAACGCCGAGCATATTTGCAGCATCATACTACGGGTATATTGAATCGGCGAAGTGTTACCGTCAGAGAATTGCTGCGTCACACCTTCGAGCCTCGCATTTCCCGTTCGAACTCGGTAACTGCGAGTACGATGTCAGATTCAATTGTACACTGTACAGTGACGAATCGGGGTAGCTCGCTTCATCGGGGATCAGTGGACTGACCTTATTTGGTTGAAACGCGCTCGGTGGTGCAATAATGGGAATGAATTGTGACAGATCATACGTGATGCGATCTATAGCCTGCTTTCGGTGAGTTGTAAAGATGAGTGGGAGATTTCGAAATCGGAATCCACTGCGACTATAGGGTTGCAAAATCAAAGTCCAAAAAATCCGACTGGCACGTAAAGTCCTGGTATTTCCATGTATTAGGCTGGTAAAATGTAACATAAATCCAACTCTCAAAGACACTTGGCCGCATCCAGTCCGGGTTTAACCAAAAGTGATGAAATCTGCGCCGGGTCCGGAAACGAATCGTGACCGCCCCCGTCCAGACAAAAACAGTTCTGCTGTAAGGGGAGTGTCGTTGTACATTCATTTGCGTATAGCGAGACTTTGTATCGAATCATTGGCGGACTTCTGTTTGTCTGTACAGGTGTTATTAGTGTAATTATATTTGCCACCACAAGGAGCACATTGGCAAAATCACACAACGATAACAACTTTACCCGCCAACAACTCTCATGACTTGTCGTTGGTACGCTTCCAATTTCGATGTGGTGCGATATACGCGAATCAGCTGTGACCAATCGAGCGTGACACAATCGATGTCAGTCATCAATCCGCCTGTTTGGAAAAACTCGCGTTTTCGGGTTGAGAGCAACACAATGCGATCCAGTTGATGTCACCATCGACCCTCCTATTTTAATAGGTTTACCATACGGCCTCATTCAAAGGAGCATATGTCCTCCTTTTCCCAGATATGTCACCCCTTCGCCCAAATATACTCTCTTTCTGTCAATTTGTCCTCCTTGTTAGCTTAACATATCCAAAAAACACCACGAGTAACGCAAAATGTGGGCCTAGATTACAAAAGTCGGGTATGTAGCCAAATCGAAAAAATGACGCTATGATGGCATTGTGCAGGCTATTACGTGGATACGGGGGCCTGTGTAAACATGTGAATAGTAAAAGCGCCCCAAACTACCGTTACAGGAAAAAGATCGAGCGCACTCGACCATGTCGGGGTATACCCACCTTAGTACAGCGAAATGATCCAATGTCGTAGCTAGAATAGCCTGGGTGGTGGTACATCATTCTCACAAGATGCACTTTGGAATGCGTGTGAAATCGACATCGCCCGTTACTCGACTGAAGCAAGTCGCCACTGCAATCCCTCTCTGTGTATACACAACGTACTAGGTACTGCAGATTCAGACGAAACTACGCATTCTAGCGAGGTTATCGAGATAGCTGGAGTGATTTACAACACATGCTAAATTTACTTCAAATGGAAGGACAAAATATATAGCTTTTGAAGTACTCAAGTAGAAGTAGTTTTAAAGAAATGTCGGTATCGTGAAATCGCTTTCTATCCTAATTATAAAGAGTAGGCCCCCATAAGATTGTCGAGCCAAAATGCAGTTTCGAAGCGACCCGATAATTTGTAAGTCTTATTTATGGGTTGCACGGTGTGTTAATTGATTAGAGAGAAGCAGACACGGCAGTGCCTGTATAACGAGGCTGTTCTGAAATCCACATTGTCTTCGTTATTATCGGGGAGATATGGCTTTGCAGTGACATTGAGGTAGTTAAAATATATTGGTTAAACACGATTTATTCCTCATATATGGGGAGCAACGGGTGAATAATGTATCGATTCAGCAATTCGGCCCGCCAAGTACTTCATTTTCTTATATCCGGCCCGCCGACCGAAGAAGTTGCCCGCCCCCTTGTATAACACATATGTAAATGGTACAATAGCGACAGCTAACGGTTGTTAATCATCCATAAATATACAGCTAACCGGTAATACAGCCCTCAAGGACAAACTAGGAATGTGTGAGTCGCCTCGATTGACCCATGAGGCAAGTTTAGACACGAAAGTATTTTGAGGTGTGATATAATCCCAGTAATTGTACTGTATTTTTCCACGCACACGTACCACAATCGAAAACGGGGTTCGTCCGTCTGATTCCCAGCGTTTGCCTCGAAGTAAAGTATCGGGTATAAGTGACCATGGATCTACGCCAAGTCTGTCCACCCCTTTTGAGTAGATATTTGGAAAGACCGGCTCGTGATCACCTCCATACAAGGCCTAATAGTTCTGCGTACAGCAAAACTTTGTAGCGACCTATGCGCGGGCTGTGCATGTGTTGTTAGTGCAATCGTGTTTATCCCCACAGGAACGTAATCATTTGAGGATGAATAAAATCTTACCCACAACGATACCAACTTTAAAGCCCTCAACGACTCCAACGGTATGTATTTATGTAGATTTGATATTTTTATGAAAAAGCTAATCGACCACAAGATACTGTTACGTACCATCTCTTTCGGTAGGGTTTGTTAGTATTGTAAAATGATGATCGGGAGCTACGGTCTTTTACACTAGGTCTAAAAGGGTAGGGGTATTCGTTAGTGATACACCCGTCTGACGGTGGGGTATTCGACAAAATCACTCTGTTTTTACTACGGAAACCATGATCACACTTACGGGCTCTCATCACTTCTCGTACGAATGCTTGTAATTTCGGTGTGATGTACTCAACACAGCTGTGATCACTCGAGTGTGACGCGATCGAAGTCGGTCCTATCAGCTGTCCGAGGAAACTCGTATACTCAGTAAGAGAGAGAGAGAGAGAGAGAGAGAGTCTTTATTTTCATCCAACCAAAATACATAACACACGGTAGTGATGGTGGTACAGAAAATATGCTTGCACAGTATTCGGTATTAGATAGGAATGATCGATAAGACCGTGAAGGTCATCTAGTCTGATCACACCAGCATCAAACGGGAACACTTGACTTTAAACAGTCTGGCTGTAAAGGTTGACGGCAATGCGATATATTTGATGTCCCCATCGATTCTCATACTAGTGGGGTTGGCGTACGTCCTCCTTCTCCAGGAAGATATCCTCTCATAAATGTACTCCTTTTTGTGAATTTATCTTCCGTTTTAGCTTAAAATATCCAAAAAGACCGTAAATAACGCGAAATAGGGATCTACGAGAGGCGGGTAGGGTCAATCCTGCTGTTTTCGCATATTTCTGTTATTCAAATGTAGAATTTTGATGTAGGTCTGATTTATACCTTTGTAAAAGTGAGGTAAACTCATTGCAAAACTACTTTCTGCTTTTAAAGTCAAACGTGCAAAGAGTAAGTAATTTCACCTGAAACGGTTGAGGAGTAAGTTACAACGACTTGGGTATATAGCACAAGTACCGAGTACTCGAATCAGTAGCGTCTTTTAACACCATTACTCAATCCAAGTCCACAACATACCTAAAAACGGGGTATTGTTTTGTGTATTTCAGTGAAGCAAATTCAATTTAAATCTCAAACCACTTTATCCTGTGCCCGACCCCATTAAAAATCGATCAAAACCTGATCACCACCTGCGTAATCAATCCGCTGTGTGTAAAATGGTATACCATGTTGGTGTCGATCGTATATTAATTTTGCGTGCGATTTGCGTCGATCTGCTGTCGAACAGATATACTTTTGCCTACCCTTGAAGTATACAGTATTACCGCGTTGTCTATATTACGGCTCTGTGGTTAGACAATACAGTTTAGAGACGCCCCGGACTGATCAATATAGTCGGGTACTCCCAATCTGCTCAGTCGTGGTTCTTGACCCTCCAAGACCTTTGTTAGCGTCAGTCTATCTCACTGTTTGTAGTGCCAATTTCAAACGTCGTAATAGTGATCACTCGCTCATGTGTAGAATATAGAAATTGACGCCTGGACTATTTGCACGAGCTCATGGTTTATGGTAAACTTACTAAAGCGGAAAGTCACTGCCAAGTTGAACATTGACTGATCGTTCTCTTGTTAGCGCCGATATTCGTTCGTATGTTCTGTCATGCCTTAGAATTTTTGTTATCATCGAGTGTGGTCATAAATATAGACAGGGGGACAAATTTGATGCGTTCAACGCAATACGCGTTTGCCACATCTCAGTCCGGACCGTAACCGATCGTTTACCGCACCTTCTATACGATAAGCGTCGCTTTTTTACTCATAGGTAAGCCGATGATCTGTGAAAACACAGGCGCTAACGTGTCATTTCGTTATTCCCTCAACGTCACATGACCGCCTATATGTAGGCTTCTGGGGTGCCCATCAACACAAGTGTTAAACGTGATCCATAAGGACCCCACTGCGTGCTACGCCTAAATAAATGTGTTTACCCGAGTTTACACCTGGTGTGGAGCAGTGAAGTGGGTGCAGAAAGTAAATTAGACAACACAAACCAGTTGACTACATCGATTAATATACGGGGGTTGATAAATTTTGTCAAGTGACTTTTGAATGGATTTAATTTGTTTGTTGTTTGATGGATAAGATTGTGTTCAATCATAAACTACTAATATACTTCTTGTGGTGCTAAACCTGATTATACAGATGACCCTACCCGCCTCTCGTAGATCCCTATTTCGCGTTATTTACGGTCTTTTTGGATATTTTAAGCTAAAACGGAAGATAAATTCACAAAAAGGAGTACATTTATGAGAGGATATCTTCCTGGAGAAGGAGGACGTACGCCAACCCCACTAGTATGAGAATCGATGGGGACATCAAATATATCGCATTGCCGTCAACCTTTACAGCCAGACTGTTTAGAGTCAAGTGTTCCCGTTTGATGCTGGTGTGATCAGACTAGATGACCTTCACGGTCTTATCGATCATTCCTATCTAATACCGAATACTGTGCAAGCATATTTTCTGTACCACCATCACTACCGTGTGTTATGTATTTTGGTTGGATGAAAATAAAGACTCTCTCTCTCTCTCTCTCTCTCTTACTGAGTATACGAGTTTCCTCGGACAGCTGATAGGACCGACTTCGATCGCGTCACACTCGAGTGATCACAGCTGTGTTGAGTACATCACACCGAAATTACAAGCATTCGTACGAGAAGTGATGAGAGCCCGTAAGTGTGATCATGGTTTCCGTAGTAAAAACAGAGTGATTTTGTCGAATACCCCACCGTCAGACGGGTGTATCACTAACGAATACCCCTACCCTTTTAGACCTAGTGTAAAAGACCGTAGCTCCCGATCATCATTTTACAATACTAACAAACCCTACCGAAAGAGATGGTACGTAACAGTATCTTGTGGTCGATTAGCTTTTTCATAAAAATATCAAATCTACATAAATACATACCGTTGGAGTCGTTGAGGGCTTTAAAGTTGGTATCGTTGTGGGTAAGATTTTATTCATCCTCAAATGATTACGTTCCTGTGGGGATAAACACGATTGCACTAACAACACATGCACAGCCCGCGCATAGGTCGCTACAAAGTTTTGCTGTACGCAGAACTATTAGGCCTTGTATGGAGGTGATCACGAGCCGGTCTTTCCAAATATCTACTCAAAAGGGGTGGACAGACTTGGCGTAGATCCATGGTCACTTATACCCGATACTTTACTTCGAGGCAAACGCTGGGAATCAGACGGACGAACCCCGTTTTCGATTGTGGTACGTGTGCGTGGAAAAATACAGTACAATTACTGGGATTATATCACACCTCAAAATACTTTCGTGTCTAAACTTGCCTCATGGGTCAATCGAGGCGACTCACACATTCCTAGTTTGTCCTTGAGGGCTGTATTACCGGTTAGCTGTATATTTATGGATGATTAACAACCGTTAGCTGTCGCTATTGTACCATTTACATATGTGTTATACAAGGGGGCGGGCAACTTCTTCGGTCGGCGGGCCGGATATAAGAAAATGAAGTACTTGGCGGGCCGAATTGCTGAATCGATACATTATTCACCCGTTGCTCCCCATATATGAGGAATAAATCGTGTTTAACCAATATATTTTAACTACCTCAATGTCACTGTAAAGCCATATCTCCCCGATAATAACGAAGACAATGTGGATTTCAGAACAGCCTCGTTATACAGGCACTGCCGTGTCTGCTTCTCTCTAATCAATTAACACACCGTGCAACCCATAAATAAGACTTACAAATTATCGGGTCGCTTCGAAACTGCATTTTGGCTCGACAATCTTATGGGGGCCTACTCTTTATAATTAGGATAGAAAGCGATTTCACGATACCGACATTTCTTTAAAACTACTTCTACTTGAGTACTTCAAAAGCTATATATTTTGTCCTTCCATTTGAAGTAAATTTAGCATGTGTTGTAAATCACTCCAGCTATCTCGATAACCTCGCTAGAATGCGTAGTTTCGTCTGGATCTGCAGTACCTAGTACGTTGTGTATACACAGAGAGGGATTGCAGTGGCGACTTGCTTAGGTCGAGTAACGGGCGATACCGATTTCACACGCATTCCAAAGTGCATCTTGTGAGAATGATGTACCACCACCCAGGCTATTCTAGCTACGACATTGGATCATTTCGCTGTACTAAGGTGGGTATACCCCGACATGGTCGAGTGCGCTCGATCTTTTTCCTGTAACGGTAGTTTGGGGCGCTTTTACTATTCACATGTTTACACAGGCCCCCGTATCCACGTAATAGCCTGCACAATGCCATCATAGCGTCATTTTTTCGATTTGGCTACATACCCGACTTTTGTAATCTAGGCCCACATTTTGCGTTACTCGTGGTGTTTTTTGGATATGTTAAGCTAACAAGGAGGACAAATTGACAGAAAGAGAGTATATTTGGGCGAAGGGGTGACATATCTGGGAAAAGGAGGACATATGCTCCTTTGAATGAGGCCGTATGGTAAACCTATTAAAATAGGAGGGTCGATGGTGACATCAACTGGATCGCATTGTGTTGCTGTCAACCCGAAAACGCGAGTTTTTCCAAACAGGCGGATTGATGACTGACATCGATTGTGTCACGCTCGATTGGTCACAGCTGATTCGCGTATATCGCACCACATCGAAATTGGAAGCGTACCAACGACAAGTCATGAGAGTTGTTGGTGGGTAAAGTTGTTATCGTTGTGTGATTTTGCCAATGTGCTCCTTGTGGTGGCAAATATAATTACACTAATAACACCTGTACAGACAAACAGAAGTCCGCCAATGATTCGATACAAAGTCTCGCTGTACGCAAATGAATGTACAACGACACTCCCCTTACAGCAGAACTGTTTTTGTCTGGACGGGGGCGGTCACGATTCGTTTCCGGACCCGGCGCAGATTTCATCACTTTTGGTTAAACCCGGACTGGATGCGGCCAAGTGTCTTTGAGAGTTGGATTTATGTTACATTTTACCAGCCTAATACATGGAAATACCAGGACTTTACGTGCCAGTCGGATTTTTTGGACTTTGATTTTGCAACCCTATAGTCGCAGTGGATTCCGATTTCGAAATCTCCCACTCATCTTTACAACTCACCGAAAGCAGGCTATAGATCGCATCACGTATGATCTGTCACAATCCATTCCCATTATTGCACCACCGAGCGCGTTTCAACCAAATAAGGTCAGTCCACTGATCCCCGATGAAGCGAGCTACCCCGATTCGTCACTGTACAGTGTACAATTGAATCTGACATCGTACTCGCAGTTACCGAGTTCGAACGGGAAATGCGAGGCTCGAAGGTGTGACGCAGCAATTCTCTGACGGTAACACTTCGCCGATTCAATATACCCGTAGTATGATGCTGCAAATATGCTCGGCGTTGTTGGCATAACATGTGTTGAGGATATGTTACGGCACACGTGAGCACAACTGATTGTCTGCAGCGAAATTAGTCGAATTCGAACGACAATGCGTGGCTGCCGAAGCAATATATCCTTAGTATGATACTGTAAATATGCTTGGAGGTGTTGGTATAACAACTGTTGAGGATATGTTACGGTACACGCGAACACAACCGATTGTCTATAGCGAAATTAGTCGCTCTCGAACGACAAGTGCGTGGTGAGCTCGCGATCGATCGTACATACGGGTAAAGCATTAGTTCGCCAACTGATCGATTCAAGTTATACATCATGTACAGCATACAAAAATAATATGCCGCGGTAAATTGTATATCATTTACAGACACCGGCCTGATTACGCTTGACCAGACGTGAAGCAGTAAAAGAACCCATCATAAATACATTGTTTGGTTGGGGCTGTCTGTCCTAAGACGCTAGAAAGCGGTAAAGGTGTGGAACAGTAGTTGTTGCTTGTACCAATTAGTAGGTACGTAATATCGGGAATTAACACGTTGATGCGAGTCAAATTGAGAATGAGCTATTTCTTTAATTACTTATTATATTCTAAATGTTACTTTATTTAAGTTAATCTATGTCGGGTCGCCTAATACTAATTTCTACTACGACATTCATTCTGATTCTCGGTATGACTCGAAATGACACACATATTTATATTAATAACAGATCATTTCTCGTTACTGTATGGGTGGACAACAAAGCAAGCGGGTTCAAGTACAACAGTATGAGACAGACCACAAGCGTCACCTTACACAACCGAACGTATGGACACCTAAAACACGCACCAGGATCTCATGGATCAGAAGAAAACTATATCGACGTCACGACCGGCAATTATTCCTATGAGCCACCGTACACGAAATTGAATCAACCGCGGAACGACAAGTCAACCAGTTTGACGGGCTATTGCTCCCCAAGACACGAAATTGGACCACGGAACAACGGGTCAGGCAGGCAACTATTATCAAGCTCCGTCGTGTACGACCGAAGTCAGCTGTGGATCGTGGAAAATACAGTAAAATTACAATGCATTATAATAAATCCCAAGTTTCGTGTCCGACCAAAGTACAAAGGTCAATCGAGATTCTTTGTTCGTTTTCTCTCTAGCATTAATCCCCCTTTTTTTATTGCCGCGCAGTCAGAAGGGAATTCCCCTCGAGTATTGCTGCAAAACTGAGAATGGGCTAATTCTTTCATTGTTTATTATATTGATAATCTTTGTTTGTTTAAGTAAATAGGGTGCATGCGCGAGTTCCGCACATTTACCTAACTACTAAAGCTATATTCAAGTTCTGTACCAAGAACCAGCTATTTAAACTTTTCTGATTAGGTCAACGTGTCCAATTTCCCGACTCCAAAATATGGTAACCCTAATAGTAAACCCCAGAAGTGGCATCGATTACCCTATGGTGGGCTCAAGATCAGTGTTAATTTGGAAGGGAGGGGGTTGAAAAAATGTCGTTTCGGTCCTGGTTACAACACACAACCACGTAAATGCACTGACCTAGTAACATTATTGCGGCTCGTGATCGGGATCGTAACCACCTTTGGTCGATAGGCAAATATTTGTCAGTATGACGTCATAGTGACAGACAATGTGTCAAGCTCATTTTGAAATCTGCTAGTGGGCGCTAAAGAGTGTCCGGAATTTATTCCACTAAAATATGGTAACCCTGATCTATCTAGTAATCTATAATCTATCACATTGTCATATTTCATTTCTAATGCCAGTAATGATTTTAATTTTCTGACTCTCTGTTTCGTACCCTCTCTCTCTCTCCCTCTCTCATACTTCACTATCATTGATGAGCATCGGAGCGGAGTCGGAGTGGATTCGGAGCGGAGTTTTGCCGATTTTGTGACAGTCGGAGCGGAGCCGGAGTTTCCTACAGATAATTTTTCGGAGAATTTAGGAGTATTGTAACTTTTGTCTCCGACATCTTTGGATAGCTCTGACCAGAATATACTATTGATTATGATTACAAACCAGTGTTGGGATGACTCGAGTCATGACTTGACTCGAGTCAGACTCGAGTCACCTTTTTTGTATGACTTGACTTGACTCGAGTCACTTTGCTAAAATGACTTGACTTGACTTGACTCGGCCGATCAGAAATGTGGATTGACTCGTGACTCGGAGCAAAATCCACGAGTCAATTTCAAGTCATCAAGTAATCGTTGTCGATCAAAATAACTGTATCTTGCATATGTTCGGATTGTTCGCGAAACGCTGGCATAACCCGTCTGAGCGACCAATCATTTAATGATCGTGCGTTTGACTGAGCCGCCATTGTTCTCTCACAAATTAATTGAACGCAAACGAAGTGATCGAAGCTTACAGATCACGTTGTCGTAAACTAGTATTGTAAAGTAATTTCTCTTCTCTGTTTTTATCTTAACCAAACCTCTTGTTTTCTTGAAACTGAATTCGAATATAGTTTATATAGTCCTCGACCATTGGCGCAGGCTCGAATTATATCGTATCGATTTGTAAGTGTGTAATGTATTGCATCTTATCAATTCGTATATATTCTCTATCTTGGCTGGTAACTGTAAACTTAGGTTTAGCTGATCTACGTATATGTGAGCGATAGAGCGCTTTCTTACGTGTATATTTAACTCTATATTCGTTCATCGGTTCAACATCAATGACCACTCAATCTGTATTTTAGACAGCTAGCAAAATGCAATGACGTTATCATGCCTCATACTTCGAAAAGGCAACTTGACTTGAATTGTGACTTGACTCGTGACTTGACTTGACTTGACTCGACTTGACTCGAGTCACCTCTAAAAATCGAGTGACTTGACTTGACTCGAGTCACCTTTGAAAATCGATTGACTTGACTTGACTCGAGTCAAAATGTGTAATGACTCGAAATGACTCGTGACTCGAAGGTAGTGACTTGATCCCAACACTGTTACAAACCAAAACACAGACAGTTGACACCTTGTAAAGTTGTAATATGACGGATAACATGCCAAAATGATTGCCAAGTGCATAAAAATCAGCCATCTGCACTGCAATTGGGGACTGGAGAGTAAACAATACTATGAGGCCAACCATATTATCATATGTACCATGTGTACCATGTACCATGCTTGCCACTGTTTCGGATACTTGACGAGATTCATCGGAGTATCTCGGAGTCTGGGATTGAGCTCTTCGGAGTCGGAGGGAGTTTTCCTCAGACACTAAAGTTTCCGGAGGGACTCGGAGTCTCGAAAAGCACTATCCGCTCATCACTGTTCACTGTCTCGTATCTCCAATTCGTTTCGGCACCTTCCTATCTTTTCATTCTATCGCAATCTTGTGGTGTATTAATTTGATGAAAATTTTATTGAAATGGTGATGATGGTAATGACCACCCATCTGATTATAAATAACCAACCTTCGTAGGTTAGTTATTTATAATCTGATTCATCGCGCATAAGATTAATCATGCGTATCAAATTGCCACGGATAGCTATTTCTTCATAAATAAACCACAACAGTCTGATCCGGATTGGAGCTTGTGTTCACTGTTGTTTACCCTCTCGTAGCTAAATTTTTGACTGTGTAAAAGCATTAAGGGCACGATGGCTCGCCCAAGTATCGAACGTTTTGAATCAGAGAAATCATATTACGACCCTCAAAGTGAAGCCTTTACATCGGCGTTTCCATTTATGAGTGTGAACGGAAATGTGGATCTCAGCATCATCGTACCATCGTACAACGAAGAAAATCGCTTACCAGGTATGCTTGACGAAACGATTGGATTCCTTGAGAAAAGATGCATCAGTCAGAAATCATATACGTACGAAATTATCGTGGTTGATGATGGTAGCAAAGATAAAACATCTGAAGTGGCTCAGAAGTATACAAAGGAATATGGAAGTGAAAAAATCAGAGTGTTAACTCTGAAAAAGAACAAAGGCAAAGGTGGGGCTGTCAAGTTAGGGATGTTCAGCTCGAGAGGCAAATATTTGTTGATGGCTGACGCCGATGCTGCCACTAGATTCTCGGATATATGCAAGCTTGAGGCTGAAATGGAAAAGTTGGAAAAAGCGGAGAATGAAATGGCGATTGTAGTTGGTTCTCGGGCACATTTGGAAAAAGATTCGATCGCGAATCGGTCTCTTTTTCGCACTATTTTGATGAAAGGTTTTCATTTTTTGGTGTGGCTTTTGTGTGTTCGTACTGTTAACGATACTCAATGTGGATTTAAACTGCTAAATCGTAAAGCGATGTTTGCGACATTTTTGAATCTGCATGTCGAAAGATGGGCTTTTGATGTCGAGCTTCTATATATTGCCGAGCATTTGAAAGTTCCTATATCAGAAGTGGCTGTTTACTGGACTGAAATTGATGGCTCAAAAATGGTGCCCGTTTTTAGCTGGATTCAAATGGGATGGGACCTCGTTTTGATATATCTAAAACACATCACGAATATATGGCAAATTGAGAACTACGATTAATTCTGTTCGTTGAAAGATGTAATGCGTTACATGATTTCGGTTGTTTCTTCAATTTTGCAATCATTTTTCGCTTTTTCTAATCAAATTCGTAGGTAATATTACGACATCCAATATTTCTTATTTACAAAATTTGTAATAAAGTTATACTATGCCCCGTTTAGCAGTTCAAATTTGATATCAATCGGGCATGAAATGGGGATTATGTTTTTCATTAATAATAACACTATACCAAGCTCTGTTTGTTGACTAATTCGGAAGCTATTTTATGCCCTTGTTTCAGTTCTGAGTTTCCTACCAACACTATTTATTACATTAGTCCATATCCCGTTATTTGAAGATATTGAAATGTGTTAGTGTTACAGCTAAACGTTATTGCGGTTGTGGCATAGCATACATCAATTTAAAAGTAGTTCCAATTGTTTTCTGATGTATATTGCAGTGTTCTGTGACAAACAAGGGCCCATTCAGATACTGTACTTCTATAGAGATGTTATAAAAATAGCCTCCCTGTGGTTTTTCACTAAAATTGTCAATGTACTTCAAAAGTTAAATTTTTGTCAACTATAATATTATTTTTAGATGAACCCATCTTGAAAACTTTGTGGTTAATTTTCTATGGAGCATCTTTTTTACATGTAGACTGCTGCGTGCTGCCGTTGCATTTTGAAAATTTATAAACTCATCTGATCCATTCGCAATGTCCAAGAAATTAATACTGACTTTATGCAGCATGCAATTTGTATGTATTGTGATAGACTGATAGCTGATAGATCTTAGATGGGATTGAATATTGCAATGATCATATTTCCCCTTTTTCAACAGATATTTATCATCTCATGTAATCTATGCATGCATGATTGAATTAGAGTAAGTCTCATTGGAATTGTGGTCTGCTGAATAGAGTCATGGGGAACGCGGAAAGTAAATTGAATTTTCGTAAGGCTGTTATACAACTCACAACGAAAACACAGGTGAGTAAAACGTTACCGTTATTAGATTATTTGAAATTATTCTGGTAGATCTCCCTTCAACTCATTTCGACAAAAGTGAAATCGTAAGGTCATAAATGAATCTTATAGTAGTGTGCAACTAATTTTGTGTTGTTTATAGAATATAATCTATTCATTCTGCACTATAAATACTATTTTTAAAGCCAAAATTTTATATAACAATCACTTAGCTTTTACGGGATAGAATTGAGGCAAATTTGTTTTCCATCATTTCTTCAGACAACTCAAAAATTTCATGTCATAGCCAGTTCAATTTGAAAGAAAATTTCATTTTACAATAAATCTAAAATATTTAACTCTTTGAAATTGAGACAAATTTGATGTGGAGCGTTGTTTTTTATGGGCCCAACCTAACCATTTTATCAACTAACTAATAAAATTTGAAAAAATGTTACTTTTTGAACAACCCAACTGTACTTGTACAGGCACACACTATACAGATGGCGCGACTAAATTTATTATTTGAACCAAATTTCAAAATCATTTTCTACTTACATTGTTATTTGAAACCAATAATTTATTTGAAGCCTGTGGAAGCTACCGATGACGCCTTCTGGGATCAATTTTGGAGCGAATCAGTGAGCAATATTCAAGACGTTTTCGCGCTAGTGCCAGCGGCTGAAATAAGGGCTTTGAGAGAAGAATCTCCGTCTAATCTGGCAACGTTATGTTATAAGGTGATAGCGGTGTGATTGTTATAGCTTAATTAGGGCTTTGCAATTTTAGGCATAGAGTATTTGAGTAAGAATCAATATGATATCACTGCAGTATGAATGATGTGGAAGGTTCAAATATGTATCAGATCACAAAAAATGTAATGAATGGAATATAAGAATGGAATTTTTCCTACCATGTCTATTTCATTGCACTTTGTGACAATGCTGTGGATTGATGGCGACTGCACATATATGTCGTTTCCAGTAACCCATGTGGAATTGTGCTATATGTTTCATATCGTATGATACGACCAATCGAGGTTTACAGCCTTCTATAGTGGAAAATAGTGTCGAAACTATAATTTTCGTTGGTAAATTAACTCTTCGTGGCAAGGATCGTATAATTTCAGCACTCGAGAAAAAAAATCATTCGATTCAGATTCGAATAATTGAATCAATGTGCCCTGCCATACTTATAATATAGATACAGACATCATTAATGTATGCCTCTGTAAACGTACAGGCAGTGGAAAAGCTGGTTCACGCTTCTGAAGACGGCTGTAATTCGGACAAGGCGCAGCAGATCGTTCTCAACTGCTCGAGACTGCTGACAAGATTACTGCCATATATTTTCGAAGATCCCGACTGGAGAGGCTTTTTCTGGTCGCGGCTTCCAACGCAGGTGCCTTGGAAATTGATAATTCTACTTGAGTAGCAATCCTCACTACTGTGACCATTAGGGCTGTTCAAAAATATCTTTTTTTCAAATTCCACTGGCTACTTGATAAAATTGTTAAATTGCGTAAAAAACGATAGGCTACACTTCAAATTTGGCTCAATTCAAACCTGTAGAAGCAAAGTTATTGAAGTTAAAAATTTTAGATCTGAAAAAAATATTATTTACAGTGGTTGGTTAATTGGTTTTATACTTAATAATTAATGAATTTGCCAACTTAAATACTATTTTTTCTCAGATCCAAAATTTTATTATCCAATAACTTTTACCGGTTGGAATTCAGCCAAATTTGATAACATCGTTTTTTAGACAACTAAATAATTTTATCAAGTAGCCAGTATAATTTGAAACAAAGATGTCTCTCAACCAACAGCCCTAATGACCATGACCCCTCTGCATACTTCATATCAGGAGTTGTGACTGTGAGGCCTATCGCTAACAGACATTTAGCCTACTGTTGCATTGTAGCAAGATACCTCTGAAGACGCCGAGGGAGAAACCGCAGTGCCACTGGCACAATCCTTAATCTTGGCAATTACTGTGAGTAGAATATCGTCACTGAGAGTAATTGATCACAAATGATTATCGAGTGTTTTGCTTCCAGAATTTGTTGTTCTGCCCGGATTTTACTGTGGTCGCTCAGAAGAAAAAGGGAAACCCAGTGAGTTGAACGAATACGCGACTCTAATTACAAATTGTAATGAAATATATCCTAATATTTTCGGCTGACACTCGTCAGGGGTAATCATCATCAACTAGTAGAGAATTGGAAAGAATTTTTATGACATAAAGTATAATGCAACGGAAAAGCGAAGAAATACTTTCTACAATACAAAGTTCTACTGAAATCTCTAATTGTTGCTGACAATTAGCCCTAACGGGTGCCAGCAGAAATTATTCAGGTTTATTTCAAAATGAATAGAATAATCAATTATTGAAGTTCTTTCTTGACTCTTAGTCTCTGCGAATGTGAAACCTACTGGATATACCTCGTCTATTCGCAGGATATCAAGCATATCTAACTTGAATATGAAAGGCCTGCGTTGCCTACACACTGGCATTTGATGATTGACTTATGACATTTGTCCTGTTATGCACAATGTTATTACGCGGAGAGCGATATTTATTAAAGGTGTGTATTTGTGGCAACTCCGGGCGAACCAGCGAAACTGCCTAGTGCACACCTATAGCACTCTTCAATAAGGTTATGCAATCCAACTAAATATGGTGGTTTTATGAGTGCTTTTTGTTGTTGTTTATGACCACAGGGTAGTCACACAATGCATCTGTTTCGTGCATTGTATCTAACTATGATTAGCTAACTCATGTGGCAATGCGTTGCTGCAAAATTGACTAGGCGGGAAGGCGCAAAGGCGCACGCAATGGAATTAACCTGTTTTGCTGATCTTCGATATCGTTCTTTTAAAATGCATTATTTCTGGCTCTTCATTTTAATAACCGCTAGGCCAGAAGACGAGCTCCATAGGGAAAGGATGTTATGTATTTGTATTATTTTATTTACCAATCCTCCATGACTATCCCGTTAATGCTGATGCTGAGCGCCACGTGGGGATGTCATGGATATCAGTGTTACTAATCAGGTCTTTGGTAGTCCCGGCTGGGAATTGAACCTACGACCTACTGAGCAAAAACCCGGATACATGACCTAACGTTATCTTGTCGGCCCAACGCCATAATACTTTTTAATTCTATTTGAATGTCATTTTGACATACAGTAGTGCTATGGATACCGGTGGTGCAGCGTTGGTCCCCACCGTATTTAGAAAATCATGGCTTTTTGATGAATTTGATCTTTGTAAATGACAATGCACGTTAGTAAGAAACTTCATATTTGGTGATACAATTGTTGATACAGAATTTTCTTTCCAAATCTCCACCATTTTCCGACGATAACCGCTTCAGCCGAACATATGCGGGTTTACTTCAATATGAATATATCATTCATTTGTCGAAACCTCTGCCTTGGGAATGTTGGTAAAAGTTGTGTTCTATAAAACTTAAAATTATTACTAGCTTGGCATTTCTTTTCATGTTGCTTTTCCAGGATAGAGCGGACGACCTGCAGTCCATTGACAGTTGCGAATACATCTGGGAGGCGGGGGTCGGATTTCCAAACTCACCCCCTGTCAGCTCTATCATAGACAAAAACAGAACGGAACTCCTGAAACTTCTACTGACTTGCTTTTCCGAGTCTATGTACGTCACACCGACAGGTATGAGAATACTCAATTGTGCTTGTATGATTAGGGCTGGGTTGTAATCGAGAACCTGAGTAGATGTAATGACTCGAGTCATGGCTCATTTTGTTAAAAGCAAAAAATGATTTGACTTGATCCAATTTGTGTATTGACTCCACTTGTATCCGAGTCATTTCACATGACTAGACCAAATCATATGACTCGACACATACTATATGAGTTTGTCAAAGCTTCTATATCAGGACTAATCATTGAAAAATAGGCCTGAAAACTACCCTTTCTCTGTTTGAAAAAACATAATTGGAGTTTTGAGTAAGAAAAGAGTATATTATGAATCCGAGGCCTTCGATATGACCCAAGAGCTTCACAGAAATGGGGTGAACCTGACTTGAAGTGGGTACTGCACAGCAAACACTGTGACTTGGAATTGGACTCGAGTCATAACATTGACTCGGACTCCACCCATTCACACGAAGTTGACTCGGTGAATAATTGAAAATGCCTCGAGTTAAAACTATGCAAGTCATATTGACTTGTGACTTGGATACAAACCTGCATGGGTGATTTATGAATCAAGTTGTAGGCTTCGAATTGAGCATGTATGAATAGAGGATTTGTAAAATATGTACCTTTTCTGCAACCTCAAAGAATGTAATGACACTTCTATATCACATTAGAGATAATTGGGGATTTTTCTGACCAGACCTATTTCATTGCACTTTGTGAGAATGCTATGTACTGCATGTTTCGTATGTTATGATACGATCAATCTAGGTTTACAGACTTCCACAGTGATGGAAAATAGTTTCGGAGCTATAATTCTTATTGATCAATTGACACTTTTTGGTAAGGAGCGTTTCGTTACTCTGGAAATTACCTGTCAATGCTCGACTGGAGTCATTTGAGTTGATACTTTGAGTTTTCGAATCGTAGTGCCCAGTTCTATCTGTGATAGGTGAACATCTGTAACTTTGGTTAATTTTTTGTAGCCGAATCGCTGAAGCACAATCCTTGGATTCATTGCTTCTGTTCTTCGGAAAACCGTCACGTTCTACCTCTGTTTACGTCGCTACTCAACTTGGTGTGCTCGTACGACCCAGTCGGATACGGAGTACCGTACAATCACTTGCTCTTCACGGATTCTCGGTGAGCATTCCGTACACGATTGCAGTTGATGGTCCTATTTTGAGAGGAGAATAGAAATGGGGTTTGTGAACGAGCAGAACACCTGCTTTATTTTGCTCTTGGAAAATATCCTACATTACTACTAATTTTTCAAAATATCCTACTAAAACTAGAAGTAGAGCTACTCATTTTTCAAAATCCAGTACTGTACTCGGACGCCGAACGCTAATTTTCCTTAGGCATGCGAGTTCGATGACGTCACAAAGGAATGACGTCATGATCCGACGGAATTGATAATTAGGGATGATATAGCATCAATTCATGAGAGTTAAGTGCCTGCATAAATGCCGATTATGCAATATCTTCGTGTTAACAAACTTGCGCGTATGATAAGCTTGTCAACGAGTTCGGAAGTGCTGTCAATTAGCGAGTTCCTGATCGCTAGCGAACAATTAAATACGCCGCTTATCAACGCGTATTACGTAACCTCGGTGACGATTTGCGCAAGGCAAAATGTCAGAGTTGTTATGGAATCTGGTCTATAATGGCACGGACTTCAGGTTGTTCAAACCTTTCTCGTCTTTTACAACTCAAGCCTTGACAGTTGACACACATCTTCTGATGGTTATGTTTAGGTATTAGCGGAATTCACTCACGCATGCACGGCGCACTCACAATCGCACCTGTCTGTGGACATTCGATGTTATTCAGGTCAGCGATGTCGCTCTTTAGTTACAATCGCTAACCAACAAACACCTAACGGCATTGTCACCAAGCCATCGAGAGATTGGAACTAACGCATGGTAGGCTCGAGAGATGGGAGCCAACGCATGCTCGGCTCTAGACGTGATAGTTGGCCAGCGATGATATCTTTCGTACCAGGCCTGTTGCAGATGCGATTGTGTAGGCAAGCGATAATATCGTGCGCGCTAATGCAGATGCGATAGTGCAGGCAGCGATGGCACCGGGCCTACTGCTGATGTGATTTCATGCTCAAGCAAGTGAAACTAGGCTTGTCGGAGACACGATAAAGCAGGCAAGCGTCCCAAACGATGATTGCCGAGCGCACGGCAATCAATGACACAATTTCGCGATCATCTCAACGGGAGATCGGGAGATCGCGTCGCGTTACATTGTGCACAGACAAATCTCGTTAATTGGCAACGCGCTTGTAGCTAATTGGCCGCGCGCAACGGGTTACCTCACTCACATAAGAGGTAGCAGGTAATGTCGTAAACGGAAATACATTACGATTCGTTCTAAATAACACAATCGGGGTTTATGCCGATTCATGCCAAACCGAATTCTAGGCATGCCGCATGCCTAAAAAAATGTCTAGGCATGCCCAGGTTCGGCGCCTATGCTCGGACTACCAAAAAACAGAAAGTAGTTGACCGTCAACCAGATTGTTAGTTTGTATACGTCTGTTTGATTCGTGGCCTAAACTAGCATCTGCACCTTTTCAGGGAACCGCTCGTTGAAATCGCCTGTCAGATTCTGATTGTGACGCTGGATCACGGCACAGCGGTTCAAGACGATGTATGTTGGTTTGGTGGTGCTTCTTTTGTATTTAAACTGGCTATAGCCTATGTATTGCGACACAATATGAATATAAAATCAAGGATCAGATGGTTTTATCGTGATGTACTTTTTTAGATCGTACACAAACTCCTTAAGTTGGCACAATCTAGTTAGGCGTATTTAGATAAAGTTAACCCAATTTCATCAGTGTGGCTTGGAGTTGGCTTTTATCAAAATACGCAAACCTAATTTGTGCCCACAGAAGTAGTTTGTGTATAATAAAAAAATGTTTGCTTCGATTACGCGGATCTTCATGCCGTTTACATCATTTGGTGGTGCGATTGTTGATATACGATGTACATTTAAATCCTCTGCTAGTCGCTAAGTGTCATTAAGCCCATTCACATGGCCGTTTGGGTCAGCTTCGAAGCTGACTCGTCAATCCGATTCTCTCGTTTTTGAAATAGAGAAAAAGGCAGACGGCTTCAATCCGTCTTGAGCTCAATCCGTTCCGCAGAGTCGCTTGGAGACGACTTGAACAGTACCGGTACTTGAAAACAAATCCAGACTACAGCAACATACCAACATTTCATGTTCATATTTCACGAAACCGGCACGTATTTCAAATGGGTGAATATGAAAGCTCTATCAGTACATGATACTGCTTTTATAATATGCACATGGTCTCATTTGTTCAGCGTCACAAGTTATGAAGCGAGTACAGCCAACAATATAACTTGCCCAACTCACTATCAGAAAGACTCTATATACACGGTGTATTTGGTCCTTCTAGAATTGTGTTAAAGTATTTCTGCCGTAGCCCGTAGCGTATTCCCGAGCTGAATCCCAAAGTGCTGTATATCACTCGAGCTGCGATTAACTTGACCATGTAAACTCGATCACTATGGCAAGCCGTCCAAGACTCCTTGGCTCCAAGACGACTTGGCTTCAAGACGACTTGACCATGTAAATGGGCTTACTGTGTCAGACTCGAATATTCTGGTTTATTTCAATATCAATATATTATTCAATTTTACGTTGAAGTCTTGTCAAATATTTCCTCGTTACCAGAAGTCCTCTGATGTAACGGAATCGGACATTACGCCTGCAGCTTCACCCGCCCACGCGGAGAACGACAATTTCTTCGTAAATTATCTCTCCCGCATTCATCGAGACGAGGATTTCGCTCTCATATTGAAAGGCGTGAGCCGACTTTTGAACAACCCTCTGCAGCAGACGTACTTGCCGGGTTCTGCGAAAAGAATAGGGTTCCATCAGGAACTACTGGTTCTGTTTTGGAAAATCTGTGACATCAACAAGGTGGGTGACAGGATTTCGTGACGATAATGTTGAGAAATATCGAAATGTAGATAATGTCAAGTCGATACCTCACTTTGAGAGAAAGATCAGTATCAGTTGTCAGAGGGAATCAGATAACTTAAATCTTCGACTGGCAGGCTGGAAATATTGTGCAGATGCAACCTTTCTAGCTTATTGCATGCCCAAGCATAGTGATGATGACTGTTGAGCTGAAGTTTTGGAAATATTCCTCGTATTCACTATATTCTGATCTTTTGAATATCCACTGAATATGTTGAGGTTATCGGTGAAGGTGCCAGTTATGGGGACAGGGACCTACGGTGAACGCTGAAAATGTATCAAAATTAGGACGCAATTCACAAATAAGGACAGTTTTACAGTTCTAGTGTCAACATCGGCCTATTACAGAGCTACCTTTACAACTGTTGATATTTGAATTCGAGAGCATGTTGAATCAAAATGTTCTTGCTACATGCGACGACATCCTTATTTCCTCGAATTACGATTACGAGCAGATAAGCTATGGGGAGTCACAATTGATTTGACAGAATTGGTCTTGTTTTCTATCAAAAAATCTGTTGCATTATATCAGTTTTATCTGGCGTGCGACCTATGTTATTGAATTAATCTATTTGTCGATATCACGGTTAAAATGAGTTGATGTTGGTAATCTTACTCAGCTCCACGGGCGATAACCAAGGCACGCTGTTATGGCTGGGCCGGATCAGTTTTTGTGCAAAAATATGTCACCCGGTCGAAATTTCATGCTGGTGACGTCATATCTTGTGATACGATTGTTGATATACAATGTTCTTTCCAATTCCCTACTAGTTGCTGACGATTACCCCTGACGAGTGTCAGCCGAAAATATTCGCGTTCAGTTCAATATGAATATACTATTCAATTGTACATTCACGGTTGCTAATTCTATTATAATAATATTGATAGGATTTCCCACTGTAAATGCTACTGTAAATACTATCCAAATTTTTTACTCTAAGAAAATTCCTGGGAAATTCTATCATCGTAAATACTATTTTTTGAAATCCAGATTGTCTATTCTCAGAAAATTCCAGGGAAATTCTATCATTTAACTATGCTACCCCAATTGCTTCGCTATTACAAGTTTGAATTGGCCAAATCATTATGCATCTTTTGAGACAACCAAACAATTTAATGCGGCAGCCAAATTTAATGTTCAGCATGTTTTTTGACCATGCTAACAATTCTATCAAGTAGCCAGTAAAATTTGAAAAAGAAAAGTTATTTTTAACAGGCCAACCGTATAAATCATTCCCTGCCTTATTGTTAAACTTTGCAACCAATTCAAAATATTGCTGTTGCTAGATGAGCCGGCAACCTAACATATCAATACCGATCAAATGCTACTTGAAACGTTTTTTTTTCAGAAATTCTTATTCTACGTACTGAAAAGCAGCGATGTTCTCGACATTCTTGTGCCGATTCTCTACCATTTGAACGATGCCCGAGCGGATCAAGGTAAGTTGAGTATGGACGTTTTTCGGAGAAGACCCCATTTCAGTTTGTTTCCAGAAGTTATGTTTTTCGAATAATTCCACTTCTAACTGAAAATCTTCTTGGCAAAACTGAATTTCACATATATTATGGCATTGCTTGTTGTCTCTGTACGATCGCCTGACTCTAAAAGCTATAGAGGACGAATCGCTAGGAAGGAGGACATTTGGCCGTCCTCTGAGGACATTTTCGATTTCTTGAAAAAGAGGACAAATACTCGTAAAGGGGACATATAGTAATTACTACCATGTAATCTGACCACCATCTGTTTATTGACAGCTCGCGTGGGTTTGATGCACATCGGGGTCTTCATTCTGCTGTTGCTGAGCGGCGAGAGGAATTTCGGGGTGCGACTGAACAAGCCGTTCTCTGCGAGCGCGCCGACGGACGTGCCAGCGTTTTCCGGGACACACGCGGACTTCTTGATACTTGTTTTTCATCGCATTATCACGGCGGGACATCAGAGATTGCAGCCTCTCTACGATTGCTTGCTGACCATTGTCGTCAACGGTGGGTTTTGTGTGATTTTTTCAAAGTTCGGTACTCAACTAGAACTACTGGATTTTCAAAATACGCAACTGGAACTACAACTAGAACTAATCACTTTTCATTAAAACTAGAATTAGAGCTAACGGTATTCAGTTTTCAAAATACGGAATTATCAAAAAAACTGGAATTACTGGATTTTCAAAATGCAAAGATAGAACTAATCTCTTCACTTTTCAGAAGTCGGAACTAGATTTATGTAGTTGTCCAAGTCTGATGTGGTCATCAGCTACATTTTGTATACATCGTGTTGATTTATAAGGTAATTTGTGTTTTTCAGTGTCGCCCTACCTCAAATCATTGTCTATGGTGGCCGCCACCAAACTGTTGCATTTGCTCGAAGCGTTCAGCACGCCGTGGTTTCTATTTTCTTCGCAACACAATCACCATCTCGTGTTCTTTCTGCTCGAGGTCTTCAACAACATTATACAATATCAATTTGACGGTGAGTGGAACAATCTAAGGTCCCAAGTTGATTTAACGTCATCAAAGTTATGCTCGCGTATATGACATGGAAATATTTGATATTTGTGGGTAATGACGCTACTAGAATTCCCTACGGATAAGTCGCATTTTGCCCAGACAAAGCCAATATTATTGCATTTATGGTTACCCAACTTTTTTGTTGCCCTGCAGGAAACTCAAATCTGGTGTACAGCATCATACGGAAGAGGCAAATATTCCATCAGGTACGAAATCTACTAGTTATATACTAAGTTATATTATCAAAAAATGAATGGCCCAGGCTGCTAAAAAATAATTTATCTGATAAAAGCATGCTTTGCTTCTTTCCAGCTGGCCAACCTTCCCGTGGACGAGGCGTCCTTGACCAAAGGCAAATCGAGAAAGAAGTCTCAACAGTCCCAGCCGTCTAGCCCGCCCTCCGGACCGGGTACGGAGGCGGAGGTGCCGGCCCACGAAGTGACGACGGCGAGCGGTAATGTCCCGGCAGAAAATATCACTGCCGGCATGTTGAGTGCAACACTGGCGACCACACCTGGTGAGCATGCCCAGGTTTATCGAACGCAGGACTCGAAATGAGTATGGTCATTGGTAGATCCTGGAGATATCAAGACGATAGCACAGTTTGCAAAGAAATATCGACTTCACAACATGGTAGTAGGGATTCAGATAAGTAGAATCTGCGGCTGTTAGACTTGGAATATTCATCTATTTCTTATAGCTTGCAGTAGATATCGCTGATACTCATCTTGAAGCAGAAATAACAGAGTGTTACCATAAGTACCATAAGTAAAATATCGGACAAGAAAACGGGTAATTTGAAATATTTAACGGGAGATACCGATGTTGATTAAAAAAAAGGTTATTTTTCCAACTCGACTCCCGAAAGACCCACTCGAACGTCCAGATTCCACATTCTGCGTCATTTATGCCGTTTTTCAGTTGTGCCTGTCTAGTGTCCAATCAGCTGGCTGTCGAAGCTATAAAGGAGGACGGATTGCCAAAAAGGCGAACATTTGGGCGCCCTCGGGCGACATTTTCGATATCTTGAAAAAAGGAAGACAAATCCTAATAAGAGGAGGACGTATGGTAACCCTCAAGTACAAGTAGAAGTAGATATTTTCAAGTAGGTATTTAAGTGCTATTTTCAGCGTTTAGAAGTATTAGTAGTCTAAAATCCTAACCAGTACAACTAAGCTTCGCCAGCTTAAGTACTCGACTTTCCTCAGCGGAAAATAGTATCAAACTATGATCCTAGTTGTTGAATTACCCCTTAGTGGCCAGGAACGTATAATTTTAGTACTCGGAAAAATCATTACTTACTCGACTTGATTCATTTGAATGAATACTTGATTTAGATTCGAGTATCTGAAACATTGTTCCAAGCCCTTGTCGTTTCATTTCGAGTCCTGCCGGGAATTTTGTTTTTAGTCAAAATAACATTGCCTGCTCTAACCATCTTCTAACCGGCTTGATTCGGTAATTTTTCATGCGCAGCGCTTCATGACTACACGGTAGGCGCGGCTGGTCAGGACGAAATTTCAGACAGTGAAGGTCACGCGTCGTAGCGTACGCCAGAATAGTGGCTGGTGTTTTGTCGATGTGATTTAGATGAAGCAGTAACCTTTTGATCAATGTCGTGTCGTCTGTTAGAAAGTTGTATTTTATGTCTGCTGCTTCTAATTGCTAGCGAGTACAGACTTGTACAAGGTACTGGTTTTTGAAAATGCGGAATTAAAACTAGAACTACTCACTTTTAAAACTCAGAACTAGGACAACTTCCTTTTCAAAATGTGCAAAAAGAAACGGAACTACTTTAATTTCTAAACTCGCAACTAGAACTGCTCACTTTTCGAAACAAGAAAATAGAACTAGAGATACTTGCTTCATAATGCGCAACTAGGACTAAAACTAGTAGTTACTAACTTTTAAAACTCGCAACTGGAACTGCTTACTTTTTAAAACTTGTAAATAGAACTAGAACTACTCATTTCAAAATGCGCAACTAGGACTAAAACTAGTAGTTACTAACTTTTAAAACTGGAACTGCTTACTTTTTACTACTCGCAACTACGGTAGAACTACTCCCTTCTCAAAATGCGCAACTAGAACCTGAACTACTGACTTTTTCACAATCTGCAACCAGACCTAAAACTAGAAGTACTCAAAAAAACTGGTAGTACTTGACCGTCAGCTAGCTACATTGGTAGTTTGTACAAGTCTGCAAGTATAGTTTTGGAGAGATGTAGCTGTGAAGTTACGAAGGAAGATTGATACAATTTGTTTCATCCGTAACCCTTGTTTTGTAGGAAATTTTTAACTGTATTTTGTGTTGAAATGCATGAATTTGATCAATTCCTCAATGCTACACAGCCTGGTGACCTTTGTTCATGATCGCTATCAATCAATAGACATTATTAGGTGTGCAATTGAATTTCAATCTGAAGGTTGAATTTGATTGTGTTACTGCTCAAATATTCTTGTGTTCTGTGTGGTGTGAAATTGCAACGACATCTATTTTTGTTAATTCAGAGTGTGAATCTTATTATGTTACATTGACTGTGCAGTGTGCAATCACAATATTGTGTTGCAAGACATTTTCTGAATGTAACTAGATCCCAGGGTTGTAACCAAGTCGCAAGGTTCCGAGGCACAAGTCCATTTGATTTTAATACTCTTGACTCGAGTCAAGTGGAGTCATTTTCAATTCAGCACCGACTCAAGTCTGAGTCCAAGTCATAGTGTTAAGACTCGAGTCCGATTCCAAGACATCGTGTTTAATGTTCAGTATTGAGTCAAGGTCGGGTTCAACTCGCTTCTGTGAAACTTTTTGGTGGAATCGAAGGCCTCGGATTCATAATGTACTCATTTTTCTCACTCTAAACATGTTTTTTCATACAGATCATAGTTTCTGGGCCAATGTTGAAGCAGAAAATAGTGATTTGTTGCTATAAAACTGATATGATATAGTTCATTTCGATTGCCCTGTGTTGTGAAATTAGTAGCATTACTATATCTAATTTGATTACGGTACTCGGGCGTTGTGTTGAAATCTGATTATGTTCTCTTTCTGTGAGATAGGAACATGAATGCTAATAACCAACCATGACTAAGTAATAGGGGTATTTAAAAATACTTTTATCTTCAAATTTTACTGACTGTTCGGTAAAATTGTTAGGTTGGCTAAAATAATGCAGCACGCCAAATTTGGCTCAATTCCAACCTCTAGAAGCGAAGTTACTAGAGATCAAAAATTTTGAAATTTATTAAAAAAAAAAACTGGAAAGAATATTACTGGGAACTCTATGAAATTATCAAGTTGTCTATAAAAACGATGCATAGCAAATTTGCCTCAATTACAGCCAGCAGAAACAGGCAAATCCATTAATTAGTAAATATAGCACTACACGATGTAAATACTATTATTGCAGTTCCAAAATTTTGAACACCAACTACAGGTTGGAATTGAACCATTATTTGCTATGAATCTTTTTACTAGGCAACTTAGCAATATCATGTAAAATTTGAAAAATGTTCCTATCTTTTAATGAATTTGAAATTTCCTGATCGATTAGCTTTGCTTCTGCAGCTTGGAATTGAGTCAAATTTGATGTAGTACAGCATTTTTTAACGTATAGTCGGTAAAATTTGAAGAGAAATGTTAACGAGTATCCGTATATCTGTGAAGTGAAATTTTCAAATAGCTAGTCGTGTCTATTGTCTTGAAATATGATGGTAGGCTATGCTGTGCCACTTTAGCAATTTACGAAAGATTCTTTCTATGCAGACATCAGCACTATGACGTCGAAAACGCAGACCAATACAAAAGCGGAGAGTGAAGCTGCCGAACAGAAGAAACAAGAAGCCGCTAAGGAGAAGGCTCCTGCTGCGGATACCAACAACGTGCAGGGAGTGTCAGTGAGTGTTGCAACTTACCATAGTTGGACGACTGGGAAATTTTCAGCTTTTATAAATTGAATTAAAATTAGAACTATAACACAGCTTTTTGAAAATGAGATTAAAATAGAAGTATAGCTACCCAATTTTTCCAAATTAGGCTAGAATTAGAATTATAGCTGCGTTTTTTTTCTGAATTAGATTAGAATTGCTGAATCTACGAAAGCGTGGCAATTGGATCAAGTTCAGTGCATATCAAATCAGGTTTTTGTTTTGTAAGCTTGAAAATGGCAAATGTCTGTACACCGAAAAAATGGTCGAATAGTACCTAGTTACCTTAGGGTTACCATATTTTGGAATAGCGAAAGGAGGACACTTTTTCAACATTTTCAGACTTAGAATACTGGGATAAAATCCGGAAAAAATGGTAAATTTTCCACGACATTGTGGTTGGTTGACTAAAAAAAGGTCGTCACCTTCGTTCGAACCACGAATCTCCTATTTAACGTCATTTATGCCCATTTTCAATCGAATCTAACCACTATCTTAGCTCTAAAAGCTGTAAAGGAGGACGAATTGCCAAAAAGGTAAGGACATTTAGGCGTCCACAGAGGACAATTTCAAAAACCTGAAAAGGAGGACATATGGTAACCCTGAGCTATCTTTAATATGATGTAGAGCTGGCATTATATTCTTTGGAGTCACGTACTTCCCACATCATTCATACTGTTGTATGAGCTATGCTATGCTATACTAATATTCGATTCAGAATTGAATCAGTCAGATACTCTATTTTGCCCAGCCCTACCTGATCCTAACCCTTTCCCAGTAATAAATCGAATTCACTAAAAAGTGCCGTGAAAATTAAAGGAATATTCAACGTTGAAATCGCGCTGATCCCACCGTAACCTTCAGAAGCAAGGAATATCATTTGAAAATGCATTTTTTTCATAGAAATCGTTCGAAAGCATTTCGTTGAAGTCCAAAGCTGCTGTCGGAGCCGGCTGGGCTTGCACGTCTGAATGGGTGAGTTACTATTTACAATTCGTTTGTGGCAGATTCTGAGAGTCGCCGTGTGCCCATAGGTTCGATCGTGGAAGAACAAGCTGCCGTTGCAGACGATCATGAGGATGCTTCAGGTTTTAGTTCCGCAAGTCGAGAAGATCTGCATCGATAAGTGAGTGCTGTTGTAGATAATGCCTCGATCCTAAAATATCTCCAAACTTCAATTAGGAAGAGCTTCTTGGAGGCACAGAACTTCAATATACAGCTGAATAGTATGTTGATATTCAAATGAACCTGAATATTTCCGGTGGACATTCGTCAATGGTAATCGACAGCGACTAGTAGAGAATTGAAAAAAACACATTGTATATCAACAATCGACATTTTGCAAGTGTGACAGATGGTATAAAACGTTTGCAGAAACCTGACAGATGAATCCGAGATCCTGAAATTTCTTCAACACGGAACTCTGGTCGGATTGCTGCCCGTTCCGCATCCGATACTGATCAGAAAATATCAGGCCAATTCCGGGACGACAACTTGGTTTCGCACTTACATGTGGGGCGTCATTTATCTGAGGTGAGATGGGTTGTTTTTATTAGAGCCAGACTGATGTCGGATTCTTGAGTCGATACCGGTCACTAGCGCCTTCACCAATAACCACGATATACTCAGCCGATATTTAAAAGATATGGCGTCTAGCTGGAAGCGCATTTCCAAAACGTCATAGCATTTATGTGAATAATTACACTTGGATATGAAAAGCTTCTTGGAGGTACAGAACTTCAATATACAATTGAATAGTGTATTCATATTGAAATAAACCCGAATATTTTGGGCTGACACTTGCCAGGGGTAATCGTCAGCAACTGGTAGAGAATTGGAAAGAACATTGTATATCAACAATCGCATCACAAAATGTGACGTCACCAGCATGAAAGAGAGAGCATTCAATATACATCCTAAAAGTAGTTTCATGCTGGTGATGTCATATTTTGTGATGCGATTGTTGATATACAATGTTCTTTCAGATTCTCTACTAGTTGCTGACGATGACCCCTGACGAGTGTCAGCTGAAAATATTCGGGTTTATTTCAATATCAATATGCTATTCAATCCTTTCTTATTCAGAATTGAATTCCTTTTCCTTGTTTTTGCAAATTCACTAATTCTAGTTGTAGTCTAATTCAGGAAAAGCCGTGTACCTATAATCCTAAAGAGAAGAAAATTTGGAAATGCATTTTCCAATTGTCCAAATATGCCTGGGTAATTCCAGCCCAAATCAACGGAATTTTTTTCAAAAGATAACCCTATGGTCATGGATTTTCTTCAAATCGCACACAAAGGGAGACATTGATCGCCTGATCAAAAAAAACTTGATTTTATCAAAATCGGACAAGCCTTCGAGATTTTATCGCAATAAAAAAAATATCACTTTTTGCGTTCGTTGAACCATGTCAAAATGGCCTTTCTGAACAACTTATTTTGCAGTTATGTTTACACATAATGGGCTTGAGTTTTCGCGGGTGAATCAATGTTTTTGTGACCTCTGTTAACTGAACTTTAAATGTAAATAATAATTTGCTGGATATTCCAAAAGGTTATGGGTCAAATGAGCAGTGACAGTTAAACCCCCCAAGAAATCAGTCATGCGTGACACAATTTTCCGGGTCGAATTGTGATAAAAGGTACACTCCAAATTTATTGAGTAAGGTATCATATGAAAGCTGAGAATAAATACAATGCGGTAAAAGGAATCCCAATAGTGATTTCAAGGATATAAGCAGTTTTATAGCCTGAAAACTATGATCATGCTATTTCCCCTGTGTCTAAAGGTATTTTGGGTGGTATAATTTATACAGCTGCTTGGTTTTCGATAGGTTACGACCATTACTTGATTAAGTATATGTATTAGCTAGTACTATCCATTTCATTGCATGGTGCAAGTGATATCAGACATTTAATCATACTATTATTCAGTCAAAAATATGAATACAGAGACAGCCGACTGAGTGCCTAGTTCTATACTTTACATAACATTTCACTCTGACATCTCTGAGTAACTAATATAGGATAGACAGTCATGGTAAAATGATCAGTAAAAGGACAACCTTCGTGCTACACTCGGCACTTTTTATGACCTAGTACAGTGGTTCTCGACCTTTGTCTTCGCGGACCCCTTTTGGGCAGTCACAGACCCGGGGACCATCTCAAGTTTTAGTACAAATTTATCTCAATTATCCTGCAACAGTAATCTGTCTTGTGCAAATAACAATTGTACGCTAGTGATAAACACCAACAAAATGACTTGTCCTGAAAACAACATTTTACTATATGTAGAAATTGGGTACACTTTTATCATTTCAAAGCAAAGTCTGCAGCTGAATTTCTTGAAATACGTGGTCGTGTCTTGAAAATCCGTGCCTTTGATTTGATAAAAAGATAGGAGTTGGCGGAGGTAATATAATTATGTGTAACGCTTCCTACTACACCTTTCGGTATATAATCGCAGCATATATGGCACCAAAGGAAAAAATGGATTTCGTGACGAGGTTTCAATTTTAAACGACTCTTCACTAATTTGCTGCCTGACAACCTCAAATCCAAAATGTTTCGAAACCTGATTGACCCCCCGAATATGCTTCGCGGACCCCCGGTTGAGAACCACTGACCTAGTAGTTGAAGTATTGTTGTCATCACAATATTTGGGGATATTCTCAAAAATATTTTCTCAAGCAGAGAACTGTTCATACACTTACAAAGAATAACTCCGATGAAACCAAATCATATGTGCCTAGTGTAGTTATCAAAATTATATTTTTCAACCATATTATCGCCTCAACAATCGGTCAAATTTCATACAGGTAAATTACATAGCATACTGGTAGAGCAATCATTCTCTCATTTGGCCAGTCAACACTTGCAAAACATCAAAATTTGGAAATTCATTTCACAGAATTCTGAAAACGCCCAACGAGCAAGTTTACTCAAATCTGTTCACAGATTTTCAATAAAATTCTTTCGGAAACAGCTACATTTCCTGTACAACACCAGGGTTGTCACCAAGTCACAAGCTTCCGAATCACTAGTCACTCTCACTTTTATAGTTTTGACTCGAGTCGAGTCATTTTCAATTCCCACCGTGCCAGGTAGCCCGAGTTTCAAGTCAGTGAGTAGAGGGTTGATGACTCGAGTCCGACTTGATTTCAATCCGGTTCAACCTACTTTTCCCAACTCTGCTAAAGTGATATAAAATGGCTCGGATTCATAATATTGTAATTTTCCTCAGTTCTAACATTTTCTAGCCCTATTTTCCAAGTATCAAGACTGGTAGACGAAATACCAATAATGTGGTGAATTTACAATTCTTCAAAGTTACAATGAATTGTCTTTCTTGGCCGTCCTAGTCTCGAGTCATGAATAATGACTCGAATACAAGTCGAGTCAATACACAAATTGACTTGAGTCAGGTCATTTTAAACGTTTAAAAAATGACTCGAGTCAAGTTGAGTGACTATAGTCATTACAACCCTGTAGAGCACTTCCGTTGTTACACGAATTCTTAGCTTATCACTTGCAGGTACGCTGATATTTTTTGTTAATTTGAATAGATCACAAGATTTCAGTTGCAGTTTTGTAGCTTTGTGATGATAACATGTGGTTTGTAGTTGATGCTTGTCTCTGTTGATCAAGCTTATAATATATAAAGTATTGCTGCAAATGTTATCCTGACATTCTTCTTTACTACATTATTAGTCAGAATGCCTACACACCAAAAGGATTAAAATATGTAATGATATAGTTCTCATTGAAAAGTTCACATAAGTATTCCATCCTTATGCCGGGTCAGAGTCTTCAAATCCCATGTTTTTAAATCACAGATGTGACATTGAGCTTTCAAGTTTGCAAGATAAATCTTTGCCACTTACAAAGAATAACTCCTATGGAACCAAATCATATGTGCCTGGTGTAGTTATCCAAATTATATTTTTCAACCATGCACAGCTGCTATACCGCCAGACTGTTTGAAGATTTCATTTATAGAAATGATGGTATGTAGCTAAATAATCTATGCACGACTCACTTTATATTCCTGCTTTTTATATTTCATATTTTAGTAAGCCCTGCCCCAAGCTATTTAATATGCTTAATGAAGCATTAATCAATCATACATGTCAAGAATGTGTATAAAATATATAACCAAAAATACCTTTGGACACACGCAAAATACCTGAATATAGTTTTCTTGCTATAAGGCAGCTTATATCCTTGAAATCACTAGTGGCATTGCTTTTATTGGACAGTGCTCATTCTTAGCTTTCATATGACACCTTACTCAATAAATTTGAAGTATACCTTTTTTCACAATTCAGCCTGGAAAAATTCATCACGCATGACTGATTTTACTTCTGCCCCACCTTTAGCCCCCCTTTATGTTATTATCATATTAAAAATATTCAAAATGAGTGTTAGGCTATGTACTTTCTGAAAATGTACTCCATTCAAAGCCACAGAAAAAGACTAATTTACATTAAAATTCCAAAGTTCATGTTCCAAAAATCATACCTTTTCACGGTTGACTGGGCACAAAAAGTGCTCTTTTTCAAATCCCCATAAATTCTAAACCGCTGAATCGATTTCCGCAAAATAACTTTTGTTCAGTTTGAAATATGTCTACGTTGCTGGGGAATTGCATTTGATGTTTATTTTGAAACACGTGGTTATCTGCATCAGTTGATTTGGGCTGGAATTACCCGCCTTTTAGTTCAAGAATGCTTCACTTACAGAAACGTGGATCCGCCGGTTTGGTATGACACGGACGTGAAGCTATTTGAGATACAGCGAGTTTGAATTGGTCGTGGCGAAAGAGCCTCCAATTATGCATTGCGATTCCCAGTCTCACATACTGTCTTTCTTCAAATCGCAATATTGACTGTGAGATGATGCTGATTGCTGACCGACGTGTTTTCGTTCCATTTTCTATTATTGTGTAAATTCTCAACAGTCAAGAACACACTGTGGTCGCGTTGATTGGTCATATCGCAGCATAGGACACATGTGGTGCGAAGCTACAAGTCGTGATCATTAGGGCAAGTTTTTGCAACTTTGTTTTACAGCTTCCGGCAGCTTCCTAAATACTCATAAGATATGTAGAATGCTGATTTAAGCGGTTTGAAGGAATCTTATAGTGCAACTTTTTTCCATTATTTTCATGCAACATTTTGCAACTTTTTCGAT
Organism: Botryllus schlosseri; assembly: GCF_051294905.1. NCBI lineage: Eukaryota > Metazoa > Chordata > Ascidiacea > Stolidobranchia > Styelidae > Botryllus > Botryllus schlosseri. The sequence goes on along the minus strand of NC_137251.1, from coordinate 674,032 downwards.
TTTTCATGATGGTATTTTTGATTTTGGTGAAATACACGGCCAAAGTCGACTGAAACACCGTAAATCAGCACCGAAGTAACGCTTTTACGGGTATTTCGGGAGCTGAGCCGGAAAATTGAGTTTTTTTTTTGTTTTTTTCAGTCAACCGAGCAAAATGTGGTCTTAGAGTGCCTCTTTTGTCAAAAATAACTGCAACTTTCCACGGATTTAACTGCAAAACTTGCCCTAGTGGTCATCCAACAGCATTGTCACAAAGTGCAATGAAATATGTATGGTTGAAAAGATACAAAATCATTTTTAGAGTGATGTTTAGCATTCGGAATCGAATCACTCGGCTACTCGATTACCCCGTCCTAGTGATAATGGACTTTTGCAGCATCATAAATGAACTAGAGCCTTCTATCCAAACGTCAGCATAATCTTACTACAGGAATGACAATCTCTGCTTTTTTATTTTAAATATTTATTTTATCGATGTTTTGTCAACCACGTCACGTTTAATGGTTCCGTCGTGTCAATTTCGTAGAATAGTGTATCTGTTAAGCCGTTAGCAATTTCTTAATTCCGTCGAGACCTGTAGTTGTAGTTCGATGTCTGCCGTTTAGTGAGGATGTTATCTTTGTAAATTCGTATGGCAAGACACAATATGTTAATCTGCTGTTATATATTGTAGTCTCTCTCGTCTGCCGTGTATGAATCGTGATTTGTGATCGTTTGTGGGCGATCCGTTCCGTTAATCGGCAATATTTATTAGCACTGCTACACTCTATCATTTTGCACGCTAATCAATTGCTGTTTTTCACCGTGTATTTGGTCGATAGAATTTATTATGAGCTATAAATATAGAATAGGATTGTGCGATTTGAAGTGTGGTTTCATCGAATTTCACCAGCAGTACAGTCCAGATGCAAGGTTTGTATCAGTTCATAAGTTTGACACCAGACTCGTCCCACCACCATAGTCGTGGAGTCTTGAAGACGCCACCTCCATCAGCTCTACCGGAGAATCTGATCACGTGGGATGAAGTAGGATAAGAAAGATATGCAACTACAACCAATATCGAAAAAATTCAGCGCAACTGGGAAACGCACACAACACACGCGGCCGTAGTTTGATAACAATGAAGGCTTACTAGTAACCGAAGAGGAGTCCGGTGGCTCCGCAGAAATCAGGCGACATCAACGTTTTGGGGGGATCTGACGAAATGCTGTTTCGGTCCTGGCTACAGAATGTTACCAGCAGAGGTGGTCAAAGTAGTCAAGAAAGCTACTCAAGTAGAAGTAGAAGTAGCGACGAAAAAATCTACTCAAGTACGAGTAGAAGTACTTCTTTCATGAGCAACCTAAAACTACTTGAAGTAGAAGTAGAATTGGCTGACTTTAAAAGTACTCAAGTAAGTAAGTAGTTGTGAAAACGATCCTAATTCGTTCACGTGGATTGCAAAAAGGTGCAAATTGAGCTATGCGGAAGGTGACGAGCTTGATTCATATTGATGCATACCAGCAGGTATCCCATTTTCGATAGCATAAGCTTTCGTCCACATCATGGGATGAAAATGATAGTATTGATATGGAAATGCGATACTAATCCTCTGTTTACTCAAAGAGTACGTTTTTAGAAAATATCATGGTATTGCGCACTCTCCCATATTACGAGGCCTGTACTTTAGTCGAAGAGCAATACGGAGATGTTGTGTTGGATACGGTGTAAACACTTTGTGCGATTAGTAAACGTTAATAAAAATATGGTGGACCGTAAAAATGCTATATTCTGTAGCTTTATTTCTGGAAATTGAAGGCTTTACTACACTTGCTTTTATACTTCAACATGCAGGTTATCGAGACAAAAGAACTGATGTTAATTAGAAATCAAAATATATGGTATTGGGTATTGAAAGTGAAATATTAATCTAAAAATTGAACATGTATATAAAGTCTTTAGTCCGGGAAGTTTCGAAGGTTGATATGCTAAAACAGCTCTAAAACTAGAAAATAAGTCAGAGTCCACTTTTTCAGATTAGGACTCGCCATGGACAGCTAGATTACGATATGATAAGTAAATGCTAGATTGCGAAACATCATTTACAAACGTTATGATAAGCCATATATACTGTGATGAAATATTTCATATGGCGAAGGGCGACAATGCGGTATGAACGGAACCACGCCAACCCGCTACCTAAATTATGTTCGCCGATACTTTCGTGAAATCATACTGGACACTCCGCATTCAGCGCGCGCGAGGCGCGACGAAAATTCTGGGCTTAACTCAACTTTTATGAAAATTAAATGTCGATTCTCCGTGTAAACAGCCCCGAAATTTCTCAGGCTATCTTCCTGATTGGAGGAATAAACTACTTCTACTTGACAAACTGAAAATAGCGAAAAGTAAGTAAGTAGATCACAAAATTTTACGAAGTAGAAGTAGAAGTAGTGAAATTCAGATCTACTTGAGTAAGTACCAAAAGTAGAGGAAAACTACTTGAGTACTTCGAAAATGTAGAAGTACTTCGTTACTGACCACCTCTGGTTACCAGTATGTAGGCGAAGGATATAGGCTATTCGTATGAGACGGACTTTCAGCATTCCCGTGGCCACTTACTGGCCACGGATAATTTCGTGGCCGGCCACAGATATTCCGTGGCCGGCCATGAAAAGTGCTATTCTGTGGCCGGCCATGGTGATTTTCATGGCCGGCCATGAAATTTCAGTATGGCCGGCCATGAAATTTCCATGGCCGGCCATGTCAAACTCTTTCTCATGGCCGGCCATGACTAAATTTCATGGCCGGCCATAGCCAAATTTCATGGCCGGCTGCAATATATCAAGTTAGTATCGATGATAAGTACTGTATGTGGCCCAATCGTGGTCAAATGCATGATCAATTATGTTCTATTATGGGCGTACAGTAAATAGAACTAGGTGAGAGCGAGAGTTTAGCTCAGTTTATATGCATTTTCACCCGAAATACCAGAAGAATAGCGATACAATGAAACGATAGGAAGAAGATGAAACGATCTGGAATAGTCTCTATATATCAATTAAAAACACAAAAAATGATGTAAAGAATGCATTAAAAAGGGGAATATCCGCTAAATGAAACAGAAAATAATGGTATAGAAAGCTAGAAGCGATGAAGACTTTATCAAAACTGGTAACTGGTAAGTGTTGATTTGTATCTTTTTTATAGAAATAGACCTAAATATTGGGCTGACACTCGTCACAGCTAATCGTATGCAACTACATAGAATTGGAAAAAACAATGTATACCAGATATCTGTCAGAAAATCTCTATAAGTTCCCCAAAAGCTGTGAGATTCACGTGACATTCTGTGGCCGGCCACAGAACAGATCAGAGCTCGCTGTGGCCGGTGCTTCCCCCGTTCTGATATTGATTTTCAACCGTAAAATGTGCAATGTGCATTGTGCAGTTGCAATCGATTGTATAGTTAGTTTTGTTTTGTAAATATGCAAACCTACGATTAAACAATATGATGATGATAATGTCCTTCATATTTCAACCATGTTTATCGTTTATGATGAGTCTGCGATGCGAATAAGTAATACATATATATTTGATCATGCAGTTTTAGGATGTTTGTAGGGGCAGTTTAAAATCTTTCGTGGATTGCCCTGATGCATTTATGAATAATACAATACTGTACTGGAAATTTGTCTTAATTCACTGCCGATTTTCGATTTACGCTTAAGTAGACTCGACTATATACCTCCTTGAATGCATAATCTGTTCCATCGAGATACTGGATCGGTCAATATGCGGTCATTTTACCTGTTTTCTTGTTTTCAATACTAAATACCGCAATCAAAGTACCCGAACGAAACAATTAGGGAATCAAAGAACCAAGAATATGTGGGAAATTCTGTTTCAAGTTCCAGAAAAGCTGTGAAATCCACATAACATTCGGTGGCCGGCCACAGAGCAGCTCGCTGTGGCCGGTGCTTCCCCCGATCTGATATGTCTTTCCAACGCTATAGGACATGTAGTTGCAAACAATTCCATAGTTTGTTATCTTTCGTATAGCTGAATAGCTGTGAATTGGATAATGCCAGACTGATACAATCCTTCCTTTCTGTATCAGGTCTATGATGAGTCCGCGATATACGGTTATATACATATTTGATTATCGTACTGCTATACAATACATACGACGTTCGAGATCCTCAACATCAATGGAGCTTGCACTCATTTGCACGATGAGAATTGTGTCGATGAATCTAAGAATATTTCTATGCTGTAGCAGCACGTGAACTTGACACACTGCAGATGTGCTGTAGATGTAGAATAAATGCAACGATGTACCTAACCTACCGGTAATATTGGTAAAATGTGCGGCTTTGTTCCCAGAAATTGGATTTTGGTCACGTTTCCGATCCTATATAATTTCTATGTATAATGTATATTGTATATCCACCTAGGTGCCGTTCTTCCAGGTTGAAGCAAATAATGTACGAATGAGATGCATGTCGCAGTCACTAACGATGCCGTGTATGCCAGAGGATACTTGATTACTTGGGTGCAAGGATAGTTTTGTATCGCATGTCGTTGTTAGATCAAGCTGCTAACCGCTGTGGTGGGCATAGGACGTAAATGTGCCTGCTATATAATTAAATTACGGTTATAATAATAGATAACTTCAGATACTTTGCGTCATCTAAGGCAGCATAATCGATCGATGCGACATCAATGCAGCGCCATCGATCGATGAAAAAATGCCCATGCCAAGCCTGCGAATTGACCAATAGGCATGATATATTTGTGGTTGATGCAGGGAACAATGTGCAATTCAGTGAACAATCTTGATGAGACAGACAAGTCCCAATCGTTCATTATAATTCGACATTTGAATGCAGTGCAAATAGCCTACCTATCGCCGTGTAAAGTGCATCTGATCTCTCGTGCCCCTGGGTGTTTTCTGTGAAAAGCCATGTCCTGGACACATTGCATTCATGCAACTACTTGTATATGAATTGTGAATGATTGAAATCATATCTTCAATTGCTTCAGATTTTATGAAATTGGTAACGGAATAAACAAACTTTTTGTAGCAAAATATGACGGTTTCTTTATGTAAAAAACGAAAGAGGGGCAGGGAGTCAGATTATCTACGTTTGCATCACTAATGGGCTTGGGCGATGGAGATGCGAAGAAATTGCAAGGCGATAGAGTCTGCACCATGGTTTTATCTTTCCACGCAATCCCATTGCGTTGATCGCCTGGCGTGGAAGCTGTGTGGACACCAGTTTTAATGTAAAGACGTTTGTCTGACCGAGCAATAAGATGTACGCAGTACGCTCATACATTACTCTATCAAATATTTATCTAGATTCTAGAAAGTTCAAGGAACGTATGTTTCGGTGTTAGCTAACAACGCACCGTCCCAGAGTACTTTTTCAATAGTCAGTGGGAATTAAATTCATTTCTACAGCGAACAGAGAAGGTAACACGTGTAAAGCCCTGCAAATTTTGAACCCATCCCTAAACTACTCAATAAAGTGGTAATGTAACTTAGGTACGTGCGATAATATAGTGGAAGTCGTCTATACAAACCTTGCCACCAGCAAGTTCGTATTGCAAATGAAGAAGATCTACTTGACTATTGCCAAATTGGATGCAAAGGGCGGATTTTGATCCAACTAAATGTTCCAAAATCACGAACTGGCCATGAACTCGTGGCCGGCCACGATGAATTCTTATGGCCGGCCATGAAATTCACTGTGGCCGGCCACGAGACAACGCATTTTCATGGCCGGCCACGAGATATTCGTGGCCGGCCACAAAAAACTCTGTGGCCAGTAAGTGGCACGGGAAAGCTGAGACCCCTACTGATTCGTACTGAGATGAACCCGAATATTCACGGGTGACTCTCGTCAGGAAGAACTTTGTGTACCAACAATCGTATCACCATCGACAGATACAGCGTCACCGCCGTCATGAAAATGCAATTAATCAAGGCGAACAGATTTCTTTATAGCTCAATGTGCTATTTTGAGGTTATAAGGAACATAGGTGCGGTGTGTCTTAAAGCCCGCCCTCGTGCATCGTTAATGATTGTTTTAATTCTATCCAATTCCTGTTGTAAATGCTACTGATACTAACTATAGAGTTACATGTTTTACAGAATCTGGGAATGTTTACTGCGCGGTTTTGAAAAGTGTATTGCATCAGCACGCCCAAAGGTGCCAATCCCAAAAATCACAACAAATATGCCACTTTATCATTCCTACTTGACAGACACGGATACGATACTTTGATTGCCGACATCTAATAATACACATAATAAGGCATCCTATCCGTGTCGTATAGTCAGTGTATCCAATTATAGTCTATCACTACGGCGACGGATTAATGACTCTGTAGTTTTGATGGTCTTTTTTCATCGGAAGACATGTACGCCCATTTTCGCCGGTTGATATAAGTCTATCGTAATAACTTATCCCCTTCCATATGTTCATTATTGTGACGAGTTGGTGTTCATACAAGATTTCCAAGAGCTTTACTCCTGTTAAGAAAATTTCCGCTGGAATTGCAAAGACGTTCAGACATATCAGAAACCACCAGCCGCGCAAGTTGCTTCTACTCTGAAAATCGCAAAGAATGGAATTAAAATCCACGATGATAATCAAGATCTTCACGTTAGTTATCATGACAAACACAGCTCGAGCAATCAGTGTTCGGTTAATAGCAAAGAACTCTGCTGGCAGATTTTTGTGTTTCAATGGACACAGGTGGACAGATCATGGCATAAAAAATGCATGTAACATAAAGGATAAATGTTTCAACTTCCAATTACTGCGAAAACCCATCTTACATATCACGTCATAAGTCGGAGACGGTTATGTGTGGAAAGTAACAAGAGATAACAAGAAAGGGGGTGGCTACGTGTTCCGGGGGCCAAAAACGAGAAAGTTGAAGGACTTGGCGGTTGAAATAATTGAAGTGAAACATTGCAAGTAGATTTATGACTCTGATCTGCGCCACACTGACACACAAAGATCATTTTATTAGGTTTCTGCTGATCATATAAACCACAGCGGAATATAATCTGCGATTGCCAAATCATAACCGTAGATACGGATGCCATGTAGCAACCGCCACAAAGATTCGGAATTTAATACCTCATCAAAGTGTAGGCGTTTGGTGACTCCCGTAATTGTAATTCTAATCTAATTTGGAAAGTTACTGTGACTTATACGAAACTGACGTATGAAGATAGCCTTTATCTGTTAGGTGTTATTTATATTTGTTATTATATTTGTTCAACCATTCTATCCATATTATTTATTTCCTGATATATCTATAATCTTTCTATCTATTTTGCGCATAAAATACACTTACAGATGTCAACCGTCTGTGGAAATAAATAAAACCGGATTTATCTCAAGCGTGTTTAGTACGATTTTGCCATACTTAGAAGTGTTAGAGGTTTATCTAGGCTCCTCCTCGCCATCTGATCGTAGTAAGCGGCGTGTATGTAACTATTTTAGTCGAAAAACACCATGAATAGGATACCACAAAACAACGTATAAACAGGCTTGAAAGTAAACGCTTATATACGGCCAATGGTTTCCGTCCACGGGCGGACCGGATTTGGACCGAAGGCCGTACAATGCCCAAGTCTGAATTGTATAGTTTTGCTCAAAATATGACAGGAAGTCTGAGCTTGTTCAGTAATAGTCGCAAGCTAACATACTTCTGAGGGTGCGGATTGCCAGTAAACTGATACAAGGGTAAATTGGCACGGACGGTTTTCATTTCGACGTGACTACAATCCTATGAGTTTGGTGTATTCATGACAATCAATTATAAAATCATCGCAATGTGTAGTTTGGTGATGATGGATTAGCATCAGAAATTGGTAAGTTTCGGAAAGGTGCAGTCACTTCTGTTGCATTAAGTACGAATGGAACTGCAATGCATTGTAATACTCTGATGCCAACCGTCCGCAGTTTCAGGCCAGACGCACGGCACATAAAATCACATACTCCGTAAAGATGATGACATATATGCGAATTCGTGATCAACCCACAGCATTGTCACAAAGTTCCATGAAATAGGGATGGTTGAAAATATGCCAAATTAACTTAAATGTGATATAAGAGGCATTATGTTAGTTGTGATCGCATAAAAGTACATATTTGAACGTGCCACACATTCCATACTATCAAGACGTCATAACAAGTGATACTCTTGTCAACTCGAGGCCTATAATACACGATTCAGAATCGATTTAGCACAACCCTAGATATGACCCTAGACGGGGAATTCCGACACTTGAAGTATAATCGTAGGCGTAGCTAGGGCGGGAAAGACACCTTCGCCCTTCCCATTATTGACCGTTACATTGTTACGCCCATACGTTTCATTACTATACGTAATATTATCACAGTCAGCCCAAAAGTTTGACTATATATGCATATTTCGACATATAATTATATTCATTTATCAACAGTTTTGATATTTTGTTCGGTCAACCAAGACGAACAATGTAGGACTGTACATACCATAAAATTAACTGTCAAAGCCCGCTTCTGACCAGACTGGTGCGGGTCTCTCGCGCCGAGGGCCGTGGACTTAGCAACCACCCTAGGATTGGGCAATTATTTTTTATCAACGGGCCAAATGAGAAGCAGAAAATACTCTGGCGGTCCGAACCGACAGTTTAAACCAGAGGTCTCAAACTCAAATGTGCTCGCGGGCCAGTTTTCCAGTTTGACGACACCGCGGGCCGCAGCATTTATAGGGATAGTCTATGTCTTTCCAAGTAAGTCTTATTTGGCGGGATTAATTGTTCTATTGAAAATGAGTCGATCCAAAAGACTGACAGTATCGTCAAATGTGATTTACTCTTGTATAAATTCAGGCGTGGTACGAAAAGAATCATCACATTTATAACTATTTCAATAGAATTGTTGTTGTACTTGATATATATTAATTATTACAGCCACAATATGTGCGGACAAATGTATGATGCCATCATAAAAGCTATCGGGTTATAATTTTGCAGCAACTATAAATATTTTGAATTTAACAGATTGATAATAGAGACTGATTTGATATCAAAACATTTTTTTAGGTTGGGCATTGTAATTCCAATCCAGGATTCCTGTATACTTCTGATAAGTAGGCTAATAATCTCATGGCCAAATATCTTCAAATATAGGAGCAGAAACAAATATAAATATAATATCAATATATTAATGAATGTATCCTAGTGATTGAAATGTCGGGACGCCGAACGGTTCATTGTTGTTACATCGTTGGAGCGTACCACTACGGTACTCGGTACTTGTAAGTGCCCTTATTAACATGGTTTAGCGACCAAAGATGTAACTGACAGATTGCCAATGGTTACCAAAACTACTTGCTTAGTTCGCGAAATACCAAGCTGCGACCTTCTGATCTATTACTATTCCCCTAATACGCGATTAGTTTGTTGCGTCCATGGTTCTAACAAATTCACGGCATTCCGAGTCACTCCGAGTCCACTCGAGTCATTTTCATTTTGCCATCGAGTTAGCCCGAGTCTGAGTAATTCTAAGAAAGGTCGCGTCCAAGTCCAACTCACAAATTTCAGTCACGAATCGTCTAAGGGTCAGGTTTTATCATCATGAACTGGAAATGTGGCGAAATAGTGAATCTTCCACTGCATTGTAGTGTTTGCAATTGATGTGATAGTGACGTTTGATGAATAGTTTCAGTCTTTCGGGGCAATTTAAGAGGGAATTTTGACTTTATAACCTGAAAAGATATATGTGACACTTAGGTCTATACATTGTCAAAGTATTAAAAATCTAAAATGTAGTCGCGGGCCGCACAAAATGCTCGGGCCGCGTGTTTGAGACCTCTGGTATAAACTATACTGCGGCGAATTGATTTCTAATCATTTCTAATTTCGTAATATTTCTAAATTGAAAGCACTCAAAAGATGTTACATGAGGAATTGGTGGTTAATTTACAGAAAATAGTATTTCAATAATCATCGAGTATGTGAATCAAAGCGACGATTATAATCTAAATTTCTATACTGGTCGCCACCGCGAACAACTATAGGCCGGTTGCAGGACAAAACGTCGAGCACATTCTGGCGTTTCCGTAAAGGCATATGGAGTGGAAATAAAAATATGGTTCGACTTCAATATCACACCAAAAGGCAGCAACAGTCCTGTTTGGAATGCAGTATGTGATCACATCGTCGACAGCCTACTGTTGGATCTCGTGATTGAAGTTATCTATTGCGAATGAAATTGCGTCTCTAACACTGGTCTACACGATTTTTGGGGCAAATAAATAATTACTAAATATAAATATAATATTATAATATAATATAATAAATAATTTTTGGGGCAAAATGTTTTTGAAATTTGAAGACTGGTGTAATTTTATGGGTCGAAATGAGCTTCTGATTGAACGAAGATAGTGAATCACTGGATTCAAGTTCACTGAAACTCACTCATTCTGTACTACAACAACCCAGGTTTCATGATCGATGATTTCAAGAACACTATTTGATCTCTTGCTGTTGTATGCTTACCGTAATGTCACAAACGAAGGCCGAAATTTGATTAATTTATGAAAATGAGAAAAATTCATACGGAAAAAATCTGACGTGGTGGAAAAATTCTAAGCACAGAATCGGATTCAGCAACCTTAAATTAGCCTAAATCAATCATTAAAATTTGTAGACCAGTGTAATCTGCGCCATACTACCACACTGTATACCACCACCTGGTATTCGACGATCGTGTATCAAATCAAATACCTTTTCCTATGCACTGAAATATTTCCACTTTTCGTGGAATTTCTACCTAATTTTACGCACCCATATACGTATGTTTGTTTGCTTTGTTTTTGTGGTATTCATGGTGATTGTCGAATACTATGGTCATTTACACCAGGCCGATATTCTTCCATTTTTTCCGTAGCTGCCGACTTCAGCACGGTCTACTTCTAGGCTTTTTGAAATACACCGCCTACGCGGATGAGGTGCCGATGAGGGATGGTGTGAACCTCTGAAAGGTTCAGGTTCGTGTGAACGCGAACCTTTTTGAAAGGTTCTGTGTGAACACGAACGGGAACCTCGTGACGTCATATTGCTAATTCCAACCCTTTCTTTCAATGAAGTGATAGCCTAATATGCCCTATATTAATGTACACGATACCTAGCGAAGATTCGGCCCACATAATGCCACAATGCTTAACTACATATCGGCGTTTTAAACGTCGCTAAATGTATCAACCGCGGTAATCAAAGGATATAATAATTGCATAAAATCAGTACATTCCGTCGCTTGCCAACAATTTCGACGAGGACTTACCATGGAATATAAGTTTACGCCTTAACGGTCTTAGCCAGACCGGATAATGTGTTCGGAGTCTGAGTATTGCTACATTGATATTGAGCAGAGTGTACAACGGGTTTCTATACTCGCTACCGATACCACAAACAACAAGTTCTGCTGCAGTCGCAAGCACCTTAATCGCACGGATTTGGTTTTAATGATACAGTAAAGTTATGAAGTCAAGATTGACCCAGTACGACCGTTCGATTTTTTACATCAGAAGACGATATCAATGTCATTGATTGGTTGAATAAGCATAATTCGCTGACTACGTGTATCGATTGCGGTCAAGCTCACAGCAGAGAGTCACTAAATATTCACAAGCGGAAGGCTGGATATTCCGAAAAAAAATTTGCAACAAAGCAAGTAAAACTTTTAAGGTTGTCGAGGTGCATGATGCATGCTCGTTTAGTGTTGATTTTTTATGCTGACAGCACCATGCATGGAGTGGCCCGCAGTTGAAATGCAATAAATTTGAGCCAAAGATCTTATAATGGAGTGAAAATTACAATTTACCAAAAGGTTCACAGTGCAGAACCTACCAAGGTTCTGTTGTGAACGCGAACCTCTAAATTTCTGAGGTTCACACACAAAACGCGAACGTGAACCTCACGTTCACACCATCCCTAGTGCCTAGTGAACCTCCAACACTTATAGGTATAGGAATTCTGAAGTCGACCTCAGTCGGACTCGAACCCGCAACCCATTGGTGATGCAGCCATTGATTAAACCACCGCGCTATCTCGCCACGTGTTTGTATGTGTGCAATTTTATAATAAAATATTCGTTATCTATACTATAATCATATTATTTATTATTGCTTCAAATCTTTATTATATCAACTGACTGAAAATAAATAAAATTGGATTTCTCTCCACGCGTGATTATTACTATAGTTCGTCGTACCTACGATTAGGAGGCCCCCTCGATATCCGATCTCTTACCAAAGCCAAGGAATGAGGTGGGCCGTGCTGAAATTAGGTAGGGCAGAAATCACGGAAAAGAATATCGGTCTGGTGTAAAATGAAGTCAAAACATAGTGAATATACACACACCTTTCGCTCTTGCAACTCGGAATTGACATGAACTGAGAATGAGTTTTGATGTATTTTATTTGCGAATTTAGAAATTCAAATTATATTCTATTCTGAAAAACAAAAACTGTGTAGCTATAATTGTAATTCCAATCTATCTTGGAAAAGCTTCGAATATTTTATAATTGTTCAATCCTGCACTCTACTGCCGTACAACATAACCGTTTGTTTGTTTGTTTCGAGGTATCCATGATGTTTGTCGACTTCTATGGTCCTTTACAGCAGGCCAATTTTTTCATTTTAATTCTGTAGCTACCGACTTGTAGCACGACCCACTTCTAGGCTTTTGTAAGACCCCGCTTACACGGATGAGATAGATAAACTCCTTAATACTTAGGTAGGAATTTGGTGGTCGACGTTCGTCGGACTCGAACCAAGATAAATTTGGGGCGGAAGCATTATTATTATTAGTGGTAGAATCGTGATAGTGGCGCTTATCACTGCACATGTACAGGTTTTGTGCGCCACGTCTACAACAGTAATTACAAGGAATTTGCACCACACAAATATGTACAATATAACTCAGTCTCAATAGCACACCAACATGCACATGCTACCGAACTAGTCGACAATATATAAGATGCAAACACGACATTAACACAAGCGTACACATTTGGTTATACAAATAATGAATAAATTGAGTATGCATATATTAGCTATGCCATATAAATCGGCCTGAAGATGTTACGAGCTCTACAATATTATCCAATTACTTTGGATCTGTTAGAATGTCTTTTGGTGAGGCAGCAAATATTCACCGTTCGATATGCCGCTGCGCTGGCGGGGTAATTGCAAATTATTTTTAATCAATTTTTCACCATAAATATAAATGCTGGCGCGGGTGCTCATACTCAATATCCATTGTGAAGCCCGCAAAAAGTGGAAATCAGAGCAAACCTGACAATATGCAGTTATATATTGTCGGTTGTCACCACGATCCAACATTTATAGGTCGGTTGAAGAATAAATTCACGCCACGAATTTTGTGCAGCAACTATTCAGGCAGGTGGAGCGAACGTAATATCAAACGACCCCCAGGTTTAGAACCACTGTCTTCGACTAAAGCAGGGTTTCTTAAAGTATGGGTCGCGACCGCACTAGAGCGATCTTTTAATATGCACGCAATAATTGCCGAATTTCCCGCAATCAAGAAATTTCTTCGTGGTTCACACGATCTCGTGTGGATACTTCGTTCGTGTCGGTGTTCAATTGTTCATTCATTGTCGTGGGTATAGTATCACCAATAAGCGGGACACGCAGGAATATGTGCAGACCTTCGTGTTACAAAAATTGTTTGATGTCATGATAAGATTTGTCTGGCATCGGTTTCTCTGGAAAGCTATAACTTGCACGGGGAATACTGGAATATGGAAGAGGGAGGAAGGGGACATAACTGCGGCACCCATGGTTTTTTAATGCGCATAATTCACAACAATAATTCTAACCGTATTCGCAATTGGGAAATAACGGTATATTCATAGCATCACTTAACACCGCCAGAGACCGTTTGGATGCTTTAGTCTGGGGGTGGTAATATGCTGCGGTTGCGAGATTATTAGACACGGGCATTGCTGGACTGACCCTTTCCGCACCAGGACACATGAAGACATGAAGTTTTGGCCAACATACGTTTGGGCCAAGTACGGCGCAAAAAAGTTCGGCGGCGATAAAATCGTAGCTGGTTGACCAAAACCCACGATATTGATATGTCCGGTCGTCTAAATGGTCCTTGTAATCTGAGCCATGCAGCACAAATCCGACCCACCGAGAAAAACAATGCACCACAATTCGAAAACACCTGCGTCACACAAGTTTCACAGATCTACGTTTTGACCAACTAATTGTCTACATGCCCTGTCCATGAAACGTAGTATCTAACACTAAAAATGCAAATATTTCGATACGCTATAGGCTTGGGTCGCGAGATGCCAATAAAACTCAGATTTGGGTCGAAGTGAAAAAAGTTTGAGAACCCCTGGACTAAAGCATCCAAACGGCCTTAACTAACTCATCTTATAGGCTAATTGTGATTACAATCAGACTTATTTCAGTAAATGATATGGTTACTTTTATTTATGTTTTCATTGCATTTTTTGCGAGGACGGTGGTCCCCATAATAAAATCAATATTCTTTACACTAAATCGTGCGCAGCGCGAAGAAAAATTTCGGGTGTCATAAATCTGCTTAAAACTAATATTGTTCATGTAGATTTACGAAAAAATTTTGAGCGTACTTCAAGCCTTCAAAATTCGGAACATTTAGTCATATTTTGGAATTTCCTCCAGGACGCAGTTTTTACAGTGAAATTCCGGACATGTCCGGGAAAATTCGGTCGTATGGCAACCATACGTTAGACGCCTTACTATCATTCTATCGCAATCTTGTGGTGATTTGAATTATCAAATCATTAATAAACAGAACTGAAGGTTTTTTACCTTCAATTACCATCGTCAGTATTTTGCCTTAGGCGACTTTCCTAAAATTACGTTTGCGACATACGCAAACCAATAAGGTTACTGAGCAGATTACGGTGGGAGAGTAGACCGTGTTATTAAATATATAGCCCATTGCACCATTATACGTTGACGCGATAATTTAAGTTCTATTAACATTCGATTTTCCAAGTACTTTGCCTGCTCACATTACTTACTCAAGTCGATCTCATTTTAATTGTACTTTTACTTTGTGACTCACTCCCTTTTCTCTATTTACATTTTGTCAAGTATCGTCACTACTTTGATCTCATCTACTTGTACTCAGACTCGAAGTGTCCCATTCTACTTGTATTGGACAAAATTTCCAACTAAAACACAACTCAGGTGGACCGCTTCTTCGGAAGTGTAATTGACATCCGGATCCGGACGCGGATCGACCCCGGACCACGCCCGGTTCTCGATCCCTATTTCGCTTTCTTCGAATCGAATTTCAGTGTGATACAGGAGATCGCAAAAAGGAAGGCGCATTTTATGAAATTTTCAACGGATCCGAGTAGCCCATTGGTTCTTGACCTTTTTCTTCTCCAGCGCCCCCTTTCAAAAATTGCCTGAGCACCCTCCTATTTTAAGGACTGTAGTAAAAACAATGGGTAAGTGGTCGAAGTCCGCTTTCGGGTTGGGACTTCACTTTTAGACCACTCGACTAACTAGCGGTATAATTGTATGTCATAATATGACTATGAATATGCCATTATCAGCAAGACGTTCCCGGTTTTGTGTCAGTTGGAAGTGCTGCTGCCGGAAGAGCCCTTCGTCAGCTATTAATGGAGAAACATTTTAGCTGAGTTCAAAAAAATATGTTCTTCAATGTCCATGCGTTTCTATTACAGTGTCTTTGATTTGCAAATTAAATTGTACAAAATCATACCCGAAGTCGAAGATGTCGCATCGACTGCAGTATCTGATAAATGAAGACATATGTACAATTGGAAACGTAGGTATAGAAATGCGATAATTACCTTTTGCAGATAAGGCATATTTCGCGGTTTGAATCGTAGAGAATTCTGGAAAAGGTACAGGTCGGCGCATGGAAATTCTCGTGATTTTCGCACTACTTACTATCAGCACTCTGTAGCGATAGGGAAGACTTGTATGACTTATCCAAAATGGCACCGTCGTCGAAGTGGTTGTCATTTGGTTCAATTTCAGACTGAATTACTCCTGCAAAATCATTAACCAAATCTATAGGAAATTGATAATTATAATTCTTCAAAGCAATAATACAAATTATGATTTTATTTTTATTTTTATCGTTGTTACTCATAATGAAAACATGGGATGAATGCCGACCATGCCAATCAAGCTAATGCAGCATATCGCATCAACTCAATAATGCGCGACTCGGAATCACCATTCCATATAGTTGAAAAAGTTCAACCTCACTGGCAATAATGGGTCGCTAGAGTCGCCATTAACTTGTTCCGAGAAATGTTTAGTAGGGTTGGGGCAGTGTTGTAATTAGGTCACAAGCTTCTGAGTCACAAGGCAATATCTCTTTAACAGTTTAAATTCGAATCAAGTCGAGTCATTTTCAAGTCAACAGAGAGTGTCAGGGTGTAGAACTGACATCATATTTTTGTGATCGCAAAAAGTGTACATATTTGAAATTTACATGTCATTTAGGCAGTTGTGATTTCAATAATGTGTGATTCTCGAATACTTGACTAGAAGACTATTAATACTCGATTCAGAATCGAATCTCTCAGGTACTCGATTTCGATCAGGCCTGAAGCCTCAAATCAGAATCATCCATAACACTATAACATATGTATCATTGATGATATCTGTAGATAGTCTCTGGATGCGAATAACTATGGCCGGTTTATGCACAATACACACGGTTGACTAATAATAAACCACATTTACGCTTCTCTCCAGAAAATCAAATAGCCGCAAAAGTCAATAGAATCAGCGCGGTAGAATTAAAATGAAAAATTTACGGTAAAAGCCCAAAGAGATTTCGCGGGGTCCCACCACAAGCGAATAGGCTATAAAACGATGGTCCTTATACTCAATATTCAATACGACTGTGACCGTCCTTGTAAACGTGTCGCTGGAACTGCAAAGAGCGCTGTCGAGACATTCAAAAACCACTGGCTTACGCAAGTTGCTTCGCTACCGTGAAAATCCAAAGAATGGAAATCAAAGCAAAGATGATATTCATAGCTATATTGCTAGTTGCCATCACGAAGCAAGGGGAAACATTTATCGGCCGGTTGCCGAGTAAATCCACTGCCGGAGCATTTTGGTGTTACCGCTTCGGCAATTGGCGTGAACGTCATAAAGTGGGTACCTGCGGCGTTGGAACGAATAGAGGCTGCGACTTCATTATTCAATGGTCAGGATCCTTCTGTCGTATCTCGTCAAACGGCACACACCCTGGTGTGTGGAATGCAACACGTGATGGAATGTCAGGTGGGGTTGGATACTCACTTCCCATCGAATCATCGAAAATATATGATCCCGTGATTTATGTTGTGGACTGCTCAACGAACTTGCGTCTTCCATGTGCGTGATACTGCCACACGGTACATTCTTAGCTAAAAGATTCTGTATTCACAGTTCACACCCAAAGGACCGAAAAGGGCGGTGCCCTAAAACAGAACCTAACTCAGAATCATATCGTGGTCGCAAATCGTACACGCATATCTTCCTAAGTTTCTACGCGCAAGCATAATTTGAGTTGAAATGTTATACTCGATTTATACCGCGGTATAGCTCTAAGGTAGGTTTTGGTTTTGTGTACTATTTTCGCTAGGAGTGTACCATCGTCTGTTATAGTTGAGGAAAGTATATCAAATCATTTAACTTTTTCTATGCACGAAAATGTTGCTCACTTTTCTTAGAATTGCCACCCAACTGCCGAAGTTTGAAATTTTACACGCCTGTATATGCATTTTGATAAGGAAAGTATTTGTGGTCTGTTTACTCTAATCATATTAGGTATTTTTTATTATCACCTCATTTTCTTGTGTTATCTATGTGATGAATTCATGTGTTCGATTGTCTCGTCCTTTATATTTAGTTAACCAATTGTTACTTGATTACCTATGTTGTCCTCTATTTCTTGTACCTTAGTTGCTGAACTAGTTGTACTGCGTTATAGTATAGAATGTTAACGTTTACATTCTATAGTTATAGTGCTCGTTTTCAGTTAATATGAGCCATACTCAGTGTAATGGACTTCATCGCAATCTATTTTGAAGATGTAATATTTGGTGCAACAAATAATGACACGGATGGAAACTGACTGCGAACACATATAAAACCGGACTTTTCTCCAAGCGTGCTGATTACTATTTTCCATACTTAAAAGCGTTTGAGGTTTATCAAGGCTCCTCCTCGCCCTCCGATCCGCGTAAGCGGTCTCTTACCATTGCCTACAACAATAGTGGGACCTTCTAAAAGTCGGCATGTAGACCAGATATCACGTGAAAGAATATCGGCCAGGCTTACAATAATCAATGTTCCGAAACACCGTGAATACAAGAAACAGCCGCAGCAACAACAACAAGCGTCGGAATATAAATGCTTCCGACATGTCCTGAAAACAAAATAGGCCTATTTATTCCATCTGAGAATTATAATACGATTTTAAGATTGTCCGCAATTCATGCGATGCGATCCAATTCTCAACCTAACCATAATATACATACATGCGAGACTGCAATACTCGGAATGGGTGCTATTAACGAAATAACCACACTGAAGTTTGATCTCGATAACACGTATAAATGTTTAGCTGTCAACATTATTAGCCTGAGTCTCTAAATTCTAAACCACATTTTTTGTTCCTTATACCACCATATTCTAATATAATCATGTTCATACCCTATTTTCATCCGCTGCAATACACATAACATACAGTGCGATATCAAGAGAGAGACTGGGGTGTAATGCGTAGTAGCGCATCTGTTAGTAGTCGAAATTATCGAGCGGGGTGTATTTAATCTTCAATAAGAAAAATCACTAACACACGAGAGCACGATACGTCTATTTATTCAAATACCAGATAGAACCAAGTCGAGATACCAACGTAAATGCACGGGCATAATACTCACATTGCCAATTATTTTGAACAACATAGAAGGCGTATATTTAAAGCTATATAAAGTAATATAGAAACTAAGGATATGCGGTAAGTCTGTTGACGGCGCGTGTTGCTTTTACGGTTTAAAAAAACATGTCTCGCTTTCACTTCGATTACAAAGGGCCTAGCTGGGTGAAGTCAAGTCAATGGGTTTTACCTACAACTATAGCATAGAGTTCGAAACTATAGTTTTCGTGTTGAGCCGTAGTCGACTTTTTGATCTGAATCGGCCCGGACAATAAAAATAGTGGAAAATGTCAGCAAAAAATATTCAACTTTGTTTTTCGCTATACCCAAATTTGTAGCATTGATATTATAATCTCGGATAAAATTGGAATAATTGATTTAAAACTATAATCGATTTCAGTCACTGAATCTTCATCATCATCATCATTGGTTTATTAGCAATTTTATCAGTTCAATACACCACAAAAAATGCGATACAATGAAAAGACAGGAAGATGTCGAAGCGACTTGGAGTTGTCAATGGAATCAGACATGCACCCACCTTGGCCTAGGCGATGTAAAGAGGAGGCATGCACACTGAATGAAAGTAAAGAAGACAGTATAAAAAGAAAGCGACAAGAATAGGGCGGCATGTCATGGGAAGCGAGACACCAACACCAACAGAGAACACGGACGAAATATACGAAGATACGGCACCCTCATTTATATTGTTTGTCCATCAACAATATTCACATTCGTCCATCATTGCGTATGATTACCGCAAATAATGTAATGCCACACCAATAGCCATGATATAATATCATCCATTGCGTTTACGTGTGGACTAGATGGGTCTCTATGCCGATACAAACGTATTCATTCGTAACCATTAATCATGTGCGATAGTTGCGCATCTATCCGTAAGTTAGTATTCTATACTCTCTTTCCCACTATCTCCCCTCTCTCCCTTGAAGTCCTATGCCATAACATAAAACTCTTCTGCTCGGAAATGAAAAACCTGCATTCAACTCCTCCGATAAATACCATATAGATCTTCGATGTCTGATCGCAAAATGTCGGCATCGCGCTCCAATGGTTCCACATGATTGGAGTGTATTTGCTGCACTTTAGCGGCGTAGTCTGGGACAGTCTGCGCGACAATAAAGTCCGAATGAAGAAATACAGTATTTTGCGACGAACACCAAGAGCGAACCCGCGATTCCTCGGTGCCGTTGACGTCGTCTGCACTCTGCCGGAGAAAGGTCGCGTATTCCGGGAGATCTGTCTCGGTGATCCCCCTGTCAAGCTACCAGAGCTGGTCAGTAACGAATTACTTCTACTTATTCTAAGTACTCTAAGTACTCATGTAAGTTTTGATTTCAGACTATTTCCATATCTACTTAACAGCCTAGTAACTAGCCCTTGAATACTTGCTTTCTTACTTACTCGAAAATAGCTGCTTCTACTTGTACTAACGTAAAAATTTATGAAGTCGTTGCTAGCCGTACGTTTGAGCGTGTAGTACGCGCGAAGATGATTACCAGAGAACCCGGCACTTGGAGAACCCGTCCCTACCAACTCGGGCCTCGGAGAACCCGGCCCTCGGGAAATACCCCTAATACCCCACCCCCGGCAACCCTAATATCCTAACCCTTCCCCTAATATCCCACCCCCCGGCAACCCTAACCCTTCCCCTAATATCCCACCCCCGGCAACCCTAATATCCTAACCCTAACCCTAACCCTAACCCTAATATCCCACCCCCGGCAACCCTAATATCCTAACCCTTCCCCTAATATCCCACCCCCGGCAACCCTAACCCTTCCCCTAATATCCCACCCCCGGCAACCCTAATATCCTAACCCTAACCCTAACCCTAACCCTAATATCCCACCCCCGGCAACCCTAATATCCTAACCCTAATATCCAACCCCCGGTAACCCTAATATCCCCCCTCCCCCAACCCTAGTATCCTACCTGAACCCAATATTCCACTCCCCGAACCCTAATGTCTCCCTACCCTACCTAACCCTACAGTTGCATTGCCCTTAACAGCCTGCTCTGACCAACTTCACACAATCAATTGAATCAGGTAAATGTCACATCTAATATAATGGAATAAAAACGTCAAAATCACGCGTGGTCGATATGTGAAAGTCGCGTTCTTTCCCGCGCTTGGCGCTTGCGCAATCCGTGATCACGTGATCTGATCACGCCGTGACTGCGTGATCTACGCATGCCCTGACCTCCTTACAAGACCGACAAATCAGTTGATAATAACATTATTACTTTATTAATTCATATTAATACTTGCGAATACACTTAATTTCAAAATTTCCCGAGGAATTCACCGAGGGCTGGGTTCTCCAAGTGCCGGGTTCTCCGGCAACCGCGAAGATAATTGACCTTAATTGCAAGCACGCAAGTCAGTCAATTAATACAGAGTACACACTGGGATAATAACTTGAGCGACAGAGAAACTTGTCAGCCGATATCATTAGGTTAACTTTACTAATAGGCCTACTCAATTCTCCCGCTCAGCGGCAACATCCCCTGTATTTCAACGACAGCAAGCCACCTAACAATCGGGAACGTGGATCGCTAGGCTTGTATTTTGAAATGTGAATGTCAATCGTAGGCCATTTCTCGCCGATGATCGCGAAGATAATATGGGTTTGAGAACAGCATTGTCGTACTGGTGCCGCCGTGTCTGCGTCTCGCTGATCAATCAACACCCGCCGTGCAATCCTTAATTAGGGTTTCAAGGCGAGCAGGTGCAGCGAATTCGCGGGTGTTGTTGATTGCCGACAGCTTCGTCTATTGCAATTACATGTCGAGTCGACCAATTAGATTAGATTTACCTAAAATGCGTCTCTCGTTTTAGCAAGGCGAGAGAGAAATCGAGGGAAGAAAGTTGAGAACGTCAGAAATTGCCACAGCTGAAATGTAGCTGAACAAGCGCAGAACTCGTACGGAATTAGCGAAATATAATGACTTTTTTTATCCTTTCGACTAATTCGGCGCATAACTCCAATATTTTGTAGGGGTTTTAGACCCCCTAAATAACATGAAGACGCCATATACGCCTTATCATACGAAAAAACGAATATGTTGAACTGATAAATCAGCAAATATTAGAGGCTATATTTGACATCAATTTTTAGGATTTTGAAAAGGGGGGTTCCGACCCCCTAACCCCCCCTGGATACGCCACTGCCTACATCAACGACTCTGGCTTGCGAAAACGACTACGTTTGGACGAAAAAAAAACAGTCCCTACCATTCGATCCAGGCAAGAGCTGCAACGGCCTTCACTCATCCCGAATGTAACTCCATGCAGAAAGCCACCAAAGAAAAGGGTATTTCAGAAAGATGAGTTGAAACCTTTTCAAATGGCTGATAGAATATACAGCTTATCAGATTTGACGGAAAGAATGTTCCTCTGCCTCCTTGGTTCACACAAGGCACTAATGCTACTCTGACCAAGTACAGTGCTTTACTCAACTTCCCACCATATCTCTAAAATATCCGAGAAAAATCCGAGCACAATTTACTGGAAGAGCTTCAAAATCTAATATATTACAAAACTGATGGCCATTCTCATATTCCATATTCATCTGAAATTATTCGTTTTTCTCTATTACTTCGGTACACATCTGCACAAGCTTATAGAATGCTTACCAGAAGCTTTCCATTTCCCTCAATGTCTACCTTGAGTCAGTACAGCAAAGGAAGTGTTGACGCGGTTAAAGTCCTTGGAATTTTGAAAGAAAAGGGCGAGATCTCCACTGAAATAATGTTGATGGTCGATGAGATGTACTTACATCAGTGCAATCGTGCTATTTTATGCTAAATACCCGAGTGGTGTTCATGACTAGGCCGCTCATGCCACAAACTCGCAAGGATGTGCTCCCTGCTTTACAAACAAGTAATATTGTATATAAATTCCAATGCCACTGTGATAGTAGGTATGTGGGTCGCACATCTTTGCGGTTGGCTGAACGAGTGAACCAACATGTGCCTAAATCAATTAGGTCAGCAAACAAACCTATCGATCGATCTGCACTTGTTCGTCGGTGTAAGGAAGCGGTTGACTCTAATTCCTATGACCAGGTCTCAGCGTTCAACTCTGCAATTGGTCAACATTTAATGAACTACCCGGTGTGTGCCAGTCATTACAATGACAGTATGTTCACTGTGATTGCTAAATGCAGATCTGCCTTCCATCTGTCTGTCTTGGAGTCAACTATAATAAAATTGACCAATCCGGATTTATGTAGGCAGAAAGAGTTTCTATATAATCTCAAAATTTCCCATTAATATATACCGCTATTTGTCTGTGTGTTGTCTTCCGTGTATTATAGTATAATTTGATTTTCTCGCGTCTCTTGTTATGACTACCGGTACAGCTGACTTTGCCTAGCGTTAATTTTTTATTATTGTATTATTACGTCATACTTTGCCAATTTGGTTTTCGTTTGAATCTCTCTCTGTATGCTATTATTGTGCCGTTAACTCTCGATAAGGGGCACACGAAAAGTCTTCGAGTTAATAAATTCTTTACTGCAATGAATGTAGTTGTGAAAGCAATGCTTACAGAAAGGTGTTCAACATCATGCTGGTAAATATTATGGAGCAGATGAAAGCGGTAACTTATATAAAGGTATCGTTGTAATGATGATCAATGGCCTGCGAAAATCAACATCAATCGTAGTGAAGGCACTGCCAGAGACCAAAATTACAGGAACTTGGTTAGCAGAGGAATTGCTGGATTGTATTGCTACTCTCAAATGCCATGGATTTGCTGTTCGAGGACTAGTGTCGGATAATCATCCTTCCAATGTAAAATCATTTGAATTAATGAGAAAAAATACCCTGGCAATGATGAGTTCTCTTTTCATCATCCATCCTGCGCCAAGAAAACGTATCTATTTTTCGATGCTGTACATCTTGTAAAGAACATACGAAACAATTTACTCCGAGTTAAGGAATTTGTTTTTCCTCCATTTTCATTCACCATTGATTCTATAAGTATATCATCGCCTGGTAGACTCGTTGCATGGAGCGATCTTCATAAAATCAGGGAATGTGATGATAAGCTGGATTCGAATTTGCGTAAATCGCCAAAATTGACATTTGCCTCATTGCATCCAAGCAATAACAAACAGAATGTCAACTTGGCTCTTGCTCCATTCCATGAGTCAACTATTGCAGCTTGCAAAAGTTACTTGCCTCACAGGGAAGATATGGCTTCATTTTTGAGTCTTATTAATGCTTGGTGGACAATCGTCAATTGCTGTCAGAGATTTTCAGGAAACCCCTTAGCCAGAGCAGTGCTCCCACAAGATGCAAAAATTGATTTTTTTACTAGACTTTGCTAATTGGCTTATAAAATGGAATGGATATAATCCCCAGAACTATTGTCTGTCAAAGCTCTGATTGAAACCCTGCAGTCGCAGTCACTGCTTATGCAAGATTTGTCAGCACAGGGGTTTGAATATGTGATTCCCAGAAAATTCCAAAGTGATCCGATTGAAAGAAGGTTCTCACGGTATAGGCAAATGAGTGGGGGAGATTTTTGGTGGGTTTAACAGAAGTTACCAATTCTGAAAAGATAATTCTGCTCCGTTCCATCCTAAAAATTGAGGTGAACTACTGGGAGTATGATATTGGTGTTTCAAGTTCAACTCATTTTGATCATTTCAAACAAGTCA
This sequence comes from Botryllus schlosseri, assembly GCF_051294905.1. Taxonomy (NCBI): domain Eukaryota; kingdom Metazoa; phylum Chordata; class Ascidiacea; order Stolidobranchia; family Styelidae; genus Botryllus; species Botryllus schlosseri. Next base: position 649,332 of record NC_137251.1, on the reverse strand, counting down.
TTGAAGATGTGGCGATTGAAATTACCGAATCAGTTCTATCTCCTGACAGCGAGGAGGTGTCGTATGTTATGGCTGAGTACATTGGTAACAACGTCCTCGAAAAATTGTCCTGTCAAATATGTCATGAGTCTTTTTTTAATGCGTCCTGTGGCGCAAGTTCACGTATTTTCGACTTACTCAATCGCGGGGGACTGCTTGCTCCCTCAGAACCACTCGCCAAGTTTGTTGCATCCAGTTTTTCAATCCTAGATGGTTCTGATAAAATCATCTGTTCTCACCCCAAGTCGCAGTGAGCGAAGCTGGTCAATATGTTTTGCATCGTTTTTGAGAGACCTCAAGTTTTGCATGTTGTGATCATCGAGATCGAGCTTTAAAATTGGCGAGCAAAATCATTGTTAACATATATTATAATAACAAGCAGAATCTGGTAAATGCCTCTGTGAGAAAAGATGCTGTGAAGGACTTTAAAAAACGGCAGTTGAGCAAGACGTGTTTGCTTACTGCAGTAATTCATTTCACTTGCAGAACTTCTATGGCTAAGCTTCACGTACGTTTTTCAGAGTAGTTCCAAAAGAATGAATTTCATTTTCTCGTGCTTGAATTCGTTTTACCATGCTGTAAAATACTTTTACATGCTCAAGTTGGGATTCTCGTTACATTGTCTTCTTGTGTGTTGGTGGATAAATACATTGCGACGCTGTCACTTGGCTCTTAATTGGGTTGTTTCATCTGAAAGTACTGATTTTGCCTGTTATAAGATTTTATATTAGACTTGTATAACCAGGCGTCTGGTATCGAGAAGTGAGATCGCAGGCAATCATTGAGTCAGTCGATGTCTGTTTTGTAAGCGTCGGCCTCTTATATCCTGCAACTGTAATGTGCCATATTAGGCCGTAAGTATCGTAGGCCCCGGTCACACCATATCCACTGTGCGCGAAGCGCGACGAAAATTCTGGGTTTTACTCAACTTTTCTGAAAATTAAATGTTGATACTCCGTGAATACAGCCCCGAAATTCCTCGGGCTATCTTGATTGGAGGATTAAACTACTTCAACTTGACCAACTGAAAATAGCGAAAAGTAAGTAAGTAAATCACAAAACATTATGAAGTAGAAGTATAAGTAGCAAAAATTAGTTCTACGTAAGTAAGTACTAGAAGTAGAGGAAAATTACTTGAGTACTTCAAAAAAGTAGAAGTACTTCGTTACTGACCACCTCTGGTAAGTAGATCCCAAAATATTACGAAGAAGAAGTAGAGAAAATCAGATCTACTTGAGTAAGTATCAGAAGTAGAGGAAAACTACTTGAGTACTTCCAAATAGTAGAAGTACTTCGTTACTGACCACCTCTGCATGAATCAATATCTTCCGTCGCTTTGCCAAATATTTCGACGAGGAATTGCAGGGGAATAAAAGCGGTCGAGGCCAGACCGGACAATGTATTCGGCGTCTGACTATTGCTACGTTGATATTGAGCAGAGTGTAAAATAGTTTTCTATACCTCCTACAGATATTACCCCATAAACAAGTTATACAGCTAACGACAAACCCAATCGCACTGCTTTGGTTTTTATGACACTTTAAATGTATCAAATCAAGATGGATACCGAACGCCTGCTGGATTTTTTACATTAGGCAACGACGTATCTTCATATCAATTGCAATGATTGGTTAAATAAGCATCATTCGCGGAATACCTACATATAGTGCATTTTGTTGTTAATGGTGCGTGATTGCGGGTCAAGCTCACAGCAGAGCGTGGAGCGTTTTCGGGATAGCATGAAGGAGTGGTGCAAGACTTGAAAAGCCTTACAAGGCTATTTCTGCACCTTCCTTGTTCAGCGGCATATGCACATCATGGTATGCATAGGGACAGATTATGAATACGTCAAAATCAAAGCATATTACCGAATACCGATAGCGACTTTTGCGTCAAATCTGTTAGGCTGGTTTCAGTTTAGCGCATACGTCACCTATACATAGTAGATTTGCATAAGGTAATTACTACCCTAATCATTGAGGGACAAGCATGAAACCTGACACGGTGTTCGATGACATCTTCGAGGCATAATACCAATCTTGTGAGTCATATCCGTAGAAAACATCGTAAAATCAACAGATACCCATACCGGCTTTTGCGTTAAATCACTGCATCAAACGGATTGAAAATAACATATACTCGACTTCGATAACGAAATTACTGCCCTAATCTTTGAGTGGCGACCTTAAAACTTGGCCCAGTGTTAGATGATATCATCAAGTTATACCATACGAAATCGCGTCCCCCATTTCGATACGAAACACCGTCAAAATCAAAACATACCAACACCGGCTTTTGCATGTAATCAGTGACGATTACTTAATTGAAGCGTATCGAAGAGAATTTTTCACTGCGTCCACACTCAACACCACCTTTGAGTATGCACGCTGGGTTAATTATAATTAATCATATATGAATAGCGTGCCCTAATAGTTTTCGAAGACGCCACCTCCATCAGCTCTACCGGAAAATCTGATCAGTTTGATTATATATATATAATGTATATTTCGACATATAATTATAATCATTTATCAACAGTTTTAATATTTTATTCGGTCAACCAAGCGGCACAATGTAGGTCTACATACCAATAAATTAACCGTCAAAGCCAGCTTCTGACCAGACTGGTGCGGGTCTCTCGGGTCTAGGGCCATGGACTTAGCAACCACGATAGGATTGGGCAATTATTTTTTCATCAACGGGTCAAATGAGAAGCAGAAAATTCTCTGGCGGTCCGAACCAACAGTTTAGACTATACTGCGGCGAATTAATTTCCAATCATTTCTAACTTCGTAATATTTCTGAATTGAAAGCAATTAACTATACATTGTTAACGCAGGGTGTTACATGAGGAATCGGGGTTAATTTAGAAAAAAAATATTTAGCGACGAGTTTAATCATTCAATACAATGGTTAATGTAAAACATTTTTTACTCTTTTTAATCACATTAATTCCAGATACGCTTTCCTTATAAGACAACAGAATATTACAAAGTTTGGTCGCTACATCCCGCGCAGTGTGTGGCTTGATAAAATAGCCTTGTTGTTTTGCTAGTGAAGTTTTGCAAAATACGCCTGTCCGAGTGTATTTTCTGTCATAATGCCGACGCAAATTATACCCCTAAACACGGCGACCAGCTCACCCCAAATTAATAGACGACTGACATCAGTAAAGAAATATTTAGTGTCCCAAATGTTCTTGAAATGTCGACCTTCAGCTGCCACCTTTTTGACATGCATGTCACATTGGCATGCCACTTCATCATTTATGGGTGTTTGTAACTGCTAATAACGTGTAGCATACCAATTGGCTTGTTTCACAAATTATAGTTTTGGGAACGTGTCACAAAACAATTTGAGGCACATAAGACCATATAATTCGTAATGTAGCAATGGCAAGGAATATGTTGTCCGCTATAATATGGAAACAGTGACTTGTGACTATAATTGTTGCGGAATAGTATGCTATATCGACATTTTGAACTGGATTATGCATAGCTACCAAGGCACATACATAAACCGGCTAAAATTGAACGCATGTCCGGTTCAGTATATGCAGTAGGGAAGGTGTGAACGTGAAGTTCACGTTCGCGTTCTGTGTGTGAACCTCAGAAATTCAGAGGTTCACGTTCACAAACGAACCTTGGTAGGTTCGGCACTGTGAACCTTTTTCATATATTACAATTTTCACTTCATTATAACATCTTTGGTTGAAGTTTATTGCATTTCAACTGCGGTCCACTCTATGCATGGCGCTGGCAGCGTAAAAAAAATCAACACTAAACGAGCATGCACCTTGACAATCTCAAAATTTTCTGCATTTCAACATAAAGAGCGAAATAAACTTCATGTAGGTAGTCAGCGAATGATGTTTATCCAACTAATCAATGAAATTGATATCGTTGTCTGATGTAACAATATCTAGCAGGCGTACGGGGTCAATGTTGACTTCATATGTTTATTGTATCATAAAAACCAAATCCGTACGATTGAGGTGTTGGCTAACTGCTGTATAACTTGTGAATGTGGTAATATTGGTACCAAATATAGAAACCCGTTTTACACTCTGCTCAATATCAACGTAGCAATACTAAAAAGCCGAATACATTGTCTAGTCTCGGCTATACCGTTAAAGCGTAAGCTTATATTGCTTGCAGGTCGTCGTCGATATCGTTGGCAACGCGACGGGAGATATTGATTTCATCATCATCATCATCATTGGTTTATTAGCAATTTTATCAGTTCAATACACCACAAAAATGCGATACAATGAAAAGACAGGAAGATGTCGAAGCGACTAGGAGTTGTCTATGGAATCGGACACCCACCTTGGCCTAGGCGATGTAAAGAGGGGGCATGCACACTGAATGAAAGTAAAGAAGATAGTATAGAAGAAGAATGCGACAAGAAATAGGGCGGCATGTCATGGGAAGCGAGATCGATAGGTCAGTCGTGGTCCGGTAATCTTGAGGATGGACTGTATTTATTTAGTAGTAATTGCTTGTATTTCGACTTGAATGTGGACATGCTCGTCGACTGTCGGATGGCCGGCGGGATACTGTTCCACACATCAGGTCCGGCATATTTGATGGAGCGATGATCTTTTCGGTCGATCATATGATATTTGGACGACGTGGACGCGCGTGTGTTGTACTTGTGCGCTTTTGATTCAGAGGTAAAGAAGTCATTGAAATATTCGGGGCAACGACCGCAGTGAAACTGATACATAAACTTGGCGATTTCTAGTTTCCGCATATCTTCTATGTTTAGGACGCCGAATCTCTTCAGCAGCGACTTATTGGATGGGCAGCCAGGCCCCTTTGGGGCCCTAGCTATGATTCGGAGCACTTTATGCTGTAGTTTCTGCAGTGGCTTGAGTGCAGTTTTACTGGCAGCCCCCCAACAGAGGATGCCATAATGCAACTTCGCTTGGATTAAGGATTTAAAGAGTATCAGAAGAACCCATGCTGGCATGAAGCGCCCAAGGCTGTAGAACAGGCCGCACTTCGGTGATAATTTAGTTTCTAGGGACTGAATATGACTCTTCCAGGACATGTTCGAGTCGAGTCGAAGATGCGGAAGAGAGGAGGTGAGTATCATCAGCGAACAGTGTGGTGTTCAATGAGGAGGTTTCAAAAATGTCGTTGATATATAAGGTGAAAAGGACCGGTCCAAGTACTGAGCCCTGGGGCACACCACAGGTCACCGGGTGAGGAGAGGACAAGGTGTCTGAGATCGCAACCATTTGTTGGCGTCCAGTGAGGTAACTTTTCATGAGCTCAAGTTGTGGGCCCCGAAGTCCGTAACGCGCCAATTTCGAGATGAGAATTTTATGATCTACGCAGTCAAACGCTTTTTTTAGGTCGAGAAAAATGCTACATCCCACATTTCGCTTCTCTGAGATATCATAGTACTGTTCGGCCACTGTTAGGAGGGCATGAGCGGTTTGGTGTTTGTTTCGGAAGCCAAATTGTTGAGGGGAAATGACAGACATTTTGGCGAGGAATGAGGACAGGCGGGAGGGGAGCAACTTTTCGAATACAATCCCGATGCATGGGATTATTATATTATTTGATTGCCCCAGTTGATACATTTGGTGACGTTTAAAACGTCAATATGTATTTCAGCATTGTGGCATTATGCGGCCCGAGTCGTCGCTAGGCATCGTGTACATTTGTATAGGCTATCACTTCACGGAAATGTAGGGTTGGAATTAGCAATATGACGTCACGTGACGTCATTAGGTTCACCTTCGCGTTCACACAGAACCTTTCAAAAAGGTTCACGTTCACACGAACCTGAACCTTTCAGAGGTTCACACCATCCCTAATATGCAGTCTATATGGGTTTTAGTCCACGCATTAACATTCAAATGCTGTGCGCTTGTCCCGCAATAACATTTCGACTATTACCAATGATTGTCATCAACGAATTTGGTATAAAGAATAATGCATCGTTTTCTGATGTAACATTTTAGCTGGCGTACGGAACCTATCTTGAGTTGATATGTTTTTGTGTACCATAAAAACTAAATTCGCCGTATGTGGGTGTTGGCTACCGTATAACGTAATTTAGAGGTAATATCTATAGAAAGTATGGACACCGGTATTTCACTCTGATCCCTATCAACGTATCAATATTCTGACGCCTGAAAAATAGATTGTCCGATCTAACCTAGACCGTTAAAGAGTGAACTTATGTTGCCTTGTAAGTACTCGTCGAAATTGTTGGCAAAGCAACGGAATTATGGAATTATCATTTCATTTGGTTTTTCCAATTGATACATTTCGTGATGTTTTCTTCAGCATTGTGACATAATGTGGCCCGAGTCGTCGCTAGGTACCGTGTACATTGATATACTAGATTACGGAAATGTAGGGTTAAAATTAGCAACCAGAACCTTTCAATGTCGCATGATCCCTAGTTTGCAGCCCTATATACTGTTTGCATAATGTTGACTGAGGGGTCACTGTAGCAATCCTATATACACTCAACAGAAACGGCGAATATTTAGGTTGCGACATATCGACATCAAACATTAGGCATAACGAACCATTTATACGTAGATCGATGACGTATATCTACAATATTTGTCTATTACTACGACGACGTTAATTAAAAGGTATTCATTGGTTCATTTTTCCTCAAAGTACGGGCGTGCATATTTAAATCACCTATATAACACGTATAAGTCATGCAGTGTCCAACAGTTTTGAATTCACCACTTATTGGTGAATTTGGCATTGTAAATGTATATACGCGTAACTATCATTATAATGAAAGCGATATATAAATATTGTATTAATCAATTCGAAAATGAATGTTCCACTCTTTGAATTCGGGATGTACGGCATTTGGTATCATGGTATCTATGTATCAATGTATTCGGGTTAGGAGCAGAGGTGGTCAAAGTAGTCAAGAAAGCTACTCAAGTAGAAGTAGAAGTAGCGACGAAAAAATCTACTCAAGTACAAGTAGAAGTACTTTTTCAACAAGGCACCGTAAACTACTTGAAGTAGAAGTAGAATTGACTGACTTTAAATCTACTCAAGTAAGTAAGTAGTTTTGAAAACAGTCTTAATTCGTTCGCATGGACTGTCAAAAGCTGCAAATTGAGTTATGCCGAAGGTGCGAAGAGCTTGATTTGTATTGACGAATCCCAGGAGGTATCAATTTCCGACAGAATAAGCATTCTTTCGTATCATGGGATGCCAATTATAGTATTGATATGAAAATGCGATACTAACCCATTGTTCACTAGAGGATGCCGTTTTAGAGAATATCATGGCATGGCGCCCTGCCCCATATTATAAGGCCCCAACTTTAGGCGAAGAGCAATACGTAGAAGTTGTATCGGACACGGTTTCATCACTTTGCGCGATTAGTATACGTTAATAAAAATATTGTGGATCGTAAAAGTTATGTTTGGTGTAGCATTATTTTCGGAAAATAGAGGCGTTACTACATTTGCTTTATGCTTCCACATGTTTGTTCTGCAGACAAAAGAACTGAAAGTAATTATAACTCAAAGATGATACTCGCAATTGAAAGTGAAATACAAATAACACTTCTAAAAAGCGGAAAATATATTTCATGTCTTTATTCGTCCTTAAAGCTTCGAAGGTGATCTGCTAAAACATGTGTAACGTCCCAAAGGACTGGATTTTGCAGATTAGCAAGGCACGTAATGGGCTGCTAGATTACGATCTGTTAGGTAATTGCTAGATTGCAAAAGGGTATAGTGTCAAACGGAATGTGGCGGGCCATATTTATTGTGATGAAAGATTTGATATGCGCGACAATGCGGTGTGAGCGGAACCAAGCAATCCGGTACTCAAATTATATTCACTGATACTTTCGTGAAAACATGTCTCTCCATAACTACTGTGCGCGATGCGAAACAAAAATTCTTGGCTTTACTTGACTTTTATGAATAATAAATGTTGGTACTTCGTGAAAGCAGCCCCGAAATTCCTCAGGCTATCTTTCGGATTGGGGGGTTAAACTACTTCTACTTGACAAACTGAAAATAGCGAAAAGTAAGTAAGTAGATCACAAAATATTACGAAGTAGAAGTAGGAGTAGAGAAAATCCAATCTACTTGAGTAAGTACCAGAAGTAGAGCAAAACTACTTGAGTACTTCCAAAAAGTAGAAGTACTTCGTTACTGACCACCTCTGGTTAGGAGGTTAGGTTATAGGGTTAGGGTATAGTGGTTGTCAACTTTTTTTCTTAGCGGACCCGGTTTGGCCCGTCAAGGCACCCCGCGGACTCCAAATTTCTGCTCAAATTTAGCTCAATTGAATAATATATTTATCATAATATAGTATTATTGTATGAATCTATTATTCAATTGAAGTTCTGAACCTCCAAGAATATTTTCAAATTTAGCACTGCACCTTGTGTTTATAGTAACTGAGACTTGAAGTTAGTCTTGAAATGCGCTTGGAAATCCGCTACCAATCTAGTTAATTGACTTTAAACTAACTGTTAATTAAAAACGAGTTAATTAAAATGAGTTTGCACGGTATAGGATATTTTATCTCAAACGGCCATTCTGCCGATGTGAGCCCTGAAGTTTTAGCAGTTATGAAGCAAAATTGCTTCATGAGATCTACATAGGCTTATGGTATCCTAAATCAGGTTATAAACCATGTTGCAAATTTAGGGATTTCGCGTACCATCAGTTGAGAATCACTAGATTAGGGACAAAGGTTAGGTTTAGTATTTGTGGTAGGGGTATAAATCCGATTTATAGGTGCAAAATTGCGGCCAAGTACCAGATTTGCCAAGTGCCAATTTCATAAAAATGACGAATTCACTGCTAACTCTTCCATCCCTTCAGATATAGAAACCGCTGGCCATTCCAGTTTATTCTACTGTATATATTTCAATAATCGCCGAGAATGGAAATCAAAGCTACGATGATGATCAAAATTTTTATACTGGTCGCCACCACGAAGCCAGCGCGAACAGCTATAGGCCGGTTGCAGGACAAAAAGTCGGGTACATTATGGCGCTTCCGTTAAGGCACGTGGAGTGAACATCTATTATTGGATACGTGTGGAAAGAAAAAATGGTTCGACTTCAATATTCAGCTAGGGTCACCCTTGCTTGTCACTCATAAAGGTAGCGACAGTCCAGTGTGGAATGCAGTATGTGATCGCAAGATTGGGGGTTACGCGCTTAACATCACATCATCAAGACTATTGGATCCCGTGATCAAAGTTATCTATTGCAAATAAATTTCCGTCTCTGATCCGCGCCATATTGTCACACTGTACCATTATTTGACGATCGTGTATGGAATCATATACCTTTTTCTATGCACGGAAATATTTTTCACTTTTGATAGCATTCCTATACCTAAATGCCGAAGTTATGTTTTTACGAAATTTTACGCTCATATGCAGTTTTTAAGGAAATATTCGGTAACTATATACTATAATCATATTATTTATTCTTTATTATCACCTCATTTTAATGATAGCCTATATATTTTGATATGTAATATAAATGTCCATTGTACAGTTTGACAAATACTGTCACAGGTATCAACTGACTGTGAAAATCAATAAAACTGTATTTCTTTCCACGCGCGATGATTACTATTTTGTCGTACCTACGTTTTGGAGGTTTATCTACGCTCCCTCTTGACAAAAGTCAAGGACATAAGGTATGGGCCTTGCTGAAAGTCGGTAGGCCTGTAATCATGAAAAAGAATATCGGTCTGGCGTAAAATGAAGTTAAAAATAATGAATAAACACACCATAACAACAAATATTTTTCCAAACATTGGATATTATATTCTTTTATGAAAGCTATATATTTATTGCCTATACAAAAATTATAATACCACTTTGAGAGTAGTATGTCATGTTATTAGGGCTGGGCACTTATTGTAGTATTCGAATCTGAATCGAGTATTTCTTTTATTGATTCAAGTCGACTAGCGACAGAAAAGTCTGCATTTGTTACCAATGGCCGGATGCTGGTTAACACGCGGCACATTCTTATTAAATATTCCAACTTTGATGAAAATATGCAGGATAGTACAAGTATTGTTTCATTCGCTTAGCATTGCCTCGCGGACCAGATGAAAACGTCCGTAAGTTTGACTAGTCATCCAGGCATCCAGATTCGGTCTTTGAGTTATTTGTGCAATCTTTATTGAAACAAAATAACGCAGCAGCGCCGCTAGTGTTCATATTGGACAGGATCCGGTAAAAAAAACTAATTCCCCGCGCGGCCGGTAACTGGCGGAATGTGAGTTTACCGACTACCGGTTACCGGCTCCCTCCCGCGGGAGATAATGAGATGATACACATCTCTGTTTGCTGATATTTCGTCATAATGTAATCGATATTGCAAAGCTATACGCGCAATCATTGATAAGTATCACAAGCATTGCATTTAAGAGTACTATTTATAGTCGCTGTTGTCTGATTAGAGCGAAAGGCCAGTAATAGATGTGAAATTTTGCAATGCTCTCATTTCAATTATTGTCTATTTCTGGTTTTCCTGAAACTGCTACAGGATAACTGTATAGCTCGAAACGAACCAAGCTCGGTATACAGACATTCGCCGTTCTCATACAACTCGGAATTGATATGAACTGAGCTTGAGTTTTGTTGCATTTCATTTATGTTCTAGTCGTCCAATTCTGCATTGTACTGCCGCACAACATAACCGTTTGTTTGTTTGTTAGTTTGTTTTAAGGTAGGCTACTCATAATGTTTGTCGACTGCTATGGTCATTTACACCAGGCCAATTTTCTTCATTTTTATTCCGCAGCTGCCGACTTGTAGACTTTTATAAGACACCGCTTACACGGATGAGATAGATAAACCTCCAACACCAAGGTGGGAATTCTTGAGTCGGCCTTGGTCGGACTCGAACCAACAACCCATGGTGTTGCAGCTGTCTCGCTGCACAACATAACCGTGGAAAAACTGATTCAATACCGACTAACGCCAAACCAATGGTGTGGACACAAGCAAGCACTGCATTGGTCACTGTGATTGATTCACGTCACACTTTTCATTTGGCCAAATGCAATTTGACATGGCCATTGTTGCGCAAGCGATTGAGCAAAGCATTCACACTCTCACTCTCGTGTGCTCCTGATCTTCGGATTACCCTAACATTCCCCCCTACTCGACTCCGAGGTAAATCGGAACGGGGGCAAATATACACCTTTCAATCTACCGCTATGCGCTGACGGGGTAATTTCAAGTTATTTTTATTCGATTTTTTGCCATCAATGTAAATGCGGGTGCGGGTGTTGTTACTCAATCTTCATTGTGAAGACCGAAAAGAATGGAACTCAGAGCAAACCTGATATTATGTAGTTATATGTTGTTGGTTGTCACCACGAAGCCAGCGCAAGTAATTTTGCGCCGCAACCATACAGACAGATGGAGCGAATGTAATATCAAACGACCCCCAGGTTTAGAACCACTGTCTTCAACTGAAGCATCCAAACGGTCTGTACCAACTCTAAGAACATGCCGTTATCTTATAATTGTGAATACAATTAGACTTATTTTAGTAAATGATATGGTTGACTTTGTTTATTTATTTTTGCGAGGGTGATGGTGGTCCCTTAAAATCAATCTTATTTACACTAAATCGCGGCCGGCGCAAAGAAAAATTTCAGGTAGCATAAATCTGCTTAAAAATAATATTTTTCGTGTCGATTTTCGAAATAATTTTGAGCCTAGTTCAAGCCTTCAAAATTCCGGACATTTAGTCATATTTTGGGATTTCCTCCCGGACGCAGTTTTTACAGTGAAATTCCGGACGTGTCAACCATATGTTTGACTCCTTTCTATAATTCCATTCCTTTTATCGCCATATTGTGGTGCTTTAAATGATAAAATGATTAATAAATTGAATTGAAGGTTTTTACCTTTTATTAACATCGTCAGCATTTTGCCTCATGCGACTTTGCTAAAACTAGGTTTGCGACATCCGAAAACTGACCAGGTTACTGAGCATATGTTGGAAAAGTACAAGACCGTGCGGTTATCGAATGTATGCCCATTGCATAGGGTTACCATACGTACTACTTACTCAAGTCGATCTCATTCTAATCGTACTTTTATATTATGACCCACCCACTTTTCTCTATTTACATTTGCCAAGTACAAGTATCGTCACTACTTTGACCTCCTCTACTTGTACTCAGACTCGAAGTGTCTCCTTCTTTCTAATTGTACTGGACAATTTTTTTAAGTAAAACGTAACTCACGTGGATCCCTTCTTCCGAAGTGTAATTGACATCCGGATCCGGATCGGCCCCGGACCACGCTCGGTTCTCGATCCGATCTCGATCTCGTTCTCGATCTCGATCGATTTCTCCGGATCGACCGAGTTAGTGCGGTACGGGCGGTCGCAAAAATGAAGGCGCACCTTATGAAATCTCCAACGGATCCGAGTAGCCTAATGCAGTGGTTTTCAACTTTTTTCACCTCGCGGACCGGTAAAATTTCATAAAGTATTTGGCGAACCGGTGGACTTTCAAAAATTGAAATCAACTCAGAACGTGAAGTATGCAACTGTTTTATGCAAGTATATGGTGCTGGAGAGTGACATTTTAAGGGTTTTTATCGTAATTAATTATTTTCATCATGGCATCTATCAGATTTTACCGTAGTGAGTCATTTGAGTCGAGGTAAAATTGCCTTGTCAAGGAAAATAAACGTGCTAACGCCGAGAGTCGTTTACAGTTTTTCGCGCCAAAGGCCATGGATTTAACCAACCGCGCTAACTCGAATGTCAATATTGATAGAACAAACGTTTCGGAGTCGAGCCAAGCACCTTGTCGTACTACCTTGCTCATTGCCCACTAACACCAGTCGTAGGTTACTCTGGCTATAATATATGAATACAATGCGCCGCATAAAAACACCTGACAACAGCTATACCTGGCCATCCACAAAATCAGGGTCGATCGTCAGCCTAACTGCCCAAAAACGGTGGTCTTCGGCCCCACAAGGTGACAAACCAAATTTCTAGGGGTCATCACCCCCAGACCCCACAGTTGGTAGGTTGTTTTCACCAGTATTTGTGTACATATTAAATCTACTGAGTGTAGGCAGAGAGTTTTCTATAATTCATGACCGAATCGGTCAATAAAATTGTTAATTGCATATATATTGCTGTAATTTTTTCGGTAGAGTTGATTGAGGTGTCATGTTGGAAAATTCGGAGCACGAAATTATTAATAATTAAACATATTCGGGTGGGCATGTTGGAATAATTACTTTATTGCATGTAAACATTTCGTCACCTACTGTCTGTTATATAGTGACTATGATATTGAAATCGCCCAAGCGTACTAAACTAAAGGAGGCACACGATTCCAAATTGGTATTTCCTCACTGACAAATAATTTTTCTCGGTGGTTTGGCATTTGCACTTTGGGGTACAGATTGCCAAGACATTGAGATTAGCCGCCAGCCATTTTGGAGCCTATGGACAATTAGACATATGTATATAAGTTTTCGGCCAAGGTTATCCCACTGGTGAGTTTTTCGCACACTTTTCGGATTACTATGGTAGCCTAAACTTCATTATGTGTTGGCGCGTCGTGATGGGGTAATGCCTGACGCTGAAATGCCTATTTCTATAATTCATGAGTATTTGTTGGGAGAAGGGAGCCTAATAATCAGGACATTTAGTGACACTAAACCGCTCTAAGCGCGAAAAAAAAATTGACAAAAGTTAGATAGAGATTCAAAAAATTGCTCTATAATTGATCTTCATTCACGAAATAATTTTAGGCCCCTTCAAGCTCGGCCCCGCTCCAATTCGGGGGTTGGGTGCGGCAGTTACGGCCCTTCACAAAATGAATGAATCGAAAACGAATGATCGCGCAAACTGCGCGGTTTAGCGAGTCAGCTCGTAGTTGCCCTTGCTGCTCATATTTCGTCAGACGACACGAGTAGAGCTTCAAGTCAAATCGAACATGTTTCCAGACCGAATATGTTACTTCAAGAAGTTCTGAATGAGTTTAAAATTTGATGTTTTATTTATTAATGGACAAGCCTTCAACATATTGTATCTTGAAAGTTAGTTATATAAAATTCCAATATACCTCGCGGACGGGCTGGATAGTCGTCGCGGACCGGCGGTTGAGAACCACTGGCCTAATGAACCAAAAAAATTAAGTTCTATAATGAGTACGGTTTCCCAGGAGTTATCGGACTTGTGGATAGGAGTCATGTAAAGATAATGTATCCAGGCGTGGTTGATGCCGAGGTACACCTCCATAGAAACGGATTTTTCTCGATAAATGTGCAGCTGGTTTGTGATTTTCTTGAGAATTACTCACATCGTGTGCCGTTGGCCGGGATCAACACACAATTCAACAATTTACTCTTCTTCCACTCTGTGTGCAGCTATGGAAACAATTGATGGACTTTTACTTGGTGACAGTGGTTATCCTTGCCTCACAAGCTTGATGACACCAATATTAAACCCATCAAATCAGTGTGCAGCGAGGTATAACAGCGCATTAATCGGAACCTGTACAAAGATCGAAAAAGCGCTCGGTGTACTGAAACAACGTTTCATTTGCTTCTCAAACCCAATGCGTACGCGACTCGACAATACGTTAATAATAATTGTCGCGGCAGCATGTCTACATAATGTGACTATGAACATTGAACATACCATTATCAGTGCCGCATCAGCAAGACAAGAGTGACATTCCCGGTTTTATGTCAGGTGGAAGTACTACTGCCGGAAGAGCCCTTCGTCAGCTATTAGTGGAGCAACATTTTAGTCGAGTTCAACAAACTATGCGATCTTTAACGGTGTATTGATTTTTTAATAAAATGTCCAAAATCATTTCCGAATTCGAAGATGTCGCGACGACTTTAGTATCTAATAAATGAAGAGATATGTACAATTGGAAACGTAAGTATAGAAATGCGGTAATTATGCCTTGCTCAGATAAGGCATATTTCGCAGTTTGAATCGGAGAGAATCCTGGAAAAGGTACAGGCAGGCAGAAATTCTCGTGATTTTCGAATTGCTTACTATTAGTAGCCTACTCTGGACCGACAGGGTATATAAATATTTGTATGACTTATCCAAAATGGTATCGTCGTCGAAGGGGTTGTCATTTGGTTCAATTTGAGACTGACTGATTCCTCAAAAACCATTAACCAAATTTCA
This sequence comes from Botryllus schlosseri, assembly GCF_051294905.1. Taxonomy (NCBI): domain Eukaryota; kingdom Metazoa; phylum Chordata; class Ascidiacea; order Stolidobranchia; family Styelidae; genus Botryllus; species Botryllus schlosseri. Next base: position 634,107 of record NC_137251.1, on the reverse strand, counting down.
TAAGAATCTATAGGAAATTGATAATCACTGCTGTACCATAAAAGTCTTTTCTGTCAATGGCTCCTTTGCAGATGCCGGTTTGCAGCCACCAATTAAAGCTTGATAATGACGTCTTTCCGTGTATTTACTCTTTGTCCACTGTTTAAGATTATGCCACTGGTTTTTTAGTTGCTTTCTGTCTCTCTTGGTATTTTGGAACGTGGCGTGGAATTCAATGACGAATCTGTTCCACGTTTGCTCTTTTTCGCAAATACTTACTTCATCGCTTTTCTTCATTTTTTATTTTTCAATTATTGAACGATAACTATCTACAACAGACACTGAAATCTCTTTTTCTCTCACAGAGAAGTTTTCCGAGCGTGGCATATATATTTATCCATCTATAGTCAATATATATTAAATAACTGTTAATTGGAAAGATTAGGAATATATCAGTCATGACTTTTGATCCATGGTATACATATTTGAATCACATTCGACAATGAGTAATGAATATACTCGAAGAAGGTTGTTTTTATACAAAATTAGCCAGGCTGGTTCATGTTGCGACACATACATCCCATCTGTATAATCACAGCAGCGACGTTCGTTTTCATTACGGTATAGAATATAGATAACTATGTTGTAAACCAGTGATTCCCAAGCGCGGCCCCGAGGGATAAGTAGCGGTAAACAGTGTACAGTTTTGAAATCTCGCCAGGGCAATAAAACTACTCCGAAATAGCCATGGTGTTTGCTGTTTGGGTCCGTTTCATAGCCGTAGAATTCGTGCGGCCCCGACCGTACTCTGAAATTCTAAATTTGGCCCTCACACCGAAAAAGTTTGGGAACCACTGTTGTAAACCTTACCCTAGTTATCTAGAATACTATGGGCCTGGTCCAGTAAAACTTCCCGTTGATATATCCTATGTTCATTCCGGCTCGGAAATCTCAGGTCACAGTCCCGCAAATGGGTGATGATAAATTAGGGTCACCATATTTTGAGATCCGAAAAATTTTGAGATCCGAATCAAAAATTCTGAAAGCTCTTGTACCGGAAAAGAAACCTGGGGATTTTGAAATTTTATCGATTAATAGCACTGTGTTGACTAAAAAAAGTCATCTTTCCAATCTCTACTCCCTAAATACTCGTGGCAGTGTATTTTTCGTTTATGGTCTTGCCAACTCTGGCGTTCGCTGCGTCAGAGAAGTTTTTTATGACGTTTTAATACTTTTTCTACAAAAAGAGGACAAATTCCCGAAGCAGAGGACATTTAAGCCCCCTCCGAGGGAATTTTCTATTTATTGACATATGGTAACCCTAGGTAAATCCGCCGCCTATACAGAAGAATGGACAGAATGAGGAATAAATATTTCGACTGTCGACAATGAATAAGCTTACTCCACTCCACCTCCGTATTTGCTGTGACTCATGATAATATTCGATATTGGGGATGTGGGGGTGTTTAATATGGTAAATGCAGGGGGGTTCTAGTGGGGAACAGACGCATTTTCAAAATCAATACACATATAGTATGTACGACACCATAACACCGCGATTACAGTTACTATAGCTTACTGCTCTGGACTGTATTTTATGACGTGTTTTTCATAAATAACTCATGAATTCTGGACCGGTACACAAAAGGTTTTATGTTGCAATGATCCAGGGATATTGGGTTCTCTCAAATAAATAAAAAATAGCATAACACTCTAAGTAAACTTAAATTTTGATAAAACGTAATGACTAAACTTCAAAGAAATTACGATCATATAGTTAACTCGAGCTCGGACTTGGAAACTTGGAAATATAATGTACCACAATGATTGATTTTCTTTTGACGGGTCGTAACATCAATCATGGGGCGTCTTAATTTACATCAATAGAAAGTTCTTACTACTTTATTGTAGGACGCGTTTTTAAGGGTTGGATTGAACGATTTTAGGTTGTGGGAAGTGGGGTTGCATTTAAAACTAACGGTGTTTTAAACCACTTTGTTTAAAACATGTTTTAAACAGTTAAAAACAAAATTGTGTTTTTTTCAAGTTGTAAAATCATGCCATAATTGTGTAAATACTTTCCAAAAACATGTTGTATGAGCCTATGGACAATTACCACCCGATACAGCCGACGTATATCGATATGGGATGGCTGGAACCCCCGAAATAGTCGGTTCGACATTAATAGTACAGATATTTCGGTACTGGTGAAATAAGTGCCCGGAGGCCTAGTCGGCATTAGTTATTGCATCATAAAGTGGGTGTGTTGAAGGATAGAAAGTGTTTTACATGTACCTTGAAATAAGGGTGAAAAAAACACTAGATCTGGTTAGGAACAAGTGAAAAAAATAACCCTGCCATAAGAATAACACGGGATTAAAATATGAGAGAGTTAGTACATATGAAACGCCAAGAAAAAGGGGTTTTGATCCGCTAAAGACGGTAGGGAGTTGATCGACGCCACATGTCGTATTATTTACTTGCGCAGATACGTGGGAAAGAACATACAATGTCTTGGGTATGATCAAATCGGGCGCGCTACTCAACACACGAGATTGTGTGCTATTTCTAAGAAATCACGGGTTGTTGGTGCGAAGGATGAAATGCAAGCGATGTAGAAAAATAATGAAAAACAACACAAAACTATAAAATTCTTTGATACAATACCAAACAGTTCCTGTTTGAAGTCCATTTTTTATGGAAACAACTAGATTAATGATACCAAAACGATGACAAACATAACATAACATAACAGTAGTATCCCCATTAAGCGATACCTTGTCAAGGGTAGTAACAGACGAGCTGATTAATAGGCTTATGGTAATTATAATTGTGCCGAAGATCTGACGTCCTTGATACTGATTGTGTTTGAAAAATTATGTGACTACATGTCTGAAACGAGATTTACGGCTGGTAAGGCCGATGCTATTATACGCATGAACCTACCTTGGAGTATTGAAAATGTTTATTAATCGTGTATGATGATGTATAGGTTATACCGTGACTTGTGTTATAATTGACGAATGATGTGTATGCCAATTTAACCAAGTTTTGCATAGAGTTACCTCATTTCCGTCTACATGAATAATGATTGGAGTATTTGGTTGTATTAAGGTTCTAGAGAATACGTATAAGGATAGATTAGAATTTTGGACCTAAGGGTCATTGGCTGTTTGGAAACAAGACAATATTACAACTACGGAATACTTCAATCAACATTTACGACTGTGAAAAATCTCAAATCAACCTCTACAGATCTACGAACGTCGTCAGTATTACACAAGAGAGCAAAGAGTGTCAACTTTGTCCTACGAAGTATCCCGAACAAGTGTGGACTACTCGCATAACAATCGTTGTGGAGCTGCACTGTAAAAACAAAATTGGTGGCCAGTACGGGGAACTTCCGGTGTTCAGACGTTGACCAATCGATGCTTTCTAAGACGACCATCGTAAAGCTTGTACTTGTCGTATCCTTGCTTTCATCGTCTGTATCTCTCCTGATAGTATTGGCAGCAATTTATCTGCACGTATCGCCTGGAGCGCTTTCTAATCTGTTGAACGTATTTTTGGGATCAAATAGCAGCGAACCCACTGCTTACGTCAAAACCACGAATACGCCTCAAGGATCTACAGTATATTTCAACATATCTTCACCTGATATATTACCTTCTGTCAACAGTACTTTATCCGGTCAATAGGAAGGGCAATGCGAAGGATGTTGAAAGCATTCAAAAGGAAAAAATCGTCAGAAGCGACGGATGAACTCAAACAAGGTATTACCTTGCTTAAAGCGACACAAAAACGCCATGAAGATGTACGGCGACAAGAAAAACAACTTGCTAAGGATGTGGCGGAACAAACAGAGCTATTGAAAGAAGTAAAGACAGCTCTACCGGAAACCATGAAAGGGCTAGAAAAGGCAAAGAAAGAGGTTCGAAAAGCTCAAGCGGACCTCAAAGCTGTTTGTGATGCCACAACAAAAGTTAGCGGGAAAGTCTCCACCGAGGTACTGAATGACATTCTTACTTCCGAGTTTGAGCTCGGAAAGTCGCATGCACAAGTTACGCGAGATAAGACTCAATCTCTCGTTTCGACGGTACTTCCAAATGCACCGGAATATGACCCTCCGGCTTACGTTCCCCTCGCTGAGCAGACGTCAGGTTACGCAAAACAAGGGCCAACGATGACGGTTCGCAAGGGCTTAGATTGCCATACCGTTACGGCCGTCTATCCTACGTTACCTGGTTCTGAGGCGACCTCGCCGTCAGACGCTCGCATGGGGACGACACCATGCTTCCACGTGGGAAGTGGTGCACGCGCCAAACCAAAGAAGCAAGACCCCGTAGAAATGCCAAGCTTCATTAGACGTGGGGGAAGCGATCCCCCTGTTGCGTCAAAGCCAAAAAAGAATGCCTTAGATAAATATATGGGGTATCGAGGATGGCAGGAACGTCGTAATATGGAGAAGGACTCTCGGAGACGAGCGGGAAGTGCGGATGGCGAATCCCGACGGGTGACCTTCCAAGAACAAGGTGATATTAGGGAAGATGCGGAAGACACAAAAAACGACGATTACGACATTCGTATGCGAACATTGGCTCGAGAAATAAAGGAGGTTGAACAGTCTCTCCGAAGGTACGAAGATTCGTCGGATGAAGATACGGATGAGGGCCGATCTAACAATCCAACTTATCCAAAAATGCCTCGTTTTACCTCTACTCCTAATGATCGTAGCCGAAGGTCAGGGCAGCAACAGCCACACGAGTATTCTAATGTTTCGGCCCCATTGCTCAATGTATCTGCTAAAATACAATCAGAAAAAGAAATGCTTCAGCTTATGATGGACCCTGGAGACATGCCACTGCTAAAATGGATGGAGAATTCGATGCGACGAATACGCCATGGTCCCGGAAATACGGATGTGGATGTTATTTTGGCAAATGCATTACAGAAGAAATTGAGGGCTGCCGGTCGGCACAAGCAGGCTACCCAACTGGGAAATTTTTTTAACACCAATTCGGGAGAAGCAGAATGGGAATCGGTGATGAGATCTCTTTCCCTATCCAATCCCCAGGGTTTGGTGAATGACGAAAAGATCATTGGGGATTTCCGCAGAAATTATCGCTGGGAGGATGAGCCGCTACCCCTGCTGAATAGCGCTTTGAAGCAACTAGAAATAGACATGGATAGTCTTATTGAGGATAATCCGGATGGATTGCGTCTTTTCCGAAATTTACGACAACGCCTTCCAGAAGCGCTCAGGCTGATGTTGCGAGGCTGGGAAGAGGATAAAACTTGGCGGGACGTTGCGGAGGAACTACAACTTGTTTGGAACTCCGAGTTTCTGGACGAACAAGAGACGCGCCCCAGGAATCAGGAAACAAAAGAAGTACCTGATACGAAAACGTCCTTGCCACCTGTACATATTTACAATGTCCAACCAGCAGGTTCAATAATACACACCTATCCCACTCACGGTAGCGAGGACAGACAGCTCAACACCCCTCCTCCACCTGGTGTAACACCACCACCGCCGGTGGTACAATCACCCTCGCCCCTGCAACCACTGATTAACTTTGGGGGGTCAACACCTCCTGGACCACCTAGAGTGACCCCACCGCGCCAACCTGACAATACAGGACAGGTTCCGATACGACGTCGTAATCTACAGCGTAATGCTCGCATTAATCGACCCCCTACTCACATCATGAACGGTAATGGACCTGGTAGACGAGGACAAAACTCAAGGGCCAGGCCAGTACAACAACAAAATGGGCGTACGGCATCAACGGGACCTAACGGACAGCCAACGAGAATAACAAGATCTTCGCGTGCTAGCCCAGGATCAGGAACCTCGAACCGAAGTCCGCGAATGGCAAACACACAAGACTCCGGGATGGGTGCTGACAGCTCACAGATAACTCCGTCTAGCAGCCAGGAAGCCCGCAATATTGCTGACAGCCAAGGTGAGCGATACAACTTTCTTGGAAATCCGAATATTTTCGCTCCTCTAGGCTTGTATCTAAATCCCACTCAGGGACAATCGCTGTCCGTCTGTTATTACTGCAAGGCTCCGGGACATCAATCCCGTAATTGCGTGGCTAAATTCATACTTTGGTTAAACGATAAGGTCCTTGCCAAAGATGAGGAATTAGGGTGGATAATTCGGGGGCGAGCAAGACCAGTACCGCCTCATGTAAAGGCATCGGCAGAACGTAATTGGAAACCTTTTCTTGAGAGAAATGGGATTCAGACAATTGAAGGTCTGGACCGGTATCTTGCTTTACATGGCTCTCCTTCTTTCGTGCAAAGAACCGCTCTGTGCGAAGCTTATTACGATATCAGGCCAAAAAATCGAGATAGAACCCACTGGCATGATAGGGATCAATGGGGTCCCCATGGACCACCTGCACGTTCCTCTGGGGGAAATATCCAAGTGGCCTGGGCGAAACCTCAACATCATGATCGCCCGCGTCGATATGATGCTTCATATTGGACGGACGAGGAACTAAATCAAGGAGTACGACTTTCAAAAAACGCCTTGGGGTGCTGATTGATCCGGTGAATCAGCTCCCAGACAAATTATTAATTCAACATATAAAAACTGTACATAACTCTTCTTTACCCTTATTTACATTTCTTGATATGCCGGATGACCCTCTACAGCCCGATTTTACGGAATTGTTTGGTAGCCAACTGTTGTATTTGGTTGATACAGCAACTGGTACGAAATTCCTAGCCGACACGGGGAGCATCCCCAATTTAATAATGAAAAAGGTCGTTATAACTAAATACCCACAAAGCTGGGATGAACGTCAACCAATAGATATGGAATTGACTGGAATAGGCGGCTCGTCCCAAGTGGACTCGTTTGTAGTGATTGATTTTGATGGACTGTCCGTTCCATTTGTGACCGGATCAGGAGTCCCACTTAATATCATAGGGCTGAAATGGATTGAGGAAGTCCAACAATTACCAGGCATCACTGCTGAATTCAAAACCCCGTCTAACGCAAATGAGGAGTTGTCTTTAGCATCACTACTTGAAGAGAATCATTGTGATCAGAGTAACGGAACCAAAGTTGGAAACAGTATTAGCTACACTGTAACCGACGACGGGTTGATGGATGCTGCAAACCAATTTAGCGTGGAGCGGAAAATTGCCGCTGGCGCGAGTACCGAGATGGAAATAACCACTGGTGCGAGCGACGAGTTGAAATTAGCAACTGACGTCACACATAACCCATGGGAATCTATAGGTGCTGAGACAGGAATGCCTGCTGACACCGTTAATGAAGACGTCGAGCGTGGAATCCCCGCTGGCGAAAACAAAGACCTGCACGAGAAAACTGGTCCTAAATGCTTTCGTGGATGCACTTGTCCGAATAACCTTAATGATTCGGCCCATAGCTGCATGACGACAGCCACAGTAATGAGTACTTTCCCAAAAGATTCAAATGAAGCAGCAATTGCCGGTCAACCGGATACACGTCCGGATATGTCCGACAATGAGTCTGGGGATTTTAGGATGCACGTCTCCCCAGAAAAAGGGTCCCCGGCGGAAAAAGAGTCCGTCGGCGTGATGGTAGGTGCGGGCACGCGCCGAGATCAGAGGCCTACATCGAAGGACCTCGCCCTCTCTCCACCAACACCGAAAACCCGGTCATCACGAATCTCAAACCAGCCTATGGCTGGGCCAGTTACTACGTATGTTTTACAGAAGGACACTCACCCACGCGTCAAGACGGAACTCGAAAATCTCTGCGCACAATCCGTAGCGCTGGCCAAACTCCCATACAAACCCCCTGATCTGACGACTCCAGAAAATACCATTATCTCTGATGATGTCTGGAAAGCCATCTACGCACCGTTTGCGTCCGAGCTCGAGGACCTGCGGAGCCATCTTGGCGGCCCGCAAATCATGAAGTACAAATGCGACATTGAGCTTAAAGATCCCTCGACTAAACCATTTGTGTCTGGGCCTTATAATCTGAAGGGGGAGGGCCAGGCGAAAGCATTGAAAGAAGCAGTAGACAACTTCCTGGACTTGGGCGTTATCGAACGAGGTTTTGCCGAATGGAAGTTGGCTATCTTTGTGGTCCCTCAGAAAATGAATGAGAGACAAAAACAGGAGGACGGATGGAAGCAAGCATGGAGGGTAGTACAGAATCTCCAACCCCTTAATGCGGCCATAAAATCAATAGAAGTACCTCCACCTCTTGTACCGGACGTGAAGCAACTCGCCCAGGGCAGAGAAGTGCTTTCTCTCCTTGATTTGAAGAAGGCCTATTTCCACATGGATGTAACGGAAAGATCTAAACAATATGTGGGTATAGCCATCAAAGGGATGCATGTAAGATGGCGTAAAATGCCGATGGGGCTTAAAACTGCTGTGGCTCTTTGGAGCGCGAATATGCAGGAATGCGTGGTGAAACCAATTACGGAAAATTATCGTAAATACATGAAACAAGTTGGCAGAACAGACGAGGAAAATGCAACGCCTATGGAGGCCTACATAGACGATATTTTCCTCAGCACAAAAACTGTAGAAGACCACTTAATACTACTACGCATGGTATTTGAACAGCTCGCCAAGATGAAACTGACGGTAAGCATCAATAAGTGTTTCATTGGAAAACGAAGGGTGAACCTTTTGGGGGCAACCTTGACGGGGAAAGAAATTGAGGTTCAGCCCGAACGAATAAGGGCTTTACGCGAACTCTCACCACCCCATAATGTATACGAGTTAAGGGGGTGGATTGGCGCGCTTCGCTATATCTCGGAGCATATACCTGAGTTAAGTTTGAAGCTGGCCAAATTCGATGCGCTAACAGGCAAGGTCCCTGCGACACAAGGACGAGTGACGCCTGTGCTATGGACCGATGAATTACTGCAGGATTTCAAAATGGCACAAGCAGCCCTTGATGATGCTAAGGTTCTGTACCATCTGGATCCAAATCTTCCCATTTTTGTGGAAACGGACGCTTCAGATATTGGGTTTGGATCAATCATTTTTCAGACGGAAAAGGGATGCAAGCCGCCTTTTGAAAAGGTTTACCCAATTGCTTACTACAGCCAGAAGTGGGCGACTCCGACGGCAAAAGCTTATGACCCATGCACAAAGGAATTGAAAGCCCTAAAGGATTCGGTGGAAAAATGGCAGTCAATGTTGAGAGCCCTATCCTTTACAATAATCACTGATAATACTGGGGTATTTGGGCTACTCAAAAGAATGACGGACAAAGCAAAAAATCCAAGCCCAAAACCCTTAATTCAAAGGTGGCTCAATCATCTCGCAGGATTCCAAATAAAAGAGGTAATTCATTTAAGTACGATGCAGGTATTCACGTCGGATGGATTGTCTCGATCTTATTGGATGGAAATGGCTGCGGGAGAAGAGGATCCACATGTTTGGGCGACAATTCCCAAGAAAAAGAGCGTTTCGTACCGACAGAAAAGACCCCGACCGGAAAAAATACAGCAGATTCTGATGTATCATTGTCGACATGAACTTTGTGACAACTCGGTGGACGGGTTCCATCCCTGGGAAGATATTAACTGTGTCCTCCAAAAGAAAACGGGGGAACAAATGGAAATGGACGAAATACAGAGCGTCATGCAAAGGTGCGATAGAGCAATAACCTCGGAATACGGTCTGGCGGCCGCCCATGGACATACAAAAGGGACGCCTCCTCCGTACTGTAAATATGAAGGGAACGAGGTGTTGTACCACATGACTACCGAAAACAATGCAAGACAGATAATGTCCGTGGGCATTGAAGGGATGAACAGGAGATTCATTCATTTGAGCAAAACTCTAACGAAGAAAAGTAAAAGGCGGAATGTGGGAATTTGCATGAAAGCAGCAGATCTAAGGAATGAAGGACTATTACTGCTGCAATCAAACGTGAAAGATGTGGTATTGTGTGAAGGTCCTATACCACCAACAGTCATACAAAATCTGTAAATACGTATTGGCAGAGTGTAAATAAGCATTAAAAGATGGGCAAACGGACAAAATCCCCATAATGGGAGTAAACGAAAAAAACTGAAACCTCGTAACTAGGAAAAATGCCGAGTCAGCATATTTTAAGCTCGGGTGGAAAAACGAGAGAATAAGAAGGAAAAAAGGGGTTAAGTGATAGAAGAAGGTAATTGAATTAAATGATCATGGGGAATCATGAGGAATGACGTCAATTGTACATACGAGGAAAGCGGGCATATACTGCATTAGTTCCGATATTTCGTCAAAGGAGCTATATTTATCCTATATTTACAATTGTCAATGTCAATCCACTATGACATCACAATTGAATATTCGGGACGACATGGATTTAAAAAAATAAAAATAAATTAACACATGTTTTAAATGAGGGCCTCATTTTAAACATGTTTGTTTTAAATTGATTTTTGTTTTAAATGCAACCATAGTGGGAAGGGAAGACTCGAAAAAAATCAGAAGCGGGGAATAAAGTAAAATACGTTGGTAACCACTGCTCCAAGCTAACTTGTGAAACGTTACATGCATGGAAATCACTCAGAAACATTGATTCCAGACCGAGCAATTTGAAACCGAATCATTTCGAGAAACATACATAAAACTGATATCGGATCTATGTCTATTTTTAATTATGTTTCCTAAATCATTTTGCTTTAACCGCTTATATATATTTCTGGGTAGGTGACAGTCCGCGATAGAATGCCAACTCCACTAAATAGTTAGCATATCAAGAGGATAACCATGGAAAATTGCGGGGGGGGGTGATATTTGATGACTACAAGGAACAATAAATTGTATTTTCTAAGTTAATGAATGAATTTTTCAGTAATACTTGGTTTTGCATATACATTGCCTGCTATACGTTATCATGATCACATTTTCTAATAGAGCTGATGGAAATAGGAATAGGAATAGGAATAGGACGCTGTTTATTTTGGTCCTTGATGGTTTTGCGGCATATACACCGACTAATGACATAAATGACATCTATGCAATTGTGCATATGCATACTATGAGTGCATGATGTGCACATGCCGCTGAAAAAGGAAGATGCAGAAGCAGCCTTGTAAGGCTTCCTAAGTCTTGCACCAATCCGTCATGCTAACCATAGGTAATTCTGAGCGCCAAGCCGGAAAGTCATGGATACCAATGTTACTAACCAGGAGGGATGGTGCGAACACCGAAAAGATACTGATGGTTAGTGTGAACGTGAACGTGAACCTATGACGTCACGTGACGCCAAATTCCTAACTCCAACCCTACTTTTCCGTAAAGTAATATATTAATATAACTATAGCGACCACACGGGTCACATTATGCCACCATGCTGAAATACTTGCTGACTTTGTAAATGTCACCTCACTGGAAAAATCGAATGCTATAATAATGAAACAAAATCAATATATTCCGTCGCTTTGACAACAATTTCAACGAGGACTCAGCTTGTCCGGACAAATGTATTTTTAAGAGTGAAATACCGGTTTCTATATTTGCGCCAGATATCATCTCAAAAACAGGCTCTACAGTAGCCACGGGTATCCAATAAGGATATCAAATTGAGATAAATCCCGTGCGACTGATAGACTTTTTACAGTAGACATCGATGCATTAGTTGACTAACCACAACTCATTGACTTCCTACATGTAGTATGTGTGTGTGTTTCGTTCTTGCTATTGTGCTACTGTGATTGCGGGCAAAGCTCACAGCAGAGAAAGATACACAAACGGAAAGCTAAAACCTTCGAGCAAATAGTTTTTTTTTTAATTGGTCCAAAGTTTAAAAGCAAAGAATTTCAACGAAAGACACGTTATAATGACGTGACAAATTGGAATAAATATGAAAAAGGTTGGCGTTCAGAACCTCTCAAGGTTCTTTTCTGAACGCGAACCTACAAAATTCTGAGGTTCACACACAGAACGAGACCGTGAACCTCACGTTAACACCATCCTTACTAACCAGGTCTTTGGTCTGACCAGGCCAGGGTCCGAATCAACGTCCTACAGATCAAGAAGCCGGACGCTCCTACCTTATGCTATCTTGTCGGTGTCTTAAAAAGTTTAAGGAATACCCACATGCAACTCGGATAAGAGTAATTTGATGCTGTGACGACAAGTTCGGGTCACATTTGTACCGTGACGCTCAAGGACGGGACTATATGACACCTGGGAACATCAATATCGAAGGTTTTGACCAGCAAGGTCGATCATTATGAGGCAAGGTTTTACGGCCGTCGATCTTTCTGGTAGCTCACTTTGCGGAGTCGCATGCTGTCCAAAACTTACATGCCTTGGTAGTCCTGGCGCGAAGATATGGTTGCATGGTTGTTTGCCTAATAGTCCCGCACCCGCTAGACTGAAGCATAATGCCCTCAAGTGACATTTGGAACACAATTGGAGTCAACTGACTCGATTACGAGTGTTTTTCGTTTTATTTTGTATAAGATATACCCATACTAGAAGCTATAAGTAATCTAATAACACTAAATCGCGTAAAGACAAATTTCAACTTGATTAAATCTGACCAAGAATACTATACTTCAAAAGAATTTACGAAATTCTACGAAACCCCTTTCGCCTCCTGGTTACGCCAATGCTGAACACCTTTCTATCATTTCATTAGATCGCAATCCTGTGGTGTTTTAAAATGATAAAGTCAGTAATAAACCAGAATTCAAGCTTTATACCTTCAATTATCATCGTCAGTATTTTGCCTTGTGCGACTTCCGGAAAATTAAGTTTGCGACATAGGAAAACCGATAGGGTTACTGAGCATATGTTGCGGAAGTAGGCCTACAAGACCATATTATTAAGCGTACAAGGACGTATAGCTCATTGCACAAATTTGGTATGTTGCATACAGACGGCTCCACCCCAAACCATAACAGCTGCATAAACCCTGGTAATAATTAAATTTTGGTAGGCGAGGTGAATCCGCGTACTCGAGTTTTAGGGGAATCCCTATTTTTAGCCTATATACTATTCTTCCAGCTCAACATGCACACAGATACGAGGAATGAGTTACAGAAAAAAGCACCTATAGAATACCTTTTTTAGATAAAAGGCGTGACTTTTTGAACGTCAGGCAATTCTGAACATCCCTGATAGTGTATACCCGGTATCAACGGCTAATGCTTTATAAACGGCACGTATATTTCATCAGTCATCAGACATGGATGGACTAGAGATCAAGAAGGCAAAGGTGCTACTGATAGCTCAGCTATTACTATCTGTCACCGCGAAGCCAGAGAAAACATTTATCGGCCGGTTGCAAAGTAAAACCTCACACGGAGTGCTTTGGCGTAATCGCGGACGGAGATGGAGCGAATGTTTTATTCAGGATACCTGCGGTGTAAAGAAAAATGGCCTCGACTTCATGATTCGGTCAGGATCGCCCTTCCGTATCACGCCAACCGGCAAACACGGTACTGTCTGGAATGCTACATGTAACGAAGGAATAAATGATTGCTTACTTCACATCACATCATCGGGACGATATGATCCCACGATCAAAATTATAAAGTGCGTTCCTGGTCTGCGCGATACTGCCACACTGTACACCAGTGTTCCCCAAACTTTTTTGAGCTACCAACCCTCTCGAATAAAGTGCAATCGCCTCCCAAAATACCACCTCACCACCCCTAAATCATAAAACGAGAGTTGTTCTGCATTTATTACAGCTAATAATGAGACGGATGAAGTGTGTTCTTATCATCAACCCCGTCATATTGGGTCTGAGTTTTGATAGGAACAATCTCATTCTGAGATCTCCAGTGTCCACTTCATGTAAGCCTACTGTCAAGTCGGTTTCTGCTGTGAGTCACTACTAAGAAAGGATATATTCTACCCATAAATGTTGTACTCGATTTATACCGCGGTATAATTCTGAGGTAGGTTCTGGTTTTGTGTGCCATGGGTGTAATTCACACTCTTTTCGCTAAGAGTGTATACCATCATCTGTTGTTTGAGGAACGTGTATCAAACCGTATACCTTTTGCTATGCCAGGAAATGTTTCTCACTTTTCTTAGAATTGCTACTCAACTGCCGAAGTTGTATTTTTTCGAAATTTTACGCACCTATATATGCATTTTTGTAAGGAAGTATTTGTTATCTGTACCCTAATCATATTTTTAGTTGTTCTTTATTATTACCTCATTTTCTTGTGATATCCAGAAGATGAATTCTGGTGTTCGATTGTCTCGTCCTTGACATAGTTAACAAATTATTGATTACCTATATCCTGTCCTCTATTTATTGTGTCGCTCCTACTTTGTCGTTTCTTGGTACTTTAGTTGCTGACCTAGTTGTATTGCGTATAGTGCTCGTTTTCAGTTAATAAAAACCTTGATTGAGCAGCGTAATAGTGGCCATCACAATCTATTTTGAAGATGTAAAGTTTGGTGAAACAAAAAAAACTGTCACAGGTGGCGACGACTGTGAACGCAATTAAAATTGGACTGCTCTCCAGGCTTGCTAATTACTCTCTACCACAATAGTGGGACCTCGTATGTAGACCAAAATTCACGAAAAAAAAGAATATCAGCCTGGCTTATAACATAACCGATGTAGTCGCAACACCATGAATACAGCCAACAGCAGCAACAACAAACATCGGGAAAGATGTGCTTCCGAAAGATCCGGAAAGCAAAATAGGCCTATAGTTATTCCATAACACGATTTGAAGATTGGGAGTCCGCAATTCATGAGATACGAATTCCAATTCCATCTCAATCTAATTCTCAACTGATTTATGCAGACTGCGATACTTTGAACTGGGAACCACACTAAGCTTTGATTTCGAACACGTAGAAAAGTTTTGCTGTGAACATTGTTATACTGAGCCTTATTCCTTCTTAGAACGCGCTAACCCTAACCGTACATCATACATAGGCCTACACCGCGATATTCCAATACAATCATTGTTATAATGATTTTGATCTGCTCAATACACACAACGTATACGATGCGACATCACGATAGAGACAATGCGGTATAATGAACAGATGTTAAATGGACCTTAAAATAATCAAGCATTGTGTATTTAATCTTCCACAACAAAATCACTAACACATGAGAGCACGATACGTTTATTTGTTGAAAGAGCAGATAGAACCAGGCCAGGATACCAACGTAAATGCGCGAGCATAATACTCATATTGCCAATTATATTGAACAAAATATAAAGCGTATATTTAAAGCTGTAAAAAGGAATATAGAAACTATGGATATGGGGTAACTCTGTTGACGTCGCGCATGTTGCTTTTGCGGTTTGAAAAACAAAACTCACTTTCACTTAAATTGCAAAGGGCCCAGCTGAGTGAAGTCAGGTCAACGGGTTTTCACTATAACTACCCAATTTACAAACTCATAGTTTGCATGTTGGGCCGTTGTCGACCTTCTGATCTGAATCGGCCCTGACAATAAAATAGTGGGAATATGTCAACACGAAATATTCAACTTTGTTTTTCGATATACCATTATTTATAGCATTGATATTATAATTTCGGATGAAATTGGAATAATCGATTTAAAACTATAATCGATTTCAGCCACTGAATCAACACCAACAGAGAACATGACGGACCAAATATACGAAGATACCGCACCCTCATTTATATTGTTTGTCCATCGACAATCTTCACATTCGTCCATTGCATATCATTAAGGGAGATGTGGTACCGATGGATCACTGGGACCGAAAATACTTTGAAAATTCTCTAGGATAATTCCATGATTACACTCCGTCAGCTTGTCTACAATTGCATGCTGGCAACATCTTTCCTCACATACAAAAAAATTCGACGTGCGCGAACTATGGGGTCTCTCACAGATGTTTTTTGTTTTGAGGGGTGTAAACTAAATTTAGATCGACATATACATTTTTCTTTGTAACCTTCAACACGAACAAACCAGCAATCATTTTTATTGTGAAGTCTAGGGCTTGTATCAGGCTATATAATGGAACCTATTATTTTTTTCAGTACTTTCCTTGAGTGGAATTTTTTTCGATTCATGTACAAAATTAGTAGGGTGGGGACCGATGATACAATAGCCAAATCAATCAAAATAACCAAGCATACTAATCATGAAACAAATGAAACATGACTACGTACAGAAAATCTTTATGTGATGATTGCATATGATGTTTTATCGCTATAACGAGGTCTTTGGAAGTCACACTGTCGATTTTCGGGCAATATGTATGTACCCTCAAATTTATAAGTCGAGCCTAAATCGAAACGTGATTTTATGACAACATTTGAGTCAATATCTAATCTATTTTTAGACGGTTGCAACCGAAAATTATTCTTTGGCTTGCTGTAGCTTACATTATAATACTGAGCAAGAAAAGTTGTCACATCTTAGTTTTTTAGGGTATATGTGTCATAGGTACCCGGGTCGTGTGCCATTGGACCCACCGGGTGGAGACCGATGACACGTTCGAGCAACAAATTTTAAACGTCCATAAATATTTTTTGAGAAGACGGATATTCATGTATATGTGCGCGATAGGTGGAGCTTGTATCAAAGTGCTGAGCCAGCAAAAGATCTGCTCTTTTCGGCTGAACGTTTTGGGGCCAGCGATCATTTTCCAATTTTTGATCCATCGGTACCACATCTCCCCTACTGCAAATAATATAATGCCACACCAATGATCATGGTATAATATCATCCATTGCGTTTGCGTGTGGTGTGGACTAGAAGGGTCTCTACCGATCCAAACGTGTTCATACGTAACTTTTAATCATGTGCGAACGAGGCTTCCGTTCCATGTTGGCGTTCGGTGTTGAAATATTCATTTCAGAAAGCTGAAGATATACTTTGTAAAAGGAATTGTCAAATTTCCTCAAAGACTGGAACCATTGCGTTGTATAGTCCTTGGAATTAGCCGCAGGGAGACGGCGAGAACGCTCCAAGAATAGACGTGTTACTACATACGTAACGCCCTCGGTAAAACCAGCCCGACGTCAGATGGTTTTCTTCGCAAATGGTTGCGATCTGCATGCGAAGTCAACATGTTCTCTGAAAAGACAGTCATCATGTAAATTTAGATTTCCGCCTATACAGTGTCAAAATTACGATCGTGCGGAAGAACGACTCACCCTTACCACATAGCGTGCATTTCCATATCCTGCCTGAAACAAATCGAGAACGCAATTGAATATCATATTCATATCGAAATAAATCCAAATATTTTCGGCTGACACTCGTCAGGGGTAACCGTCAGCAACTAGTAGAGAATTGGGAAAAACATGTCAACAATCGTATCACAAAATAGAAAGTGTGAGTTTTGCAACTTTATTTTCAGTCGACAGTCATAGTCATCAGTTACTAAATTTTTATCGGTTCAACACACCGTGAGATTGCGATATTATAAAAGATAATAGGAGGGGGTCGAAACGACATGGAGTTATCTTTTAACCAGACACCCCTCCTTGGCTTATTGTAGTGGTTGTGCAACTGGGTCCATTAACCCTTTGGGGGAGGACTGCGGGATAGTTTCAAGTGCTCCGTGAAAGGTCCATGTCGAATCTACAACTATAAAACTAATACACTGTCCTTATCCATAAGATCTTTGACTCATTTGCAGTGTTCATCACGCAGATTTTCAGGCAAGAAATAGACCATAGGTTGTAATGAGGCCGTGATTAATCATCTTTAAGAATTTCCTGAATTTTTAGCTCCCCCTAAATTTTGCTATCCACGTTGACGGCAGCCCTGGTTATGCAGTTCGTGCGCCACAATAGACATATATACAACAAATGAACAGTAATAGAAGATAACATGAAACGGCAAGCGATCAAAATAAATGTGACATGTGTCTGTAGCAGTGTTGGGATCAAGTCAGTATCTTCGAGTTACGATTTTTCGAAGTAGGAGGCAATTACGTCATTGCATTTTGATAGCTGTTTGAAAGTCGACAATGAATATAGAGTTGAATACACATGTTAAAAGGCGTCGTATCGCTTACGCATGCGTAGAACTACTAAATTACGTATAAATAACTGTAGCCAGGGGGCAAAAGGGCAGATGGATTCAACCTTAAATTTTTCTTCGTGCGATTTAGCCCAATTATATTTCCTGATTTTATAATGAGAAACCATAAAGTGAGCACGGTTATGACAATGAGCAGTCTATAGAACAGATATATATATATTACCATTATATATTAGATTACTACTAGTCAGGGATTTATAGAACTCTATAGTTTTATATATCCCTGGTACTAGTTTACGACAACGTAATGTGTAGGGTCCGATCACTTCGTTTGCGGTTAATTTATTTGTGATAGAACAATGGGGGTGATTGCTAACTCTCACAGGTCACACCAGCGTGTCGCGAACAATCTGAATAAAATATTATCCAAGATCAGCCATTTTCATCGACACCGTTACTTGATGACTTAAAATTGACTCGTAAATTTTGCTCCGAGTCACTAGTCAATCCACATTTCTGAAACGTCAAGTCAACTCCAGTCAATATTGCAAAGTGACTCGAGTCAAGTCACGTCATACGAAAAATGTGACTCGAGTCTGACTCAAGTCATCCCAACACTCGTCTGTAAAGCTGAGGTCGATATGTCAAATCGTGGTCCGGTGACCTCGAGGACAGAAATTATTCACTGCTTGAGGCTCACCTCATGTAGGCGGTTCCGAAATTCATTTTTTTGTAAAATTTCATCAACTTCATGGCAAAAATCGTGGCGGGCATCAGAACAAATGTCGCGCAACCAAGAGAGAAGCACATGCCGTTCTGTAAGTACGAAAACGGATGAAAAATCAATTCCTGAAGCCAGTAGAGAAAATATTCTTACTATTGGATCGACGAACGAATGGCAGAAGATGTCGAAAAGATTATTGTACGACGTATAGAATGATTTGCACGATTGGTCGTTCGCCATCTGAAAATCACGTCAAAAAGCTCACTCAAACCGTGATTATATTCCGAGAGCATAGACAACAAACCTACGTAGCTTAGTTATCTGGGCAGAGTCTTAATTACAATACAAACCTGCGATATTTTACTTTCAGACGCGTTTCTGATGTGGTCCGAGATCTCGTCAACAGCTTTTTCTAACGCACTGGGATTCGACGCAATGCTCCCGTTGAGACCCGACATCACGTCGTCAAGAACTGCAGTCGTTATCTGCGTTTGGAGCAATACCGATTTTCAGAATTTGACAGCAGTTTCAAGGTACCCTCGCCGGATTTGATTTGTATTTTCGGAATCATTGCAACAGTAGCTTTCGATTAAGACCAGATTTATTACATTTGAGCACTCGGGTTGCTAGCTACAGGACAACGAAATATGCTGCTTTTAGCATGCTCAATGCTCAGCAGTAGATAACTCAAGTGTGACGATTAGAGTTGCGCATCTATCCGTAAGTTAGTACTCTGTCTATACTCTCTTTCCCGCTATCTCCCTTCTCTCCTGAAGCCAGATAACACTAGAACAACAAACATAAAACTCTTCCGCTCAGAGTTATAGCATACTCGGAAAACGAAGAACCTACATTTAGCTCCTCCGATAAATACCATAGATCTTCGATGTCGGATCGCAAAATGTCGGCATCGCGCTCCAATGGTTCCACATGATTGGAGTGTATTTGCTGCACTTTAGCGGCGTAGTCTCGAACAGCCTGCGCCACAATAAATTCCGAATGAAGAAACACAGTGTTTAGCGACGAACGCAAAGCGCGAACCCGCGATTCCTCGGTGCCGTTGATGTCGTCAGCACTCTGCCGCAGAAACGTCGCGTATTCCGGGAGATCTGTCTCGGTGATCCCCCTGTCAAGCTACCAGAGCTGGTCAGTAACGAATTACTTCTACTCATTCAAAGTATTCAAGTAGGTTTGCGTACTTTCACTACTTCCTCAAGTGTTATGATTCCAGAGTATTTCTATATCTACTTAACAGCCCACTTCTATTTGTACCAACGTAAATATTTATGATATTATTTCTACTTCCACGTGATTTCCAACGTTTACTATATACTTTGACCGCCCGTGACGAATATACCACCTATGTAAGCTACATGCAGAATTGATCCTAGTAAATCTTAACACCTTTCCGCAAAGCCATACTCACGATTCCGAAGTATTTTTCGAAATTTTCGAAATCGAACCCCACTCCTTGAAGCGCCAGAATCTCTGCACGAGCCTCCAAGCTGTAGACACTGAAAAGATGAGCATTGGAACTATAGATTCTTCCCTGAGAACGTTTTTGTGTAATACCAGTATTTTCCAGTGATCAATAATTCGAATTCTTTGAATTTCAACCGCACCGCGATGGACATTGCGCATGCATGATATATTCATATTGAGCTAAACCCAAATAGTTTTGTAGGGCATTCGTCAGGGGTAACAGTAGGGTTACCATATGTTCAAGAATTCTAGTACAAATTTCAAAATCAGATGTTTTCCACTCTGGTAACCTGACTTACATGATTTGTAAAAAATGTCCCCCTTTTCGGATTCCAAGACATGTTAGCCCCGGGCAACATTCAGAAATTAGGAAAATTTTCATAAGAGAACACTCACCGCCAAGATGGCGGCAGAGGAAATTCAAGATAAAGTGGAGACATTTCCTAAAATACCAATAATTTTCAGTAATCTTAACATCAATGAATAAAATTCTTAGGATTTCAAGTGGACCACGATGGCACTAAATGAAATCCAACACAACATTCAGAGGAACAACGTGACGTAGTTGACCTAATATAGTACACTTTGTTTCGAGAATATAGCTTCAACACACTTCTGCAAACTACTGGATTTAGACTGGATCTAGAACTACAACTTGACCCCCCAAATCTACCACCTGGCTACGCACCACAGATATAGCAGCGATGACTCCGAGCTAGGAATGGCTGCAAGAACATCACACAACAGAACACCGGTTTCACGATTCACGCCAAAAGTTGTTGGGAAAGTAATTTTTGTATAAATGCGCACCTAGATCTTTAACTAAATCTAGTCACAATTCGCAACTAGAACTGCATGGTACTAAAACTACGAAAAATACCAAGACCTCTAAAAAACTGACCTGACATCCGATAAGTCGATCATGTCCTTGATCGACATCAAGTTCGATATGACTTCACTACGTGTTCCCGACTCGTCTGAAGTATCGTTTGACGTCCGCTCTTCCGAGCAAGACCTGTGGAAAGAGGTCAGTTCCATTTTCGGGGTCAACTTATGCGTCTATGAATATAACTCACTTGAACATTTCCGAGATAGTGGTCTCGCTTTCTGCGCCGAACGTACTTGTTGCGTTGAACGCGAATTGTTTCTCCACCGCCTGAAACGCATTTTGATGAGGATGATTTGCTTCATTATATTCAGCTTTTTTCACGAACAAACCTCGAATGATGGCAACCGACATACGTAAGTGTCGACATGCCCGCCAACCGTGAGAAGAAAGAGAACCGCGAGCATGATGATGGAAGAGAATAGAAATGATGAAACAACACCACTGCAATATAAACTGTCTTCGATATGAAATGACACGAAATTCATATATCACTCACGTCATCAACCACAATGCCCCACAATTGGAGGCGCACCCGCGGTCGCTCGGGGGTGTTCCACGATTTGACCCACAGCATCCGAGGATGATCCCGATTACGTAACAAAACGCGATGAAAGCCAGCGCGCTACCGACAGCTATTCCTCCGAAGTACCTGCGCAAGAAGTGATTAGTAGTATATCTGGTGAGATTTTGCCTACAAAAAGTAAGTGACACGTTATCAACTTGCTGAAGCAGGCCCGCACATCACCAACCAACCTCTACTCTACATGCTGAACATGGAGTTATGCGACTAGACTAGCGTACGCAACGGCAGTTCACGTACATACTAAATAGTATAAAATCACACAGTATACTTCCCAGCCAAAGGTTGGTCGCATTTCTAATTTTGTAATTATCAATTCAATATGTCATAGAGTGCTGATGCTTTTTGGTTATTATGGAATGCGATAAATAATAAAAATACCCAATCTACGCGTGCCTAAATTTTAGGTATTTAAGTATGTTTTCTGATTAGTAAAATCAAGCCAATAAAGCCTAGACTTGACGCGATAATATGTAATATGCAAGCTCAACTTTACGTTTGTTGATATATAGCCTAATCTTCTTTTCAATTCTCTACTGGTTGTTCACGACTACCCCTGGTGAGTGTCAGACGAAAATATTCGGATTCATTTCGATATAGATACGTTATACGTTTGTACATTGCAGCTTACTTTCATGAAGGTCTTCAAGCTCAACCTTCGCTTTAAGAGTAAATGGCAAGTATATAAACTTCTTCTTTCCTCGGTAATTTGTCTTTGATTGGTCATATTTTATTGTGGTTCGATCACTAAAACTGCCATTAACATTGGTTCGCGGATTGGAAAATGATGGGAAACACTGCTCCATATCATAAAGTGGGAAAAGCTAGGGATTTCACGATGTCGACACCACGCTCTCGTGACCTGAAAGTGCTACAGATAGTAGTCTGTGTGAGCCACTCACGTGGGGCGACCGATATTTTGCTGATATCTGGCGACTGCCGTCCCTAGACTTTTGCTGAGGGTGAAAATGAATTCCTCGATCGATTCATGATCATTGGATTCTGCAAAAAGCGTTTATTTTCCTCTTTTTACCACCGCAAAGACGAATGATGAAATTACTTACTGCTTGCAGTTCTCGTTTGTGATTCGACAATGGTTGGTATGCTGTCGATCACACTCTCCAAACGAGCTCTCAGTTTTTTGAAGTCGAAACGATTCAATGAAGTCCTCATTGTTTCGACCTCGTCTTTCAACGGGTCTAGCTGTGACAGTACTCGATAGTGACGTGACCAGCAGCATAGACTTACCAAACTACTGGATTGTTTTTGAGCTAGCGATGGCTGCAAGAACATAACATAACAGAACACCGGTTTCGCCGATATCGCGCAACTATAACTCGTACTAGAACTACTCACTTTTCGCACTCAGCAACTCTAACTAGAAATAGATCTACTAACATTTCAAAATTCACAAATACTAAAACTAGAACTATACTCCAAATATCAGTAGTTATAGTTGACCACCGAAGTTAACCATACATTGGGAGCTCATGCAAGTGAGAACCAGCACATTACAGGAGGAGACAGGGTTATATAGGCTAATGACCGTGTCAAAAACGCTGAGTCCGACTGCAGTCGACATTTTTTGATCACTCAACTTGACTCGAATCTTTCCCTTAAAATAGCTATTTCCAACAAGTTAAAAGAGTAAGTCTTCTTGGCCTAGTCTGACCTGCTGAAAATTGTAAAGTAGAAGTGGTACAAAATGATAACCACTTGAGGTAACAGTGTCAAGTATGCACATTGCACAATCTACTTGATAACTTCAACAAAGTAGAAATACTTCGTCACTGACCGTCTATGGTTAAGAGTGAGACAAATGAGCACATCAGGAATGCAACGGATTCGCTTCATTCTATCAGAGTTGTATAAAATGAGTTGAACACGACTTGAGCATGACAGAACATTAGACTAGCATGACTACAATAGGCTACATCAAAATCTGGTCAGGGCAATGATCGGCAATCACTCGACGAACTCGGCCATTGTTATGGTCATCGCGTTGATGCGCTCCCATCGTTGAAACAATGCCTATCTTCAGTCTTTGATGGATATTTGGGCGTGTTTCCATCGCCCTGACCCGATTTAAATCTCTCTTTTAGGCTGCTTTTGGATTGCTCAGCAGTAAAGAACTCTGCTTGCTCAAGCATAACGACGGAAGTTGCGCATCCATACGTAGGCTAGTAATATATGGTATGACTTGGACGGGGACCCAAGTCTCAACACTACGAATCGGACATGACCCTTTGGAAGCTGACTCGGGCTATAAAACTATAAAAGTAAAATTGACTTGGATCCTTTCGATTTGGAAAGACGACGACTTACCTCGTTGACGTGATGGCCAGCGTTTAGTTGTGCGACGCTCAGTAAAACCGCGAGACATTTTGTGTCTCTGTTACAAGAAGAAACGTTGAGAGATCGGCTCATTTCCTCCTTCAGAGAAGACAGATTCGATTTCAAGTTGGAAATTCCCGCCGAGAATTCGCTCACCGAAGCGACGATGCTCGAGATAACTTCAATCATCTGCGATTGCGTCACTGAAAAGAACAAACAAACGGATGAGACTCTGCTGTCACCGCTTCGTGATGCAAACGTAGGTGCCAATTCTAGTGGAGAGTTTTCAGTTATTTTACCAGGGTTGTAATGACTTGACGCGACTCGCAATTTTTCGCTGACTAGACTCGAGTCAATTTATGTATTGACTTTACATGTACTCGAGTCATTGCGCATAGCCCCACCAAGTCATATGACTTGACACATTCTGCACGACTAATTCAATATCGTATATCATTGTCTATTCATTGTATCGCATTTTTTGTGGTGTATTGAACTGATAAAATTGCTAATAAAACCAATGATGATGATGATGATCATAGGGTCACAAATATTATGAGAGCCGGAAAAGAGGTCTCTTTTTACAAAACACAAAATGTATAATATCGATGGAGTAAACAGGTAATTTATAAACTTTTACAGGACATACTGTTGTGCTGACTGAAAAAAATTGGACTCCCGAACGACCCACTCCGACGTTGAGATTCCGGATTTAACGTAATTTACGGCATTTTAGTTATGCCTGCACGGGGCTGTTCAAAAATAACTTATTTTTCTGAATTCCAGTCGTTCAGTGATTAAATTGTCAGGTTACCCTAAAAAACGCTGCACGCCAAATTTGGTTCAATTCTAACAAGTATAAGGCTCCGCAGATCCAATTAAAAATTCTAATTTAAACAACAAAATTAAAACAAAAAATTCAAATTTTTCTGTCAACCCCATGAAATTGTTGAGCTGTCTTCAGAGACGATGCAAAACAAATTTGACTCAATTCCAACTAGTAGATGCGGAGTTATTGGAGTTTTTCGTTGATAATATTCGGATTATCCTGATTGGTGGATAATCCGAGGATTATCAACGGAAAACTCGAATAACTCCGCTTCTACTAGTTGGATTTGAGTCAAATTTGTTTTGCATCGTCTCTGAAGACAGCTCAACAAAGGAGGACGAATTGCCAAAAAGCAGGACATGTGGGGGTCCTCGGAGGACAAGTTCGATTTCCTGAGAAAGAAGGACAAGTCCTCCCAAAAGAGTACCTATCAGGTCACGACCCTTAATTATAAAATAGGCCCAGAAACTGTATTTTATCGGTTTGAATAATCAGTTTAGAGTGAGAAAAATGAGTATTATGAGTAAACAGTGAGTTGAACCTGACTTGAACTCGATACCGATCGGTGAGCAAAGCACGATGACTTGGCTCGGTGGTGAATTGAAAATGACTCGACTTAATCGAGTCAAAACGATGGAAGTCAAAACGACTTATGACTCGGAACCTAGTGACTTGGTAACAACTCTGCTTTTTTACCGAAAACTAGACCGGAAACACTACTGCTACAATACTTGTAATTGCAACTTGTAATCCGTGACGTTACCACGGACTTCCGGTACAGGTAGAGGCAGTCAGAAACGGATTACGTCTACTTTTTCAGAGTACTACTTATGTTTAATAGTTGAGACTAATTCCACCATTTTTTAAAAATACATACTTACTTTGGAAGTCGCTACTTGTAGTTCAACTTGTAATTGACTTGTAATTTGCAAACGTGTGTCTACTTCTAATAGAGAAGTCATCGCCGTTACTCATGTATAAGTAGAAGTAAGGCAGTAATCTTTTATTCAAAGTGAAAGCAGATGTTTCCAAATAAGTAAAATGCAGGCAAAGTCTACTTTTGCCTAAAAAAACTGAGAACTGTCGGGTTCAAGTAGAAGTAGTCTAAAGTCATGACTACTCGAGTATAAGTAGCGGAAGCTGGCAAAACGACTTGGAGTACACCCTACTTTAAAAAGTAGAACTACTTCGTTGCCGACCACCTCTGAATACAAAGCTATACGAACGGTTCGTGATGTCATTTCCGGCGGATATGGAAAGTTTCGCGGATTGGTTCGCGAAGTCCCGAAGTCGAATTCCGATCGATTCTCTGAAATCTAAAAGGATTGACGGAATTGAAAAAAATTAACAAAATTTGACAAACTTCATGTTCCTCACCTCTGATCGATTCTAAATTGCGTCCTTGCTCGGACTCCGATCGCGTGACGGAATCATTGGAGCTTAGAATGTTCAGTGATTGAGTGGCGCTTTCAATTGCTGAGTTCGCATATTCGTTCGTCATAAATACGAAGATTGTTGGAATTCTAGATGAGATTTCCAAGCTGACGACCTTACCAATACCGGCATATTCAATTTCATCGCTTGCACTTTTATGCTATATTTTATTTTCTTTTTACTTCATATCTAGTGTAAACGCCTTATATTTATGCTGTAGGCCATGGTGGGTGTATGTATATTTGAACTCAGCGCAGTACCATATATTAAAATGAAAATGGTGCAGAACTTCCATACACTTGAATGATACATTCATATTGAAATACACCTGACTATTATATTCAATTATGCATTAAAATGATTAAATATGAATGAATTGACGCTGATGAGGATGGTGAATTTGAAAAAATAGCTCCCAAATTTGGAGTAAACCATGCGTGAAATTCGCGTTTGCTTCCAATGTATAGCGTTTTCGCGTAACTATGATAACTCACATGATCAGTACCGTGCAGATTAGCATTGTCACGCACAAACAATGTCGTTGCCGACTCTGACTTCTTTTTTCGCTTTGTTCCGATCGCCCCCCGCATCTCCCACAACAGCAACGGCAGACGAACACGCCGACACCGACCAGAGGCACCAAAATCACAAAGACGGCACCGACCCCAAAGCACACGAGATAACCAGTCTCGTGTTTTACAGTCTGAAAAAGAGATTCTGGACAAACTTGGGCAATCTTGGCGATTCTAGTTGCGTAATTGAACCAATTATATAGAGAAATGCTGGTAATGTAATTGTAATCCAATTTGTAAGATGTTTCTATGCTCTCATTTTCAATCTAATCTGATTTCTATGGTCGACCTGAAAATCTCACACAAGAACTGTATAGTGCGAAACGGTTCAGGCTTCGTATTCAGACATTTGTACTTCCAATGTGCTTATAAAAATGAAATGGGATTTGATATGAACTGGACATGATTTTCGTTGTATTTCTATCCAAGACGGAATTCAATTCAATTTATTGTAAGTTTTTGTGAATTCGGGTATTCCTTATTCTAATCTAATAATTGGAAAAAATATGCAGCTATATTACTTATTCTAATCTAAATTCGAAAGGCTGAAATTTTCTAGTTGTCCAACACTGATTCTTAAACGATTAACATTCTTCGCTACCTCTTGCAAGATGTGGAAATAATCAGCTTGCTTGACGAACCAGTCGCCCATGACGAAATTCAATACTCCCGCGAAAAACCATTGTTCTGGAATCAGGAAAAAGGCTTTAGTTGTAGCTACAACATTTGATGACGTGCTAGCAGAGGATAGCATAGCCCACGTGACATGAAATATACCGCAACAAAGAGAGCCTATAACGAGCCTGTAGCCGTGTCGGGATACGGGTAATGGTTGTAGTGGTATCATATTGCGGTGCAGTTAGGGCATATCGTAGCTCAGTGTTTCTCAACCTTTTCGTCTTTGCGAACCAAAAAAAAAATTTTGTAGTTCAAATTTAGCTCAATGATCGTGCAACCAGCATCTGTCATTTGCAAATATTAACTGTATGCTACTGATAAACTGCAACCATATGACTTTTCTCGAAATTAACATCTAATCTGCGATTCATGTAGAGATCCGGAAAACTTTTATCATTTCAAAGCGAATTATGCAGCTTCATTTCTTGAATTATATGGCCGTGTCTTGAAAATCCGCCCCGCCTATATATTTCATATGGACGAGTGCCGAATATCCAATTAGGCAATGGTGGTGACGAATGTAATAATACCGCCTAACTCGTAACGCTTATTCCAACGACACCTTTGGATATAATCGCAATAGCCTATACATTGCACCAAAATTAAGAAACAGATTTTGGTGGACATATAACATCCAGTTTAATCATTTCATTCCAGCAGGTAATTTTGAAGATATTCTGGTATAGCGGTTATGGGGTAGACCGGTAGGGTGGGGCAACACACCTACCATAAGCTCTGTCTATATTAGGGTTGCCATACGTCCGGAATTTCCCGGACATGTCCGGAATTTCACTGTTCAAACTAGCGTCTGGGAGGAATTTCTAAAATATGTCAAATGTCCGGAATTTTGACGTAGGCTCATAATTTTTTTGTAAATCAGCATAAAAACAATAGTGTTTGAGAATATTTATGCTGATGTATGATATTTTTCTGCGCGCTGCGCGCGATTTACTATCACATTTATTGATTTTAATATGGAGACTACCACCCTCGCAAAAACTGCCGATATATATAAATAAAAACTACCTTCATTTACTGGATTAAGCCAAATTGTAATCGCAATTATAGGAGAACGGTATATTCCGTTAAGGCCGTTTAAATGCTTTATTCAAAGATAGTGGTGCCGGGGCCTACGATATCGTAGGCCCCGGTGGTGCTTTATTCAAAGATAGTGGGGAGGGGGCGGTCGTTGGCCTTTATTCTGGTGTTTGCGAATATGTTGAACGTAATCACCTTACAAAATAGCCCGTGAGTAAGTCTGGGCAAAGGTGTTGACTTCTTTTAGTAATCAGCCCGTAAAATTTTGATCTAGGCCACGGAACATGTTAAAATTGGAGATGGAGTCGCCACCATAAAAGGTTGGAAACTACTGGATGTACGGGGTGTTTATAAAGCTCCGTGGTGCGCACCGGAATAAGGCTGATTAACAAGCTTATCGGTAGGACATTAACATGACTTAACGATGTGCAATTACGCTCCCAGTATTTTCGAACTCATCATCCTCCAACAGCACTACCGCTAACTCTGATCATGTGGGCGCAGAGTAGTATCTATATAGTAATATATGGAACGACCAATATTATTTACAGAATTCATTCAAATAATTTACCGACCAGATGCATACAGAAACCAGATTAATATAGCAAGAACCCCCCCCCCCGTCAGAAGTTG